>NC_064255.1:62598493-62954788 GCF_003254725.2 Canis lupus dingo
TTTTAATCTGTCTTTGGATAAAATACAAAGTATGGATTACAATGTCAAATGGTATGAACGTTTTTATGGTTCTCATTGCCTCCAGAAATGTTATACATGATTGTACACAAATGTCACATCTTTCCCTATTACTGTGAATAATATTTTTTGGTACCTTCTAATTTTTGTTTTCTCCTTCCTGTTAGGGTGGCCGTTCAGATCAGTTTTGCTATAGCCATTTTACCCTGACAACAGCAATTGATTCCAGTTTCTGCCTTCTTTAGATATTTCCAGAACCAGCCTTATTCTGCTGCCACAGAAGTACAAGCAGATCCAGTGGTGCTCTCTCCTTGGATGTGTGGGTCCCTGCCTCCCTCCAGATTCATTATACTATTCTATTTTGTATATATTTGAAGCTTCCTATCATATGTTCTGATGATCTCACATTTTTACTTTATTTCTAGTCCATTTTCCTTTGGATGTTGGAGTTTTGTTGATTTGTAAGAGTTAACTCACCTGGTACCTCATGCTTGGAGGCAGAAGCCTCGTTATTATTATCATCATTTCATTTCCATTCAGATTGTGTGCGTATTTTCTCTTTTTTCTTAATCAGTTGTATCAGAGGTTGGAAAATTTTCTTTATATTTTTAGTTAACTATTTCTTGTGTTGGATAAGCTTCCTTGTTCCATCAGCTTCTTTTTTTTTTTTTTGTTCCATCAGCTTCTGTTTCTATCCATATTGTCTCTTTCTTACATCTATTAGTCTTCTTCCACCTCTTAATCTCCTTCTGCAGCCCCTTTTGACAGATTTTAACAGGAATTTGCTTGCAAAGGGGAAATGAAACTTTCAGAGTCACAGTCCCATCTTTGCAAAATCAAGAAAAGAAGAATGGATTTGGATCTGAGAGCACTCCCTTATGAGCCAATCTATATGATCCAAATGATATATTTTTGGAATTTAACTTTTATCTTCCAGGGCAGAGAAATACAAAATATTTTTTCTCCTCCTCCTTTTCCTCTTCTCCTTTCCCTCTCCTCCATCCCCACCTTCTCTTTCTCCTCCCCCTTCTTCCTTTGTTCTAGCACAGGTAAGATAATGGTTACATATAGAAGAAGGGGAAAGGAAAGGTTATGCTATCCAAGTCTTTCCCAGTACACATTGCATTCTTGAAACACTGCATTTGCTGCAAGATTTAATGAACTGCTCTTGCACTAACAGCATGGTGAGTGCTAAGAGCCAGGTGCTTAAGTCAGATCTGGGTTTGAATCCCTGACTTACTTACAAACTTGGTCTATGGCCTTGGATTAGTTACCAACCTCCTCTAAGCCTCAATTTCCTTATTTGCCATGAGAGCTTAAATGAAATAATATCTGTAAAAAAGTCAGTGCTGGGTGTATGATCAGTGCTCAGTAAAGCTAGTTTTTAAAATAATATTTATACATACTCAAGCATGATGGAATATTTTCCCTCTCATATAAATCACTGTACAATTGCCTATCACCTGTTAATGCCCTCAAGTTCAAAGGTAGAGGAACTTAGTGTTTAAAAGCCATCATGTCCATGGAGTGAACATTATGTGAAAAAACAAATATTTGGATAAACACCAAGAAAGCCGAATGGGGTTGAGATATTAGCTGGCTGACAACATAATTGGAGTTGCTTAATGGTGCACAAAGGCAATGCAAAACACTCTTTTCAGAGATGTGATATCTTTACCTTTAAGTTTTTTCTAAAGTACCTAAGAATTAGGGAAAGGAGTTATTTGTAGATTTTAAGTATATAGGTTTTGCTCACCCTGAGTTCTTTGATTCCTAGAAGTTCAAGAGAAAGATTTTTTTTAAAGATTTTATTTATTTATTTATTTATTTATTTATTTATTTGAGACACAGAGAGAGAGGCAGAGACACAGGCAGAGGGAGAAGCAGGCTCCAAGCCGGGAGCCTGACATGGGATTCGGTCCTGGGTCTCCAGGATCACACCCTGGATGGAAGGCAGCACTAAACCGCTGAGCCACCTGGGATGCCCAAGAGAAAGATTTTTCATAGTGTCATTTCTTTTTCTTTTATATGAATTACATTACTTGTAAATTTCTTGCCTTATAATTTATGTGAGCAAACATAATTTATGAATAGTCAAGTAACACACACATTTTTGGTTAACTAAAGCTAGTGTTTCTGAAAAATTCCATGTTTTTCTTTTGAATATTCTGTGGAATTTTCCAACTGATTTTCTTCTTCTTATCCCTTCATCACTAAACTTGCTGTTTTTTTTTTTTTTTTTTTTTCCACAAACTCTGATTTACATTAAGCTTGTAGAATTCAATTAGGCCTCTTTAGGACTGCTGCTAATCAGACGCTTTCCATGATTACCTTTTCAGTTGCCTTTGGATTGTGATTTGCAACCAATAATGTTAAAATAATGATAAGGTTCTTTAACTTTGTCTGCCTGCTAGCACACTGATGTGAGAGAGGCTGATAAGCTTTAGGTTTTACAGATGAGGACTGAGGCCCAGATGGGTTAGAAAGCTCATTAAATTGCAGAGCAATTGGAGCAGATCAGAGATGGGAACTCAGGCTCCCTAACTCCCTGCCCAGTGTCTTTTGTATACTCTACAGGATTTTCTTACCACATGAGTAGTAGTGCAGAGCCTTCCCACATAGCCAGGAGCTCAAATAAGAGATTTAAGTATTTTAATGGGTTTGGTCTCCCTGTCAAAATATATTTGCATCATTTATCTTTTGAAATTTTTCACAGATTGTGTTTAATAGAAACAAGATTGCCTTAACTTTGTTGTAAAAAGCCACCTGGAGCTCTTGGTATACATTGCATAACTGGGTAAACATTGGAAATAATTTGTGATTTGGTGAAACACCAGATGAAATGAAAAACAAGGGAATTAGGGAATTGCATCAAGAAAGTCCTTAGAATCTATATTTTTTTCTATTTAAAACAATATTTTCCTATAGAAGTGTCACAACTACATTATAGAACATCTGGAAACTTCAATGAGAGAAAAATTCTTCCTCAATTCAAGAAATGTTATCACAGCACTGTTTTGTTTTCTGGCTTACACACTCTCTTCCCCTATATGTCTATTTTTTAAAAAATATAATTATATTCACAGGACATACATAATTTCCATTCCGAATTTCCTTTACTTAATATCATAATGTAATGAGCATTATATTTTCAAATGAGAAAATTCAAAAGGAAAAATTATATTTTCAGATACTTTTTGTTTAACTGTGAGTCAATGACAAATTGGTTACTGAGAGGGTGATAAAGCTTTGAATATGAAAGACTTTTAAGTGACGCTTCTCAGGCCCAAGTGAGAAAATTATTACAAAATAATATTTACTAGTAAAAATGAAAAAAAAATTAATGTAAAGCACTTAGCAGTGGAAACCATGGATCTTTTGGTGATTCTCTAATTTGCCAGGAAAGTTTTTTCTCTTGCATTTCCATGTTCTAAATTTTTATCTTAGTTAGCCTAAAGCAACTTACTGTTATTTTGGGGGACTTCTCATAGAATTTGGACTTATGGAAAGATTATAAAGGAAAATAAAAATAATATGATATCTGGAATTTGTTTTAAAATAGTCCAGAAGAAAAAGTTGAGTTACAGATGAAACATCATCACAAAATGTTGGTAATTTCTGAACCAATTTTTATCTGCCAAGAAAAATTCTTAGAAAAGCTTTGAAATCTAGGTTTTGTGAAGAGAGAAAAGCAGTTTTCCAAATTGTTAATGTCCCACTAATGTCAAGAACCAGATCAGAGGGACTTAGATCATAGATTTTCCTACTTTGACTATCTCTAATGATGATGGTTAGGCTATGGCCCTTGCTATACTAGGACAGAAGAGGGATTTGAGGAAAGACAAAAGTCTGAATCCACCTATTCTGTCCTCAGGAGATTGTCGGAAGGAGAGAAAGGAAGAGAGCTATGAGATACACATGCCCTGATCTCCATGCTCCAGGCTGAAATCCTGGAGGGGAGAAATGCTAGATCAGTTAAAGGCATGGGTACATTCATTTTGGTGAATGGGTGTTGGCAGCAGCGGCAATTAGGATTCTTCTCTCTGGTCTACTGGGTGTTCACCACTCTGCGGGGAGGTAGAGCAGTAAGGATGGGCAGAGTCAGGGTATGCTTCACACTCTTGACCCTTCCTCACACTCTACCCTCTGTATTCTGTCTTTTCATAGGCTGTAGACTCAGGAACAGACAGTGAAATGTCCAGAGATGGGTTCTTATCAGCTATGTCTCAGGAGCAGTGCGCACCAAGTTACAAATACAGACCTTCCACTTGCCCCAGTGCTATGAACACTCTGTATTCGTACAGCTGGATGCCACTGAAGGAAAAATGCTGGGGATGGGGACAAGTTGAAAGAGTAGACATTTAAACAAGATAAAACAAAACAAAAAAGACTGAGTTATGAAGCGGACTATTTAAAGTAGGAGGGATAAATTTACTACATTGGACTGAATTGTGTCTCCTACTAAAATTCTTATGTTGAGGCCCTAATCCTCAAGTGCTTATATTTATAGATGGAACATTTGAGAGATAATTTGGTTTAGATGAGATCATGAATGTGGGATATTTATAAGTAGAGACACCAGAGCTTGCTATCTCTCTGCTATTTGAGAACACAGAGAGAAGGTGACATTTGCAAACCAGAAGATAACTCTCACCAGAATCTGACCATGCTGAAACCATGATCTAGGATCTCCGGCCTCCAGAGTTTCGAGAAAATAGATTTATGTGCTTTAAGCCACCCAGTCTATGGTATTTTGTTACAGTAGTCTGAACTAATACAGATACCATACTTCAAAAATTAAAGATTTATCCATTTCCCTACTACTCAGTGGGGAAAGGATTCGTCACTACTTTTAGAAAGTAAAACAAAAAAAACCTATATTTTTATTACATATCTGAGTATAGTGAGAATAAATTTTAATACCACTACAGTGATATACATATATGGCAATTATTCCAAGTCACATGAAATCATTTACCCAACAGGTAAACTAGACTCTTACTTAGCTTCTGGGATGCCATTTCATATACAAGAGAAATAATCCCTGGGAGAGACCCTGCCAGTTGTTCACCAATACCACTTTTCCTTAATAATAGACTCCCAAGTGTGGCTGTGTAGACCTACATAACAACTACATTTTCTGCCAATCTTGGGACTCGGTTTGTCCATGTAACTACATTTTGGCCAATGGGATGAATTGTGTTCTCCAGAAGAAGACTTATTGAAATCCAAACTTCTGTCACCTCAGACTGCGATCTTATTTGGAAATAGGGTCTTTGCAGATTCAATCAAATTAAGACGAATGAGGTCATTAGTATAGGCCCTAATCCAACATGACTGGTGTCCTTATAAAAAGGGGAAATTTGGACACAGAGGCAAGTACACACAAAATGTTGGGGAACATGTAGGGAGAATGTCAAGTGAAGACTTGGAATGATATATCTGTAAGCCAAAGAATGTCTGAGGCTACCAGAAGCCAGGAGAGAACAGATTTTTCCCTACTGTCTTTGTAGAGAAGCTGGCCCTACTGATGCATTGAGTTTAGACTTCCGGTTTTATTCTTGAGAAGGTACATTTCAGTTGCTTTAAGCCAGCTAGTTTTTGGTACTTTTATGGCAGCTCTAACAAACTAACGTAAAGGTCAATAAAAATCAAGTTCAGGCTATCATTAGCCTGGCTATCATGAATGGGAGAAACTGGCAACTTCAAAGGTAGGAGTGAAAGATGGTAGGTCTAACTGAAGGATTAAATGAAATTAAAAGGGCAATTATCTCTTCAGATCCCCTGTCCTCTCTAGGCATTCAGATGGCTACCCTTCTCTTCCTATAACTGGAGACTGAAGATTTAGTCAACAAAATTATTGAACCAGAAAATCTCTGGGCTCAGGAAGAAGCAAGGATGAGACACCATACTGAAAAATAACAAAAACAAATGAAAGTCAGTACTTTAAATAGTGAGATTCCAACCTCTTTTTGTCAATTGATCTCCAGAGCATTGGCTGCCAAACTTTTATAACTAAGCAAGAAACTCAGAAATTTCCTCTCTGAGGAAATTGGCAGACCCGAGAGTAGAGAATGACAAAATGTCTGGACCTATGATCACACTGCAGCAAAATCCACAGTCAATAAATCCTACAAATCCTATAAAAATTCCAAGTAATATCTTCTGTCTTGTTTTAAAATATGTATGAAAAGCAAAGAATCATTACACATCATTATACATTTGAGAGGAGTCTCTTACATGGGAGATGAGAAAAAAATAAGCACACAGAATTCAGAGGATACAGAAAATACTAGCAGAGAAGAAAAAACTATAGTTAATCATGCAGACATAAGAGAGGATATCACAAGAGATAAACCAAGAAATAGACTGCTAGTTACAGAAACAAGCTAGTGGTTGGGTGTTGGGGGGGATAGGTTAAACAGGTGATGGAGATTAAAGAGAGCACTTTAATGAGCACCAGGTGATGTATGGAATTTTTGAATCACTTATTGTACACTTGAAACTAATATAACACTGTAAGTTAACTATAATGGGATTAAAATAAAAACTTAAAAAGCCAAAACAAGCAAGGATATCACAAAAGCTGTGAAATAAGAACAGGTGACTACAAAAACATAAATTTAGGAAATAAAAATAAATTAAAAAATGTAACAGAAGAGAAAAAAAGCTTAACAGAATTCGCATTGGGATACAGAGTTGAGGAAATTGCCCAGAAATTAAAACAAAAACTACAAAGACATGGAAAATGATAAGAAAAATCAGATTTGTACAAGAAGTTAAATATTCACATTATAAGACTTAGAAAAAGGAAAAGAGGAAATTGTCAATGAAGCAATTCAAAGAAGTTTCTTAGACCTGAAGGACATTAATTGGTTGCTATTCTGATCACAACTGTGATCCAGTACAAGAGTTAAAAAAGACCCATGTCAAGGTACCACAGGAAATTCTCGAACGCCGGTGACAAAGATTCAAAAGCTTGAAGAGGGATAGCTACATAATTTGTGCAGCCTAGTGAAAAACCAAAATGTGGGGCTCCTTGTTCAAAAATTATTAAGTATTCAAGAATGTGATAGCAAGTCATTAAACCAAGTGTGAATCCCTTCTGGATGTGGAGTCCTGTGTGATTGCACAGGTCATATACTTATGAACTGGCCCAGGCTCCCAGAAAAAAATGTCAGGAAATCAGATCAAATCTCTCTCCCCTCCCCCATCTTTCTAAGCCATGACTGTGATTTGTACTTCACTTCACTATAGACACAATCAAAAGAGAATTACCTCCAATCACTGAGGAATGAGTGGATAAATAAAATGATAAAAATGAATATAAGTAAATAGAAATATACTCATTACCACTATTTTTTCAGCCTTAAAAAAGAAGAAATTCCTGCAATTTGCAATAAAATGGTTAAAACTGGAGGGCATTACGTTCAGTGAAATAAGACAGAGAAAGACAAATACTGCTTCCTATCCCTTATAAGTGGAGTCTTAAAAAAATCCCAAACTGAATTTATAGAAACAGAATAGAGTAGTGGTTGCTAGTGGCAGGTGGGGGGATATGTGTGGGGAAAATGAGGAGAGGCTGGTAAAAGAGTACAAACTTTCAGTTATAAGACAAATAAATGTGGAGTATCTACTGTATAGCATGATGACTATAATACTGATAAAGGTTGATAACACTATATTGTTTTAATTTAAATTTTCTGAGAGAATAGATCTTAAGCATTCTCTCAATTAAAGAAAAAAAGTAACTATATGAGGTAATGGATATATTAATTAACTTTTTTGTGGAAATCTTTCATAATGTATACATATATCAAATCATCACATTATACATTTTAAATATATTACCATTTTGTTAATTAAACTGCAATAAATGGATAAAAAGAAAAATAATTGCAAATGGAAATAATTAAAAATAAAACAAAAGGAGTTAGGGGTGGCTTAATGGGTTAAGCCCTTTTACTTTTGCTAAGATCATGATCTCAGGGTCGTGAGATTGAGCCCCTTGTTGATCTCTGAGCTGGGCATGGAGCTGTGTAAGATTTAATCTCTCTCCCTTTTCCTCTGCCCTTCCCCTCCATCTCAATCTCTCTCTCTCTAAAAAAAAATAAGTAAATAAAATAATAATAATAAAGTAAAATAAAAATTTAAAAAAGGGAAAAATAAAATAGTTTTCTATCTCAAAGTGTGGTAAATAGAAATAGCAATAATTTTATTTCATGGTTAATCACCAAAAATATTTAACAACCATTTACATTATTTATCATAAAAGTCAGACAAGAACCATCAAAATTTACAGTGAGTGATAAAACTGTAATGCTTTCAAAATGGTACCTGCTAGAATTTCATTGGTCTTTGCACATGATTATTTATGACTTGTGAAAAGTATGTAATAGGCAGATATACCTAAAGGTTAATTAACATTTATGTGAGCATGACACATGCATTTCTAAGTATTAATTTTTTTCTTCTTCCCTTCCAAATTTCTCAACCAGGGCTCACAAAATTTTTTCACTCATAACCTAAGGATATTTCCCTTTCTGCCGAAGCGCTATTATTGAAAGGAGGGGAGTGAAGTACAGAATATAGAAAAATTTGGGTAACTGAACAGTAAATTTCCTTATCTTTAAGAGAAGGAATACAGCTAGAGAAGAGGGAAGAGAAGGAATGATATACCCTACCCACTCCCACAAACCAGCCACAGTCATGCCTTTTATCACACGTTCCAGCATCAGGAAGCTGCACAGAACTTGGTTGAGTTCTATCTTGCTCTTATTTTTTTTTTTAATTTATTTTTTATTGGTGTTCAATTTACTAACATACAGAATAACACCCAGTGCCCGTCACCCATTCACTCCCACCCCCCGCCCTCCTCCCCTTCTACCACCCCTAGTTCGTTTCCCAGAGTTATATCTTGCTCTTATTAATGTCACATGGTGGTGAAATGACCCAGGACACTTGTAATACACAGTCTCAAAAAAGGTGAAGATTTTAGCCATTTTTGGGAGAGATGGTGACTGGAAGCCACATCTTTTTCTTGACCCAGGAGGGACTAGATGGAATCAGTTTGGAAGTGCCTATTCAGCTGGGAGAGCAGAGGAGCAGAAACAAATCTTTTACATAGAATTTTATATACCAGGATATGTTCGGTTCTGAATTTTAGAAAAATACAATTACAAAGTTACAACCTTCCTAAGCACTGATGGTTTTGAGAAGTTCAAACATATGCATAGAGAAGATTTTTTCCCTCAATTCGTATAACAATGAGCTGCCTTGCCATAAAAGTTGATTTTTCATTGTCTTTGAAGTCTCCAACTTGGATATAAGACATGTTTACATATATATGTTTACATATAAATGTCTATATGCCTAAAACTATATATATTTTAAAAGAAGTAAACCAAATCAAGTATTTGCAAAATGTCTGAAGCACCCCAGGGTTCCATAGAACAGAACTTGAAAATTACTGATCTAGATACTGGGTGTACAGGGATAAATAAGAGGAGGTGTCTTCCTGAGAACACTGCACAGTCCTAGAGGCCTGCTTAATAGTGTGCCCATCGGGATCCCTGGGTGGCGTAGCGGTTTAGCACCTGCCTTTGGCCCAGGGCGCGATCCTGGAGACCCGGGATCGAATCCCACATCAGGCTCCCGGTGCATGGAGCCTGCTTCTCCCTCTGCCTGTGTCTCTGCCTCTCTCTCTCTCTCTCGCTCTGTGACTATCATAAAAAAAAAAAAAATTAAAATTAAAAAGAAAAAAAAAATAGTGTGCCCATCAATTTAGCTTGATGGCTAGTTTCCAACTAGAATGAAAAGGTACTTTTTGTTTTGTTTTTCCCTACTCTATTAATCGTCATTTTTACCATCCTTCAGTGCTTATAAAATTTTTAAAAATCATGTGCAATAATTAAGATTTAATGTTGAGCTTAAAGATAGATTTATTTATTTATTTATTTATTTATTTATTTATTTATAAATATTTATAAGAGAGCGAGATATCACAAGCAGGGGGGAAGGGCAGAGGGAGAAGCAGAGTCCCTGCTGAGCGGGAAGCCCAACACAGGGCTTGAACCCAGCACCCTAGGATCATTACCTGAGCCGACTGAGCCACCCAGGTGTCCCTAATGTTGAGTTTAAAAACTTCAAAGGCATAGGTAATTTCTGAAAGGTGTTCCTGAAGTTTCTCAAACTTCCCCAGTCAGTATAACCAGTGTAACAAAAGGGAAATGTGCAGACCAAGCCCACTGGCAGCTTTTTTTCAAAAGTAGGAGACCAGAATTTTTTCTGTCAACCAAATGAGAAGGTATCTGAAACATGTGATCTCAGACATATCCATACTTTCCTAGAATTAATATGATGGTGGGAGAAAATTTGCCACTTCTTAGCTTCATAAAAGACTGCTTATGACAAATATTTATTTAATTTTAGTTTCAATCTTTTTTGTCTTAAATATTCTTTCAATTTTAGTTTCAGTTATTTTTGAAGGGAGAATGCATTAGTATAACTCAAGTTTTTAGAAAGTCGTAAAGGAGTATTAAATGGAAAGTATCCATTCTATAGCTATTCCATAGTCATCCAGCTCCTCCCCAAGGAGTTAGCTTTACCATTTTGTTACATATCCTTTCACAGATTGTTTTATCACAAACTACTCGGTGTTCTTAGGTTTGTCCCTCCTGACATGCCCCCTTTTAACCTATGTGGTAGAATGTTATACATTGCTCTTATTTTATATGTATCTCCCCTTTTTGATATCTGCCCTTATTTTATTTTTTTAAATATTTATTTATTCATGAAAGACACACAGAGAGAGGCAGAGACATAGGCAGAGGGAGAAGCAGGCTCCCTGTGGGTAGCTGATGCGGGACTCCATCCCAGGACCCTGGGATCACAACCTGAGCCAGAAGCAGATGCTCAATCACTGAGCCACCCAGGTGCCCTATCCTTATTTTATTTTATTATGTATATATTTTCTCTAAATGCTATACTTCAGATGTTATTTCATATATTTTATAAGAGTTTTTTCCTTCTTTGTACAGGCATAGTATTCCATTGAATTGATGCAATATTACCTTTAGATATGGACAATCATTTTAAAATCAGGAATAAATCATCATTAGTGTGGAGTATCATCAGGAAAATATGATTTACTATGAGATGTCTTATCACCTCAATGATGATTTTAAGAACACGAAAAATTGAGACCTATTCCTTAAAATGTTAGTGGCATCACACATGTGTTACTTTAGTTCACATTTATCTCGTGGCTTCAGAATGGCAAATGCTATTGGTTATTTCTCTGTATTTTAAAATCCCACTGAATATCAAACTTAGAAGTAAATAAAGGGTTAGAGAGGAAATTCTCTTCAGGCAAGTGAGACTAGGAAAAGTTCATTTTTAGTGTATTTTTAGTATATAAGTAAAGTTTATTTTACTCATATATTTTTTTTAAAAAAAGGAAACAGTAAAAAAAAATAAAACAAAATAAAAAAATAAAAATAAATAAAAAACGGAAACGGTAATTCTTGTAGCTTGTCTAGAAGAAAATACCAAAGGTCTATTTGAAATAAAAGAGATATGGCACTTTGTTCAGAGTGATCAGAAAATATTGGGAATAGGAGTGGTAAAAGTAGAAGAAAGAGATGTCTGTCCTAAGTGGTTTTCTTTTTGGTGTTGGGAGGGGAGTGGTAGAGGCTGGAGATGAGTGAGCTCTCCTGCAGGTAGTATGTGACCTCTAAACCTGTGGTTAGTGTTTCCTGACCAGAGTCAACACGCTATCTTAGAAGTAGTAAAATTTTGTGGTAGAACACATAATAGGCAAACATGTGTGGGTGAGTTCTCTGGAATAAGACACATTGTGAATGTTCTTGATTATTTTTCCATGTGACATTGGACTTAGTGATCAAACTGTTGCCAAAGGGACTATTACTCTCTAATGGTTTGGGCTACTTGGCTTGAGACCTGCCCAGAACAACATGTTCTTATCACAAAGGCAGTACAAGAAGGTCAGTGTTGATGATCAAAATGATGGTCACCGTTTAGAATTTCATTTCTTTTTGATTTGGAATAACTTAAAGACTTGATTAGGATTTAACTTCTCAAATATTACAGCTATGGGCTTCTTTTTAGTCTTTTCTCTAGTATTCCTGAATTGTCCAATTCCACAAGATTCTATAGTATACTATCCACACTGGACAAAAAATACTAAATTCAGTCTTATGTACGTAGGATAAAGTTCTGTGAGGGTCACACTGAACTACACTCAGATACAGTAACAGATGAATTCACCAAAGAGGGTTGTCCTACCTCAACTTCAAACCCATGAACTAGGCATATTCACTTACTGCACATACCTCAGTTATTCACGTAAAATGTAATTATAAATGGACGAAACAGTGTTGTATATTACAAAGACAGGATTCTCTGTCATTATGCCAGTGTGTTAATTTCTGCTCTGCAAAGGCTTCCTCATGTTGGCCCAGGTGAACATCTGTCTTTTTTCCAAGAGTTCCAAAAGGGAAATGGTAGAAACAGTTTCGGGCTTCCTCCTCAACTTTTCTGACTTTCCGTCTTCATCTTACTTCCTTTGTTGGGGAAAATAGGTCTCAGAGTGAAGGTAGTCATGTATTCATCCTCACTTCATTTCTTTTGAATTTCCCTTTTGTTCCTCCTGTTCTTTCTCTGGGAGGCAGCTCCACATTTTATTCCTACATAGTGGGATGTCCCTTATTCACATTCAGAATTCTCTCTATCTCAAGCCTGTAAAAGACGACGAAAAAAAGACTGTAGGTTGAGACCATTCTGATATGTGCATGAGCAAGATTAAGGTAAATCTCTTCCCTGAACAAAAATCTCTCAAGATAATCATGTCACTTGAAAATCTAATAATGACAGATGAATATTAACACTTCGTTCTCTTTGTATTCCTGCTATAACAGTTTTAATTCTCTCCCAGGTAATGAAGAGGAATATCATATGCAAGGAAGCCAAAAAATAAAATATTTCCAAAAATATCATCTTTGTTAAATATGTATTTATTTTCTTGTTTATGTCTATCTTGTCTCTGCTTTCTTGTCTTCAAGAAAATTGGCTCCATTCCTTAACATTTACTTCAGAAGTAATTGTATGCTTTCACTTCAAGGTTTCCCTCTCCCTGCCTCTGTGAGATACTTGTGGATAACTGTTGATATCCAAAGCTTTATGGGTATTAGTTCTTTTACCTTCATGTAGCTCATGTCATTTCTAAGTTTGCAGTTTCTTTTTATCTACCCCTTTTTATCTATTGGGCACATTTGGATTCTCAACCTTTTTATCCCAAGCCTATTTCTTATCTCTTTTGATTGAAACCTGGTTCTCCCATTCATGGACAAGCATTCGCTGAATACCAGTTATGTACAGTCTTCTCCTTTTTACATGTTGTATGTCACCAATCCTTTGACTTTCACTGCCTTCATAGAGCCTGCATTTTTGTCCCAAGCTAGTTGAGTGATTCAGATTCTGAAAGGCCCTCATTTCTGGGCTAAAGTGATGCAGCTTTTCTCTGTGCACCAAATGCAGGGTTCAGCTCATTATTAGTTTGGATTTTATTTTGGAGGCAATGGCGAGAGTCAATACAAATTTTTGAGCAGGAGGAGAGTAAGGATAACACATGACATTCTGAGAAGATATTTGTGGGGGCAATGTGCAGAATTCCTTATGGCCTGAAGTATGGAGGCCCATTCCCACATTACAATAGCAAAACCAAAATGACAGTGAACAAGATAATGAAGACAGAAAGAGCTAAATGATTTCTGACTGATTCAATAGAAGGCAAAGGAGCCCCTTGTTGGAAAATCAAAAGGAAAGAGCTGTTAGCATAGGAGAAAGAGAACAATTGGTTCAAGAAGAAGATGAGGAGCTAGAATAAATGGTATTTCATGAGGATCAACATGAAAGAGACAAGTCAAATACCTTTCATTTGCATGAAACACTTAGCAAATACTTTTCTAGTAGATGTGAATGCTTGATATGAGAAGCAGTTTCAGAGCGGTGGTGGAGACAGAAATCACTTGGGGGAAATTGAAGAGGAAATGAGTAGTTGCCATATAGCTGACATTAGCAGGTAATTGTGGATGCAGGAACACACTTTTCTTTTGGTGGGATCTTCCTTCAAGTTAAGCTGAAAATTCTTGTTAAGAATTGAGCACTGTATGTTGAGTCATGTGCCTTGAAGGATTTCTCATTCTGGTAATCTGTCACCTGTAGGGAAGCCTGCCTCTGCTGCTGTACAGGCATTCTGTACTCCTGGGATTCCTTTGCCGGAGCAGGAGCGAGGCTTGCAGAGCTCCAGGCTCCCTGAAACTCCCCTTGCTTGCTCTAGCTATACTTTTTTTTTTTTTTATTTGGGGCAATTAAAAAATTGTAAATGTTTCTAGATTTTTAAACAATCAATTTCTTCTTAGTCGTCATAATAAAAGAGAATCTTCCTGAAGTTGTCTTTGCTTTGATGGATACCAGTCAGTTTAACACAAGAGTTGGAAAATCAACTGTCTACTGGGACCAGGCAGATGTGACACAAATGTCTGAGTGAGGTTAGGTATAAGGTTATTGGGACTGACTATCCACTAGTAAACTGGATAAAGGGAGCCCCACCAAATGGCGTACAAATTAAAATGCTTTTAAAATACTCTTTACTGTAAACAACAGGAAAATATATGGGTTTGGACACCATGTTTTGACAATGCTTATGTTGGGTTGAAGTGTAGAGGGAAGGACTTCCCACTGAATTTCTGCTACTGTGACATTATGGGCTTTTCATACAACTTTGTCCTATAGCAAATGGACATACAGGTTGGACCTCAGCTTTTTTTTTTTAAGAAAAGATTTATTTATTTGAAAGAGAGAGAGAAAGAGAGAGGGCATGGGGGGAGGGGCAGAGGGAAAGGGAGACAAATCCTTAAGTAGACTCCCCGCTAAGCATGGAGTCCGACTCAGTGGCAGCGGGGTATGTCTGTGTGTGTGGCAGTCCCAGGATTCCAAGATCCTGACCTGAGCCAAAATCAGGAGTCAGACTCTTAACCAACTGAGCCACCCAGGCACTCTGGAACTTCAGTTTTTATAACACATTTTGCTTGTGATTGAGTTAAAAGTTTAGGAAATGAAAAGGCAATAAGAATAGTTCATTGAATTGTCACTATGACTAGCCACAGTGTTATGCAAGGGCTTGGAATAGGTTAATTTTTACATTGTTAGTACTTGAATTAATTTTAACCTCCAACTTCTTCTAGTCTAGTCTGAAGCAGTAGTAAAACCTACACAAAAAGCAAAAACAAATATATTTAAAACTTCATTGAAAGAAAAAAAAGAATACTGTTAAAGTTTAATGTGGCTGTTTATTTTCTCTTTAGTATTTTTATTCCAAGATGTTATAATTATAGGCCAATAATATTATTAGTATTCTGAACATTATTGTCAATGTTTATGGGAAATTAATTTCTTTTATTTAAAGAATTCAAATTTTATTTGCTATAGAATAAAATGTGGCTTTAGTTTATCAAAGGGGTTATATTTTTTCCCCATAAAAATTTGCCTATGATTTTTCATGAAATCCAATAGAAAGATAGAATTACACTACCAGAAATTTGCTTAGAAACACCTCTGTATTTGATCAAGAGATATTGCAAAGCAAAAATAATGAAGTTTTATAATATTTATGATATCATAGTAAGATATTTTAACATCAATTTTAAATAGGTATAACTGCAGATCATACAAGATCATTCTCTTGAAGAATAACAGAAAGGTAGAGATATCTTTTCATATAAAGTGTAGGTGAGAGAAAAGACAGGAAATGTGAGAACATTTTTCAGTTTGGGACAATTAGATTTGGTTTGTACTATTTCATTCAATTATTTTACTAGTGAAATTTTCCATTTGTAGGGGACAAGCTCATTAAACAGCATGCGTGTATGTCCAAGGGTTTGTTTAACTTAAAGAGATACAGTATCTGCAAGTTTTCCAAACAAAAATGGCCAGTTCAAAGTTCTATGACCAGTGGCGTGTAAACTGAAGCAATCAGTGCAAGACTGGTGATGTTCTGTTAAAATTTCAAAGGTTACCATGCGTGGGCTTTAGAATTTGTTCAGAGAAGCAGTGATAACCTTGACTCTCTTTCAGTGAAAGTACAAATTTATTAATCTGAGGCCCATCATTCACAATTTAATCATTAATGTTTACCTCAAGATTCAGGGTAATTATAACCCACTATGGATTAGTTGATTCTTGCAGTTGGGTGACTATATTATGTGTTTGCTTTGTCCCATGCAGGGCTTTCTGGTGATTAGTTTCATAGTTGCTGAAAGAGAAATAGAACTTGATTTTATTCTATAAACCAGATATCTCACTTTTTAAAAATTATTATTTTTTTTATTGGAGTTCAATTTGCCAACATATAGCATATCACCCAGTGCTCATCCCGTCAAGTGCCCCCCTCAGTGCCTTCACCCAGTCACCCCAACCTCCCGCCCACCTCCCTTTCCACTACCCCTTGTTAGTTTCCCAGAGTTAGGAGTCTCTCATGTTTGTCTCCCTCTCTGATTTTCCCACTCATTTTCTTTCTGGATATCTCACTTTTAAATGAAGAGATCTTTTGCATAGTGGCTAACAGAGACTGATCTTTCAATAAAAACATACTAACAATAATTGGTCGCGATTTGAATTCACCATCAAAACTCATTTAATAGATGCTTACACATTTAGTTACTCGGTGAGCACCTCCTAAACTCATTCAGGTTTTCCCCTTTTCCAGTTTTCATGTGATAGGTTCTGAGTTGTCTTTAAAGTTTCCAAAACGACAAACGTGCCTTTCTACTCTACAATACATAACCAGATCAGAATTATCTTCTGATTTCATTCTTTCCCATGACATGCAGATGTGGCTTTTAAATTAATTGACATGTATATATAAAGTATGTATTTCTTGGATGTTTGGGTAGTAGTTGGTATATCTTCCTATTGAAGGGATTCAGAACAAGAATCCCCAAAATGTATGACTGGCACGTGAACTATTTTGAACTGAAGGTAACTGAGAGACCTTGTGGGCTCAAGAGAAACTTTTGCCTATCTGTTAACTACCTAGAAGAATCTAAATTGGGGATCTTTCCAAGAATAAGAATTATTACCAGAGATAATATTTTATCTGAGAGATCCAACTCAGGGTTTGGCAGGGCAAACATCTAACTACCAAACATCTCTACTTATTACCTGGTGAATTCACAGGGTAATTCCCTCTTCCCCTTTGAAGTCCCAGCCCCCTATTCCACTCCTTAGCTCAGGATGCATATATAACTCATTTTACCTCTCTGTCTTTGAACCTCTTATGTATGTGGGGTTCCATACACAAGAAATCAAATTTTATTTTATTTAAATTTTATTTTCTCTTTCTAGTTAGTCTGTTTCATGTCAGTTTAACTCTGAGATGAGCCAGAAGAATCTTTATAAAGTAGAGGAAAACTTTTCCTCCCCAACACTATTCTTTCATAGATTATCTATATTAGGTATCTTAAATGACAACAGGAAAATGGAAAACTATGAGACCCCAACTAGAAGAATTTTTTGTCTTTGCTCTACCATCTATTTTAATTTTAATTTTAAACAAATTTATTCTTCTTTCTGGACTATTCTCATTGTGTCCCAGTATTGTTGGTAGAATTATATTTAAATTATACAAGAAATTATGTTACATTGATATATAACACTATTACAATCATTATAAGGTGGCTATTTAATTAAATTATGCAGATCATATTTTGAACTAAAAGTAAGTATTCATGGTCTAACAATTTCATTTTTTTTTAAAGATTTTATTTATTTATTCATGACAGACACACAGAGAGAGAGGCAGAGACACAGGCAGAGGGAGAAGCAGGCTCCATGCAGGGACCCCGATGTGGGACTCGATCCCGGGTCTCCAGGATCACACCCGGGGCAGAAGGTGGCACTAAACCGGTGGGCCACCGGGGCTGCCCAACAATTTCATTTTTATTTGTGAGTATAAATAGCAAGCTTTAAAACGTGTTAAATTTAATCATATTCATTGTTCTTTTAAGTGAAGACAGTACTGTACAGAATAAAATTATATAAAAATTAGTTTGTCTCAGAAAGTTCATGTAGTGATTTGCCATACATAGGGATCAATTCATTTGGTTCCGAATGCAGTAAATTGATCAATAAAATTCTAGAGGTAATACTAATCTCCATAAATGTATTTACTTTGTCATAAGAAGAGGGAGCAGAAGAAATCGGTTACTTGTCTAAAAATCATTTTACATGTTTTATATTATTAATTCAACAAACATTTGTTAGGTATCTACTCATTTAATGAATATTTATTAAATGTCCAGTATCATACACATTGGGGACAGAGTGAGGATCAAGACAGATAAGTTTCAATTCTCAAGGAGCCTACAGTCAAGAGTGAGAATTGTTTTATGATTAAGAGTGAGGATAGAGGCTTTAAAAGGCAGGGTGGAAATTCAGATTTAACATTTACAGTTTTAACTATTTTGAAGCTACTCTACAGGTCCTTTGTATGTACACAAGTTTATAATCGCCTTGAGATATACATTTTAATTGAGGATGTTGGTATGTGGAGTGAATCACTCACTTACTTTCTTATTCACTGAACTACTGTTTGTTGTGCGTTTACTATATGCCGATCAAGCACCTAAAAGGTCTAGCCAGCCGTACATATATTCCAATACTGCTTTGTGTGTTTCTATTTTCATGACTTTATCCAATTACTCCTTAGTGTGATATTAGCAGTTTCAGAGATGCGGAGGTAATTTTGAGATCTGGTCTACATTCTGTCATATATTTCAATCCTTAAAAGGATATTTAACATGAAAAGTTTATTAGGTCTGATACACTATTTCTATTGCTTGATTCTCGAATTATTTGAATGGTTTCACATATTCTCTTGGTTTATTTTTTCCCAGCACCTGGAATACCATCTTTTGTGTTCATTTGAATCAAACTGAATTAAATTCTATTAAAAGGTCCTGAATTCATTAGCTCCCTAATTTCTCTGTTGGTGTAGAAAGCTTACTATATGGGGTGTGTGCTTATAAACATAAAGCTTGCTACAACTCTAAAATTTTTTATAATTGTGGGGTTCCTGGATGGCTCAATTGGTTAAGCCTCTAGCTCTTGGTTTCAGTTCAGCTCATGATCTCATGAGTCCTGGGATCAAAGCCCATCCTGGGCTCCATACTCAGCAGAGTTGGCTTCAGATTCTTTCTTCCTCTCCTCCCCCCTCTGCTCCTCCTCTTCTGCTCTTCCCTGCTCATTCATGCTCTCTCATAAATAAATAAATAAATAAATAAATAAATAAATAAATAAATAAATACATTCTTTAAAATCTTTTAAAATTGAGACCAGAATACCAGATACTATGATGATCTATGGATTTGATATATATTTAAACTTGATAGAGTATACAAGAGGGTATGTGTGATCTCTTATGTATTAAAATCAGCTGAGTAATTCTGAAGGCAATGGATAGATTCAAATAGATTTGTTATTTGAAACACTGAACCTTCCTGTTTTGCTAGATTTTTCCCTGAGGAAAGCTAAGTCTATTAATTTTCAAGGAACAGGGTCATTTAGATTTATATTCTCTGCGCTCAACTGAATAGTACAAATAATCTTGTTAGATAGAAATAAAATATTAACTTCAAAAGATGGCCTTTAAAACACCATAATTCTCTAATCTAGGACATGCATTTATTTTATTGTTATAACATTTCTAAAATTAGGAAGTATCTTGCAATTGATTTATGTTTTTGGTTTTATTTTTTTGGACTTGTGTTTCTTAGTGCTTTCTTTTTCTCTTCTTTCCTTCCCTCCCAAAAGTTACTATTAAATTAAATTGCTATTAAATTATATCTATAACTGATGGTATATTAAAGTGGAATAATAATGTAAATCAAATGGAATATGAGATGATCAATTTTTATTTCATTTCAATTCCATGAATGATATGTAATTCAAAAGACAAATTGAGCAGCTATTCCTATGGATTAATGGCATTTCATTAACATTTCCAATTTCTCACAATTTTAGCAAATTACAGAATTTTGGTTAATCACAGGTCTCTATAATCTTTACGTACACCCTGGATTTTATGAAAATGTGTTAAAAATATCACATTGAAAATATTTACTCTTAACTTTATTCAACAATTGTGTGTTGGTAATAAAACATTTTGCTTACACCCTTAGCATAATTCTTGGTGCTGTGCAAGCACTCAATGAATATTTGGGAAATAATTGGCTAAAACAGTGAATGCTTAATATATTTCAAAATGAGCTAAAAATCTTAACTGGAGCATATGATTAAATTATATGAACATAATAAAATAAAAGCAGAAAGATGTAGCAAATTCAGGTTGTCAATTTGAATCAGAAATCTGACTCTTGGTATGCCTGGATGACTCAGGGGTTGAGCATCTGCCTTTAGCTCAGGTCATGAACCTGGGATCCGGGACCAAGTGCCGCATCAGGCTCCTTGCATGGAGCCTGTTTCTCCCTCTGTCTATGTCTCTGCCTCTCTGTCTGTGGGTGTCTCTCATGAATAACTAAATAAAATAACAATAATAAAAAATCTGACTCTCATTGTTTAACGATAATAACTATAGTAATAACTAATAGAAACTGGAAAAATTTTAGGTGTAGTCATTGAATATGTGCAAATATATGCAATTTTGTGACTATACGTTCAAAATGTTGCTTTCAAGACACTGACAATGTAATAAAAATGAAGGGCTTTTGAAAATGGAACTTACATCTGGCCTCTTCTGAAAATGTTTGAATGTTATTTATTTTCACAAAATTATATGATTTATAAATAATTTAAAAATGAACCCACATGATTATTTTTCATTATATGTGATATCTTGGTTCTACCTGTATCAAGCATTTGTGAAAACCTTGGAGTTTGCTAAAAATCAGGGGAGATATAGATGAGTCTTCAAAGCAAATTAGTTTTAATTTACTTAAATACATGTAGGTATACATATATATGTGTGCATGTTTACGTCTATGTGTATATTTTGTAAATCAAGTAGCTATGTAAGAATGTAACTTTCCTTAATTTTTTTTTTTGTAAGTCAAATGCATTCCAACTTTCAACCTGCTAAAGTGGAGAAAGTTTCATCTTCATCAATTTAGAATTGCTTAAGACACACCACACAGTCATTTCTTCTGGGGTCTTGAGCCCTCGTCCCAAAGCCCTTCCTGGGATAGAACATGAGGCCCTCCTCTCTCAAGATAATAATTTTTTCTTTACCTTCCCTCTGCTCTTCAAGAAAAAGAGAGTTTCTCAGACAAGCCTTTCTTTCCAACTTCCAGGGACCATATTCTTGCACTTCTCTCCTCTCCCCAGATCCATAGGTTATTTCTAATGTTTTCCCATGTCTGTTGCTCCACCAAGTATTTCTCCCAAACATTTTGTCTACTTCAGGAATACTTTCAGCTCCTTAGATCTAAGAGCTTAAGCTTTAGAAGCCAGCATCAAAAGGAAGTCTATACCATGCTTTTCATCCTTCACATCCCTCTTCCAAAGCATTCAGAACAGAGTAGCCTAATTACATATGACCAAAAAGGTCAACATTTTCTTAAAGAAAGGAAGAAAATTTACCAGGTCAAATGTTATTCTACTGCATAGGTACTGATATTTTGTAGGGATGGGTCATTTTCAGTTTCAATTTTTATTTCTATTCGGTAAATATCCAGTGATTGATTGTAGTGTCCACCCCAAAGATTTTTGGAGTTCCCATATAAAATAAGAAGATCTTGAGTCATTCTTTATTGTCATATTGGGATAGAAGGTAAGAATCTTTAGAGAAATGATCTCTCCTATGATAATTGGCAGAATAATAAAGTAGGACTGTCTAACGGTGAGTCTTAATTTATTTTTAAAAATTTAAAGAATGCTGAAAACTAGAGGAAACTTATGAATTATACACAATAACTATTATCTCTTGCATTTATTGCTGTAATGTTGAGAGAGAGAAGTAATTCACTCCAAGGGCACAGCCTGTTAGAGGCAGTCAGAACTGTTTAACACTCATATCAGGATTCTGTTAGATGTCTGGGACTGTTCTAGGCACTTAGCATGTATATACAAAACGAAATAAAATAAAATAAAATAAATAAAATAAAATACAATAAAATAAAATATTTTCTAGTTTTTTTTTTTAAATTACTCCCTCTTTAAGAATTCCAGATTAATTTTGGCTGCTTCTTTTAAATTGAAATATAGCTGATCTACAATGTTATGTAAGCTTCAGGTGTACAGCATATTAAGTGAACAATTCTATACCTTACTCAGTGCTTGCCATAAGTAAATGCTCACTATGCAATGTTACGACAGTATTGTTGACTATATTCCCTATGCTGTGATTTTTGTCTCTGTGACTTATTTATTTATAACTGGAAGTTTGTATCTCTTAATCCCCTTTATCTATTTTACTAATCCCCCCCACCTCCCCTTTGAGAATATAGAATTGGCAACCACCAATTCTCTATATTTAAGAGTCTGGCTTTTTGTTTATCTGGCTGTTTTTAACTATCATTTTAAGACTTTGAAACAGAAATTATAAAGGCTCTTTACAAAGAGTGTGTAGACTAGCCTTGAAAATATTTCCTAGAGTCACTCGGCACATATCAGTAACGAAGAACAGGATATACGTGAGTGGGCCTGTGGATTTTTTTCCTCTTTCTCCTCTTGCCACCTACAAGAGTTCTGCTTACTATCTGGGACTCTTCATTCGCATTTGTTTGCTTGGTGTTTTTAGACACCACAATATCCACATACACGTGTTCTTGTGTGCTTACAATGTATAACAATAATAATAGTTGTAATAATAATAGAGTTTATTAGGCTACTTGCTATGTGCCTGGTACTTTCTAGGCACTTTACATGTATTAAATCACCGAATCCTGTCAAACTAATTCATATCCCCCAACTTATAGCTGAGGAAACTGAGGCATACGGAAGTTAAGTACCTTGTCCAATATCAAAAGCCACTGAGTGGCCGAGGCAGGATTACACCCATATGCTCAGTCACTTCCCTACCCGGATATACAAAGTGGCAAAATAAGATCTAACTGTTCTCTTTGTACATCATGGGTTTTTGACAGAAGATTAGAGGGAGAAAGTAGAGTTTAATGTCTCTGGAACTATTTCACTAATTTGGGTGTACTATGGCCACCCACTGCAATATTAAAAAGAAAAAATCGCATTGGAAGAGGTAAAGTGATCTTCACAGGTACAGAAAACTAATCCCTAGTTTTACTTCACCACATTGTCCCTTGCAAATGTCTTTCCACTGATGTGTTAAAATGGGCATAGCAGAATGTGTAACACATAATGAATATTTCTTAGTGTTTCTCCAAATTAGATCACTGTCATATTCAAATTAGTGATTGTTTCATTGTATTTACTATTGATGTGTTTCAAGCTGTTAGCTGCCCCCCCCCCCCCTTATAGAATGTTGGGATTCATTTGTTGAAACTCTGCCCATTAGATCTCCCCGACTGATAATACAAATACTGGGCTCAGCATTTCTCCTTCTCCCAAAAGCTAAGCTACTCCCCGAGGGTCACTATTTTGTGTGGACTTTCTGTAATTCATTTGCCCAGAGTATACTTTTCAATGAACATAGTTCACTCTTTGTTGATTAGAGTTGTAAAGTATTTGCTGTTCACCTGAGTTTTGCAAATTATCAGTGGTAAAGTATTAAAGTGTAAACATCAGGTCATTGACCCTCAATGCAATGGGTGGTCCGATATTATAGTTTTAAAATCTTTAAATGAATTCATTCTTTGATACATTGAGGGATTTCTACAGGATATTTTGTTGTGTGCAAAAGGAATTAGGAGAAAGTTCAGATGTGATTCTAAAGCTTAAGGGGCTGGATATTTCTATATATTAAAATTTTAAGTCACCATGAATGAAAGAAAGGTCCAGAAAGATTTTGAATTAACTGTTTGTCCAAATCAAACATACCTACAAGTCCATCTCATTGTTTGCATCAGAATATTTAAATCTAAGGGTCAAGATACACAGGTATGGTCACCAATTGCATCACTAAATCAGAGTGCGATGTGACTAGTCAATAATTAATAATTGCTCATGAAGATAACCAAATGAGTTTACACAGAGATATCCATTTGCAATTCAGTGGAACTATAGAAAAGTTAAAATAGAGATTTATTATTTTTCCTATCAAGGTAAACTCAGTTTTGATCATGTCACATATATGTATAATCAATCAACAATTACTTAGTGAGTTCTCACTGTGTGTTTCACCATATATTTAGCTCTGCCAAGTGCTTTCAGTGATGTAGAAACAAGAGAAATAGAGATTTAAGGCCTCTGCTGTCTTCAAGGTACTCGTAAAGTAACAACAGCCATCCTAATTGCCGGTACTTTGCATAAGTATCTGGGTCTTTTTTTTTTTTTTTCTAGACTGCTACAGCACAGACTCTCTTGAGTTTTCCTGTTACTCCAACCCTCTCCTTAGCTCTCTCTAACGAGAGTTCCTCCTCCCCCCTAATACCCCTACCTCCTATAGCACTGAGGGTTCTGTCCTCAGCAGCCATCTCTTCTCTGACGACACTCTCCTTCTGGGTGATAAGATAATCTCACTTAATCTCATGCCTTTGGAAAAATCTCTGTATTATTTTTTTCAAATTTTTATCTACAGCCAAGACTTCTGCCTTGAGTTCCAGAATCACATATTGAACAAGATGATATTTCTATCAGGATGTCTAACAGATATTTCAAACTTAACAGGGCCAAATGGCACTATCAATCACCTCCCTTAAACCGGGTTTATCTTCTCTCACCTTCCTCTCTCCATCCCCCCTCTAAACCTTCTCCATCTCCATGAATGGCTCCAGGATTCTTTTATTTGTTTAGCTCAAAATCTAAGATTCTTTACTGAGTCCTTCTTTTTCCTGACACCTCATCTCCAATTTGTCAGTAGGAGCTGACAGCTCTACTCCTAAAAGTATATTCAAAATCTCCCCACTGATCATCATTTCCTCTGCCAGAATCCGTGTCGAAACCATCAAATAGTACTGTGGCCTGCTGGTTTCCTCACATCTGTTCTTGCTCACTGTGTCCTAGACTATCCAGACAGAGGTGTCTCTAAAGCTCTAAGTTAGATCTCATCATGCTGTTGCTTAGGAATTGACCTATGACTTTACTGAGGTCCACAGAGCCCAGTTTCTGCCTCCCTCTGGACCTCATTTCTTTAAACTCTCCTGTTGTTCACTGCAGTACAGCCATGCTGGTCTCCTCTTCAGCCCTTCTGAGAGCCTTCTCACTTACGGATTCTTTTCCTTTGAACATCCCTTGCCTCCTGCCCCAATCTCACCATGCCTGTCTCTTCATTATTTAGAACTCAAGTGAAATGTCACCTCCCCAGGCAGGCCTTGCCTGAGTCCCTTTTTTAAAGCTGTAGCCCTTCACCAGTCAGATTCTCTCTCTGTACCTAATTTTATGAACTTCAATTTATCAGTGGGTGAAAGTAGCTATTTGTTCATTTGTTTACTTGTTGATTTGTATCTTTCCTGCTGGAATATAATCTCTTTGAGGTCAAGGAATGTGTATGTTTTACTCAATGCTCGATCTCTAGCACCTAGAATAGAAGGTGCTGGTGGTAGGCCATCAAAAAATATCTGTTGATGGGCTGGCTAACTGGTCTTTATATTCTTACCTTTATTTATTTACTTTTTTCAGTGCTAGATTCTTACCTTTCAAACAGAAGGACCGAACCAGTTATCTCTAAGGACTTTTGCAGTCTCAAGACTTGCTCTAGCCTCTTAAAATTGTATTGTTCTGAATAACGAGGACGGCAAAATGTCCACATTGAACAGATATTCTTGGACCTAGATCAAGTCACATTTCTGAGTATGCTGTCCCTGGACCTCTCTGCAGCCATTGCTGTGCGGATAACTGTAGAGTCTCTAAAGTCCAGTCTGTGGTTAGCTGCATGCTGTTCTGTCTTCTTAGTTAAAATACTCGTGCATGTATGTCTATAGGTGCAATTTCATTTGAACACTTTTTAGGTAAGAGACTTTGCTGGTCCCAGCTTGTTTTTTCTCATGGTAGTAATGAGAATGCTAGTTAAAATTCGTTGAATGCCAATATGTGCCAGGCACTGTGTATACTTGACATGCATTAAGTAATTTAATCTTCATAGTAAACCCATGAATTAACATTATCTCCAATATGGAGGTGAGAAAAATCAAGGCACAGAGAGTTGAAGTAACTGTGCTCTTAACCAACACATGATAATGCCTCGTACAGCATCTAGCATAGACCCTAGAAATATATGGGAAATCTAACGGACACTAGATATTCATTCAAATGACCTGAATAAAAGTGAGAGTGAGAGAAAAATGTGCAATAGCAGTTCTATGAAGTACCTGTATATGTCACCCAGAACACTCCTCAGTAATTATTATGAAAAGGATGCTCATTACCATGAGTACCTTGTTTTGTTGTTTTCTGGTTGCAGCCTTCACGTGGCTTAGATTTGTATTTGTCACTCCAGTCCATTCTGTCTCTGCTTAATCCAGCAGTTTTGTATCTGAGCACCCATCTGTCTTCAAATTCCAAAAATGTTTCATCTAACCTACTCAACTTGAAAGGCAATCATTAGTACAGCTAACCTGAAAACAAACTCAAACCTAATCTTCCTAAAGGAGCAGGTCTTTATGTGGGTTAGAGGAAGGACTTTGCTTCTAGAGTTATGAAAGAGTGTTCTTTCTCCATGTCTTCTAGAAGTGGCAAAGCAATAACTGAAAAGAATATTGGTTAAGATATTTTAAAACAAAACTTTGTATTATGACTATTTTAAAAAGAGTAGAATAAAATAATATGAAACAGCTGTAACATATTGTCAGATTACCTGAAACTCAAAATACTCATGGATATTTTATTTTTTTAATTTTTGAAAAATATTTTATTTATCTATTTGAGATAGAGTGAGTGACAGAGAGAGAAGAAGCAGCAGGAAGGGAGAGGGAGGGACACGTGGGTGGCTCAGTGGTTGAGCATCTGCCTTCAGCTCAGGGCGTGATCCTGGAGTCCCAGGATCAAGTTCCACGTTGGGCTCTCCCTGCATGGAGCCTGCTTCTCCCTCTGCCTGTGTCTCTGCCTCTCTCTCTCTCTCTCTCTCTCTGTCGCTCATGAATAAATAAAATCTTTAAAAAAAAAAAAAAAGAAGGAAGGGAGAGGAAGAAGCAGAGCTCCTGCTGAGCAGGGAGCCTGCCTTGGGGCTAGATCCCAGGGCTCCAGGATCACAACCTGAGCCAAAGGCTAAGGTTGCTCAGTCGATCAAGCAGATTCCTAGGACGCTCAGTAGATATTTTAGTGCTGAATTCCCAACAGCGTGGCCAGTGCCTGTCTTCTCCAGCTTGCACTACTACCTCTACCATCTATCTGCTGCTATAGCCACTGGGATCATAAAAAGCAAGGCCTGTGTGACTCTTGGAGACCTTATTTTAAGGAAACAAAAAATAAAGCATAAAACAAAAGGGATATATCCTGATGCCAGCCTCTATTGCTCAGACCCAAGGAACAATATTTTGACTGCCAATGCCAAGGGATATAGCTTTGTGAAAAGATGGAAAGTTTTTAGGGACCATCAGGAGAGAATAACTGCCCTTATGTTTTGAAAGACATCAGAGATTAGATCTATACCGAGATTAAATTTGTACATAGATCAGATCTATATCCTCCTGTCCCAAGACAGCATGAGCTCATAATCCTTGCTTTGTTGTTCACTAACTTTTGACCTTGGCCAAGTTACTTAATCTCAGTTAGTTTACTTTAAACTCAGTTTCCTCATCTGCAAAATAGAGATAATAATGTGCTGCCCTCATAAGATTGTTTTGAAGAGTAAATGAGCTAATGCTGAGCACTGCTGAGAATAGGGACAATAGGGCAATCATAGGCACTTTATAATGTTTAAAAAAAATGGCTGTCATTTTTCTTCTGATATATTCAGCAGTGCTTTAGCAGAGTTGATGTAGTTGGGTTTTTTTCTTCTCTTCTCTTCTCTTCTCTTCTCTTCTCTTCTCTTCTCTTCTCTTCTCTCCTCTCCTCTCCTCTCCTCTCCCCTCCCCTCCCCTCCCCTCCCCTCTGCCCTTCCCTTCCCTTCCCTTCCCTTCCCTTCCCTTCCCTTCCCTTCCTCTTCTTGTTTTTAAGTAGGCTCCACATCCAGTGTGGAACCCAGTGCAGGGCTTGAACTTACAATGCTGAGATCAAGACCTGAGCTGAGATCAAGAGTCAGGTGTTTATAACCAACTGAGCCACCCAGGTACCCCAGATTTGATAGTTTTAACTTAGTGTAAAGCAACTTGAGATTTTTGCATTTGCATCCTTAGCATGAATAAACACAAAATTTCTATTAGTATTACTTGTAACATTGACAATAAGCCCATAAACTTTTATTATGCTGTCATGGATATCAAGGAGTTGATGGACGCTAGACTAGTAACTGTTCATTCATTCATGCAATGAATATTTTTGTAGCATCTACTCCATGCCAGGAGTGTATGTGATTACTTACATGATCTTAAGTTTACCAAAGATGGATATTCAATAAACTTCCTTGGTGTTTTCCACAATATAATAAATTGGCAAATTTTTACTCATTTGATTTATTTATTTTTTTTTAATTTTTTTTTTTTTATTTATTTATGATAGTTACAGAGAGAGAGAGAGAGAGGCAGAGACACAGGCAGAGGGAGAAGCAGGCTCCATGCACCGGGAGCCCGATGTGGGATTCGATCCCGGGTCTCCAGGATCACGCCCTGGGCCAAAGGCAGGCGCCAAACCGCTGCGCCACCCAGGGATCCCACTCATTTGATTTAATTCATGGGTTTAACAACTATCTACTGGGATGCCCGGTGGCTCAGCAGTTGAGCGTCTGCCTTTGGCCCAGGGCGTGATCCTGGAGTCTTAGGATCGAGTCCCACATCAGCCTCCCTGCATGGAGCCTGCTTCTCCCTCTGTCTGTGTCTCTGCCTCTCTCTCTGTGTCTCTAATGAATAAAAAATAAAATCTTTCCCAAAAAAATGTGATAACTAAGTATTTAATAATAAACTGAGATTTTGTGGGGAATACAATGGACTGGAAAAATTCTTATTTTATAAAATAATTTACATTTAATAAAACCATAAAAATTCAAAAGATATGACTAAGAACTGAAGAAGTAATAAAGATTACCAGAAGAGAGTGAAAAGAATGTGAGACTAAGGAGAGAAGGTTCTAAGGTATGTTCTGAAGAGGAGGAGGATTTCTATAAATAGAAAGCAGGAGCAGCCGTCATGGTATGATGGGAAGCAGCTTAACAGGCAGACACCTTTCAGTCTGGAAATGAACTTGGAATTCCAGGAAACCATGAGGGTGACCTCTCAGCTCCTTACACAGTCTTCGCATCTATACAATATTGTAAACTTTGGTACTTTGTAGGCCTACAAAAATGTTACATTGAGTATCACTGACTTTAATGGGGGGAACTGACATGTGAAAGAGGAAGGTAAGATACACTACAGAGACTGTTTCTTCATTTCTTTGTTCATTCATTTACTCATCCATTCAACAAATATTATTGAACACATATTATGTGCCAGTCATGTGCTATTCAGTGGGAGTATTGCAGCGATAAGGAAAAATAAAGCCTCTGCTTTTATGGGTGTTATAAACCAGTGGAACCTGATTCCTGAATATTTTGAATACTAGGGGAAAAGGAGCCTGGAGTTTATTTAAAATAAATATTACAAGATTTTAAGAAGAGGAAAATTTTAGGATTAATCAGAGTCTATAGGGACTCAAGGTATGAACATTGGTCATGAGTTTATTATCATAACTAAGGCATAATTTTGTGAAAGCCTGAAACAAAGTTGTGTCAGTATCCTTGTCCTGGGATAAGGATAAATGTGAGATTTTGAAGGATGGATCAGAAATATTCAAGTATAGATCGGATACTTGAGGTTATGGAGAAAGAGATATTAAATTACTATAAGGTTATAAAATGAATGACATGGAGAATTATGGTATAATGAGGCTCATGGATAAATTTGGAAAATAATTAGATTGAGGGTCATGGTTTGACACCTTGTTTGAAAAACTGTTCTAAATATAGTTGAAAATCAGTATCTTTTTGTAGTTGGTGGATTGCAGCGATTTTTGGCAATAAGGAGCAAGCTAATATAGATTTGGGATTGTGCTATAGGGCATCAGGAAATAAGTTAAAGTTCACAGGGTATAGAAATTCTTCCTAGATGGTCATGGCTACAAAAAGGACTCCAACATATGGATAAGTTAGTTAGATATACTACAGAGTATGGATAATAAGTAATATTATGCAATATGATAATTTTTCCCTATAAAAACATGCTTGAGTTTAAGAAGCTTGTCTGTGTTAATGGCTGACTGCATTAAGTAATCTGCAAGATTTTTCCTACAGAGTAAAGGAATGTTCCTCATATCCTCCCCTCCCCATCCTGGTAGACATATTTCATATTTGATATTTCCCAGGAGAGTATTTACAACTTTAAGGTATAGTTAGAATGAACCAAAAGATAACTTGCAAATGGACTGATTTAGGTTAATGTTTTATTTGGCTGATGAAGAAGCAGTGGCACCCATGTCATCAGTGGCCCTGACAAAGCTTCTCTGCAGACCTTGCTTCACAGGGTGGTTGAGTCATTGGGAAGATTTTCATATTTGGACTCCATATTTGAACTTTGCTTACTTACCTAAACTGAACACAGAAGAATATAAATGTGAATTAGTATTGGCTTTGGACTTGCCTGGATATGGAGGGGGAGGGCAAAGAAATATCAGCTGTATGGTACATGCTGAGAATTGAGCAACATTCTGGGCAATGAATGTGGCTCCTGGGCTAATAGGATATACCATCGGGTTATTTAAATAGAACTGGTATGCCTACTGGACAGAATGTTTTTCATTTCTTAAGTTGGTCAAGATCAACCTCTGGTAACCTGTTTACCTTGATTTCCTCTCTCAAACTAAATGAATTCCCAGGTTGAAGTTCAATGAGAATTAAAAATGTGGGAGGGCATACAGTAGGAATATCAGTTTACTTAAGGCCTTTCACCATATGGGTGCAGTTGCCTCTTGATTAGTCAACTGACATTGAATTAAAGTTTTGAATGGCTCCTCTAACCAAGGATTGTTTGGATCTGATGTTAGATATGGTGAACATAAGACATACTTTATGCCTTCCAGAACCTTATGATATTGGGGATGTAGGACACAAATTGCAGCATTTTATCTGTAAGGAAACATTGGCATTGAGGTCAATGGTCAATAAGGAAGAGAGAGAGAGAGAGAGGTTTCTAAACAACCAAAGAGAGATTCCACAGTACAGGAACCAAGTTCAGACCCCAGTGGTTATTTATAAGGGTCGGTGAGCCTTCTGTCCTGGTGGGTTAGGATCTACCTGGTGAGATTCGAAGAACCATGGGACCACGGCCTCAGGTTCTGTCCTTTACTTTTTACTTTGTTAGCTCTCTAAGATTCCATCCACTAGGACTTCACCAACAGAACAGCAGTCCCTTCTAAAATGGCTCTATTTCTAGGAAAGTTAGATATGGTTTTGTGGAGGCAACACAGATTGAGAGCCTGGGCCTAAGATAAGGAGGGGCTCTTAGATTTTGTGGATTTAGTTTCATGTGATTGTGGATCTTTAACACCTACCTGTATTTGCCCATTAGTTCAGAAATGAAGTTTTGGCATGAGGGTGTCTGTTAGAGAGGGGGCAAGTGGAACCTAGAGGCAGGGTACCAGTGGGGTTTGGGGTACCTAGAATAAGAGTAGTGCTGGGTTTAGTCTAATCCATGTGTTTGAGGTTTGCAGAGGGCAGTGGAATGGGAGAGAGGGATTATCAGGAGCCCTAGCAAGGGGTCAGAGAGGGAGATGAGTGGCGTGGATGAAATATTCTTGCTTTTCAATTTAGCTCGAGGCAGTAAGTCTCTGCTCAGTGCATGCCCTCATTTCTTATGACTACAGATTTCTCCATTTCCCCCAAATATTCAGCTCCAAGCCCTTCCTTCTCCTCCTGCCCCCCTCCTTCTTTTGTTTTTTTGAGTATGGTTGACACCCAAACCCTTCATTCTTAACAATTGCTCTTTTACAGAGAAAATAAAGCCACAATCAGTGGAATCCTTCTCACTGGCCTCTAAATGATCACAAGTAATCAGTCATTGACTCTCAGCCCTCTTCCCTTGGGCCCCTTCACATCCGAATTTCTGGGTAGAGTTGTCTATACTGCAGATTATATTCCTCACCTCCTGTTTTTCTCTAGCCACTCCAATCTGGTTTTCGGTCTCATCATTCTAACAGACACAGCTTTATTTAGGATATTGGTAACCTCCACCCCACAGTTTTTTTTTTTTCCTTTTTTCGATTGTTGTCTACTGTTCTTGTCAGTAATATTTGTAACTCTTTATCTATTCCACTTTAAACATCCTTTTCCCTTATGTTCCCCAGTATAACATTGCTTTGATTTTCTTTACTCCCTCTTCTTTGACTACCTGTTCTTTGATCTTTGATCTTTCTCAAGACTCCATAATAGGCCTCTCTTTGTCTCCTGTTACTCTCTCCCCAGGTTATCTCAATCCTGCACTGTTTGACGACTCACAAATAATATTCCAACCTTAGGCCTTACCACTGACCTCTAGACTCTAACCATTTACTTGACATCTCTTCTTAGATGTCTCAAAGATGTCTGAAATCAAACACATCTAGATCATACTAATGATCTTTCTACATAACTCTGGTCTTTGTCCAATGCACTACAAGCATTGAATTATACAAGGCAGAAAGCCAGAAATCATTATGACACCTCAGTTTTTCTCACGGCTCATTTTCAATCCATCAAGTCCTTGCTTATTTTATCTCCTTGGAATTTTGTGCTGGGAAGAACCAGCTCCAACCTCTGGCCCATCTCTCCTTTCTGCCTATCTCTAGTTTCATTCTGTATTATGTATTAGGTAGTGCATGTGGAAATGCCTCCTCATAGGTCCCAGTTTTAGCCACATCTCCTCCAAACAGTTGTCTCTTGGCCACTTCTCAGGCCTAGGAGTGAATACATCAATGACGTGGCTTGCTCTTGGGAATCTACACTCATATTAGAGACCCTCTCAGGCTCTCAAAAAGTTTCAGGGTTGTTTAGACAGGGATTTCTCGGGCCTGAGTATCACAGTTCCAAAAGGAGGAGGACAGATTTTGGTGGGCACATACCCCTTGTTTTATATAGACTCTGCCGTCTGACTCACAGGATAGCCAGAGGAGGACTTCTAAATTTAGCATGGATTTTAGAGAAGAGGATTTCTTGCATGGGTCCAAGGCCAGTACTATCCCTAAACATCTTTTCAACTTATCTACCTGTCTTTGTTTCTACATCATTGATGTAACTCAAGATCTCACCATCTGTTGGTAGAACTATTGCATTAGTCCCCTGACTAGTCTTCCTAAATACATGCTTTGCCCTCTCTAGTCTCTTCCCTATGCTGTAGTCAAGGTAATCATTCTGAAACAGAAATAAGATTATATCATTGAGCTAATAAAATCATTCAGCTTCTTTTCATTGCTTTCAGAATAATACAAAAATACTGTGGCTAGGATGACACACAAAGGCATGTAGTCTCATATCTCATCTCACACAGTGCTCCCCTCCAAGTCTGTGTAGTTCCTTAGTTTCTTTCATGTTCTCTCTTGCCTCAAGCATTTGCACGTGATGTGTGCCTTCAAGGCTATTTTCTTCCCTCATTCTTCAAGTCCACCTAAAAAATTCTCAGTTTAAAGGTGAGATCCCTGGAAAAGCCCTCTCAGACTTCTAGGGACATAGTATTGTTAAATAAATAGGTCTTGAATCAGAAACAACTTTTCATCACTAAATATTTGAATGTTATGCAATTTTGTCAATCATCTTAGATAAACTATTTTCTCATGGATGTTTTGTAACTTTCCATAAGAATAATTTTTGTGTGTGCTTATAATATTAAAATGTTCAATCTCATCTTTAGCTTTACCTGGAAATCTAAATAATTGCAAATTCTGCTCTTCTTTTCTGCAGCTAGCCTGCTTTTCTTTTCTTTCTTGCTCCTGCAAGAATTCCTATCACTTTTTAAATTGAGGCCTAACTCTTTGCTTTCTGCATTTTGGTCTTTTATCAAACATTTAGAAATTACATATGTTCATACCCTTCTTACTTTCCTCAGTCCGCTATACCTATTCATCCCATTTCCTCAGGAAGTTAACTTCACAAGCAAAAATGAACCCAGAGAATGCAAATTTGAAGCTTTACAGTCTGTTAAGTTATAGTTAGTTAAGAGGTTAAGAACCCACACATCTTATTTATGCATGAGACTGACTTTGTGTTTGGGGCTTCTCTGCTACTACTTTATCAGTCCAGGATAAAGTATCTTGTATCCTACAGTGCACAGTAATTTACAGTGTTGCATTATAATTATCTTTCTATTTGTCTGTCTGCTTTATTAGACCCTGAGCTCCTTGAAGTCAGCAACTGTCTTATTAATCTTTTGTATCTGGGCAGCCCCGGTGGCTCAGGGGTTTAGCACCACCTTCAGCCCAGGGCCTGATCCTGGAGACCCAAGATCGAGTCCCACGTCAGGCTCCCTGTATGGAGCCTGCTTCTCCCTCTGCCTGTGTCTCTGCCTCTCTCTCTCTCTCATGAATAAATAAATAAAATCCCCCCAAAAAGTTTAAAAAATTAAAAAAAATATTTTGTATCCTCGTAACCTAGCAAATACTTTGCCTTCAGTGGTCAATACATTTTTAGCATGAACAAAAGACTAGATTGTGCTACTTAAAATAAGTATAAAACATTAATTTCTGGGTCGTGCCCTGTCAGCAAGAACTCTGGTGTTCTTAAATAAATAGTGGGTTTGTTGATGTCAGGACAATGTTTGCTTTAGATACCATCTTTCTTGATGTGCATTTTTTGCCAATTTTCCATGTAACCACAAAGAGAAATTTGGACTCATCAATAACAGTCATTTGCCTTCAAGACATTAAATGCCACAAGATTAATTCATATAATTTTAATGAAGAATAAATATTTAGTGTGACTATAAAATTAAATTTAATTGAAATAGTAATTGTATGTATTTTGTCTAATAATTTAAGCTATTGATGTTAATATACTGGATGTCTCCTAACTAAATCAGAAGTGTTTTGAGTGGCATCTGGGTGGCTCAGGTGGTTAAGCATCTGCCTTTGGCTCAGGTCCTGATCCTAGGGATTGAGCCCCACAGCATCTCTGCTCAGTGGGGAGCCTGCTTCTTCTTCTCCCTTTCCTGCTCCCCTTGCTTGTACTCTCTTTGCCAAATAAATAAATAAAATCATAAAAGAAGTGTTTTGGAAAGAGAGTGTCATTATTGACATCATATATTACTGAAATTATTCTTTATGCTACTTGAATATATATTTTTTGTTGTGATAAATTATTAAATGAACTTTATTTACATATAAAAACTTCAGTCCTGTAAATACTATTCTAATAATAGAGTTTTCTTATTTTCAGTGTCTATATAATGAAAAGCTAATTTTGAAAAATTCAAAATGTGCAATAATTATATTTAAAAATAATTTTGAAAACATTTACATTATATAGCTTATTATAATTATGCTACAGGTGAATTTCTTTTAAAAAAGAGAACTAGTCCAATTATTTATTTAATATATTTCTTAAGAGTTACAAGTTTTTTTTAATCAAATAATTCACTTATTAATGTTAGTCCATACACAGATGCTTGAAAAGTTGATGAGAATTTTCAGACTTAACATCCAAGGCTCAGGTGGGTGGCAGGCCAGAGAAGTTTTAGTTAGAGTCTGGCAATGGGAGATTACAAAAAATCTAATAAATTCTAAGCTTTAGAGGACACCAAGAAAAAAACATCATACTTTAATGAAAACTTTCTAAACCTGATCCACTGAAGTTTTTTTTGTGGTTAGTTTTTGTTAGTTTTTAAAATTAGGTTTCTTATTTTAACTCCAGTATAGTTAACACACAATGTTATATTAGTTTCACGTGTACAATACAATACAGTGATTCAATAATGCTATACATTATGTAGTACTTATCAAGGTAAGTGTACATTCAATCCCCATCACCTATTTCACTCATTCCCCCCATCTGCCTCTCTTCTGGTAGCATCAGTTTGGCCTCTAGAGTCTGTGTCTTGGTTTCTCTCTTTTGCTATTTTTTCCTTTTGCTTTGTTTCTTAAATTTCACAAATGAGTGAAATCACATGGTATTTTGTGTTTCTCTGACAGTTTATTTTGCTTAGCATTATGCTCTCTAGCTCCATCATGTCATTGCAAATGGCAAGATTTCATTATTTTTTATGACTAAATAATATTACATTATATATATTTATATATAATACCTATAGCTCACATATTCTTTATCCATTCCTCTATTGTGTTAGTTTTTAAATTTGGGTATAGTTCACATGCAATACTACATTAGTTTCAGGTGTATGATCCACTGAGGTTTTAGCTTAGGAATATTTTAGTGACCCAACTTTTGTTATTTCACAAGAAATTTTTAAAAGTCCAGTTTTGTAACTTTAACCTCTTTTTTTTAGGTAGTAAGTCTCTTGAATTATGTTTGGAAAAAAATATGGAATATGAATAGTCAAAAGCACTTTCAAATTCTCAGTAGCATATTCATTTATTTGATTTCCATCCATAGCTATTATTATGACAGAGGAATTACTAGCATCAACTTCAATTTACATGTTTATAGATTATATTGGTTGTTAACTTATATGAAGAATGAGTAATAAGCATGGCTTTCAAACATTAGCTATATTTTTCTTGGAATAGAAAAATGATAAAAAATGGGAAAGTTTCATTTTACTTGTACAGTTTAGGCAAGTTTAAAGGATCTTTTTATTTCTTACAAATGTCAAGGTGAACTAGATACAGAGTAATGCCTGAAGAGCCATTGAGTAAGTCAGCAATGAATAAATTCTCAAATTTGGTTCCAATTCCCTAACTTGATAAATTAATTCTACCTTCTATCAGTCAGGCCCTTTTACCATTCTATAAGATTTTTACATTGGAAATATGGAATCAGAGAATGTTCAAAGTGAAGAGTTCCCAAAGATAATTTCATCCAACTTGACCCATATGACATGGAGATCTATATGGATCTGTGTGTTTGAGTTTGGAGCTAGAAATTGACATTGAGCTGAATTAAACTGCATAGTAAAATGTAAAATTTGAAGTAAATTCCACAGGTCCATTGTACCATAAGAAAAGGCAGAAAAAGGGATCCTTTGTCATGGGGGCTTTAGAGGGAGGGACTTAAGAGATGGAACAAGGCAAAGATGGTTATCTAGTGTGGGTTTTATAATGTAAGTGGTGTTCTCATTGTTTTCTGTGATATCTCCAGCAAATTCTATATCTCTCATTAATGCAAGTGGGTATTTTGGAGAAAAATTGGCTTATGGAGGAGATAAGGGAACAACTGATATTTGGATTATATTACAACTTTTTAATTTGCATTTGAAACATCTATGAAAGTCTATACATTTTGGACAATTTATTTCTTATTTTTTAATGGGAAATGTTCCTTAACAAATGAACAAGAAATTAAACTACTTAAGTGTTTCAACTGATTAGTTTGATGCTTCACGATCTTTCACTTGTCTACTCTTCTGTATTCCTTATAGCAGTCCAGGTCCTTCATGATAGGGAGGATCTGCATATGTCCATAAGATAGAGGAAGAAGGCTAAGAAAATATTTTTCTGTCTCCAAGTTTTTTTCTGAGTGGATCCAAATTTAGGGTTAAGTGATTGTTTCTAGAAAGTATCTGTTAAAATACTGAGGCTGTTATTAGACATTTCCCCCCCATTTTTATGCATGTTCCACTTTATTTCCAAGAGAAGGTAATTCAGAAGTAGTAATCTATTACAGAGGGAGACAGCATTAAGGACTAACCTAAGAAGATGGCCAAATAGAGGGAAACTTGGTTTGAATAACTCGGTGAGAAGCTTCCAGATTTCAGAGATAATCGAAAGGCATAGATTTAAGGTAATGATTATGGTGACATGGAAGTGAGGGACTAGTCCAAAGAGATGTTTCACATGCTTCATGTGCCTTTTCTATCCTGTCAAAAAAAAAAAAAAAAAGTGCAAAATATTAGAGAAAAGGGATAAAGAATCAGATTTAATTTCCAGGTATATTTATATTTCAACTGAGCTATTTTTTCTCTTCTAAATGATCAGTATATTAGCATATTCTTTCCAGATGAAGTAATTTTCTTAACCACTCTCTCTTTTTAAACTTCTCCCACAAAAATGGGAAAACATTTAAAAGTCATTGGAGCTAGTTTCCTATTTACTTAGAAACTCAATTCTGTAGGCCATATTTATAACTCCTGGTTTAAACATTTACATTTACTCTCATGCCAGAGTCCTTTGATGACTGACTAAACCTGAGCGTTTAAAAGCTTGAAGAACAGAATATTTAGAAATAATATAGAAATATTTAGAAATAATAACAATTGTGTAGTTTTATTTCTTTCAGTATAGAATGTACATGCAGAACTAATAGAAGATAAATATAGGAACTCTTACTTTGGAAATCCACAAAATGTAAATGCTCAAGGGTTTCTTATTAATTAAGATGGACTTTAAGCATGTATATAGTGTTAAAAATTAAATATTTTAATTTACCAACCATCTACTAATCTCTAATAAGGATGCATTCATGGAAATATCTATTGGTACTGTAAGGAAAAAGTTTTTCAGGTGTTTTCAATTTATATTTGAAATTATGGGGTTGAAAACTATGGGATCTTCATAAAATACAGGAAAATCAATTCTAAGTTTCTAGATCAGTGATAAATTTGATCTTTTGGGTGTTCTATATTTACCATTGTATTACAATATAGCATTGCTATGCAAAGTAGATGGAGAGACTAATATTATTTTCATTTGTTAAATGAAAAAAAAACATGGACAAAATATATGTGTGGATGACAAAGGCCTGATTTTGTGAATTAGCACTACAATTACATCCAATGATAAGGATAGCATGTTTGAGCAAGCTTTCCCCAAGGATTTATATAAAGAAAAAGCTAGAGTTACACACTGACTTCAAATCAAAGGTGCCTACTTTTTCCCAGAGGCCAAAAGAAATGATATATAATTTACCAAAAAAGGAATTATTTTTTCTATTTATGAAGTTAGAAAGTTAGAATAGTATCCTTTTTTTTCTTTTCTAATATAGGGTTTCAGATTTAAACAAAATAGTTTTCTCCAATGGGAATAATTCCACAGGCAGACATTCTTTTATTTCTGTCCATCTGTGGCATGAAAGATAACTCAGGCTCCATTATTCAGGACTCCTTTGTGCTACGTAAGAAATTCCATCTCTATCCATCTATCATCTATCACCTATTATCTCCTATCTTCTATGTATCTATGGTTTCTTCTGTTTGATTATTTAATTAGCACTCATACCTGAAAATGACATAAAATAAAATATGTTCAAAGAAAGTATACTTCTTTCATCATGACTGAATAAAAAAGTAATGCTTCTCTTCAGTATTTGTTGCTCTCTGTCCCTATACGTGTCATAGGGCACCTGACAGTTTTGACTCAGTTATTTAATTAAATTAAATGACTACTTAAAACCTAATTGTTGTTTTATAGTATCAGAGAAATTCCATTTCCTACTGGTTGAAATGTGTAGTTCTTTATCTTTAAAGCAAAAGGACAGAGATGGAGTAGCCTTTCAGAGGTTGAGATCAGAAACTTGGGTGGGGAACAAAAAGGAAAGCAGTTTGAGAAAAACATCTTTGAAAATTATCTTCCCTTTGCTTTGTTTTTAGAAATAATGTGAAATTTATTTTGAAATAAAAAGTAACATTAAAGAAGAACATGTGACTTTTTTATTAAAAGGAGAGAAAAGAAAAAAGTGTGAAGCAGGGATGGAAAAAATAGGATACCTGGTGAAGGTTTAGGATTCTTCTAACCTCTAGAGGTATAATCAAGGCTCAACCTGTCATATACATACATATATATATATATATATATATATATATATAATGTATATATATGCAATTTTATATATATCTATAAAATTTTTTTTAGTAGGCTTCATGCAATGTAGAGTCCAATGCAGAGCTTGAACTCACTCTGAAATAAAAATCTGAGCTAAGATCAAGAGTCGGATGCCATCCAGGTATTCCTATCCTATCTATAGTTTTATGACAAAGATTGTCATTACTGTCATTGTGTCCATTTTCTTCCCCATATCTCGTTAACTGAAAATTCCATGAGTTATGCCACATTGTACCTAAGCAGTCCTACTGCAGGACCTGAATTGCACATGTGGGCCAGAGCTGGGGTGGGAGTGTAGAACTTTTGAACATCCATTTTCATTGTTACTGTTCCTGTGGCTTTTTCTCAGTTTTAATCTGAGGCAACATAAACTTTTTTTAGAGCAGTTTTAGGAGAATGAAAAAGACATGGAAACCTTGTGTATGTGTGTGTGTGTGTGTGTGTGTGTGTGAATTTTTCATTATTTATTGTCAAAGCATATTTGGAGTTAATAATAGATACAGTTCAAAGTTTAGCTCTTTTAGTGAGTCTTATTTCCAAGCTTTGTCATTGGTTTGGTTAGAATTTTGCAAATATTAAAAACTAAAAAGTTCAAATAGTAAATCATGGATAAAGAACATGGTAATGAATAATAGGGACAAATCGTTTAAACTCTTATGTAAAATTTGATAAGCTGTTTTACATAACTAATGAATTGACAAGGTCTTGTGGTAAAAACAGTTCCAGATGGCAAACATACGCAACGGATTTAGTCAAACAATTTTTTTGGCAAGAATGATATGAATTTTGTAATCAGTTGGGAGCCAATGAAATACAAAGATGAGTCTGGTTAATAATCTACAATTATTGGTTAAAGAAGTATATTAGTGTGAATTTCCCTCTGTTCGTCCTACCTTTTCTCTTCTATCAACCCCACAAGCCTTTGGCACAATGAAGTGGGTAACTTTTATTTCCCTCTTCTTTCTCTTTAGCTCTGCTTATTCCAGGGGCTTGGTTCGACGAGAAGCATGTAAGAATTCTATTTTCCTATTGTTCAACTTTATTTTAGTTTCCTAGTAAAATAAATTTTTTTTTGTAAAAGAAATTTTTAGAAAACCCTGCATCTTTCCAGAATTGCTTTTCTTTAGCATTTATTTCTAGACAGTGATGATATTTTATATTTGTGACCCCTTTGAAAGTTATTATTTTTTAAGATCTGCGAGAGAGCATGAAGTGGTGGGGGCAGGGAGAGGGAGAAGCAGGGAGCCTGAGGAAGTTATCTTATTAATATATTTCCAACATCCTATGTGAAAAAAAATAGAATTATTTAGTAGCTGTAACTACCTTCTGTACATGAAGGAGCTTAGAGTGCCTTAAACTTCACAGAATATAGTTGACGTTAGAATTGATAGCTCCGTATTCCCAAAGGCTATTGCACTGTGATTTATGGGAAAAAAAAAACCCACAAACCTGTGTTGCTAATCTTGTAAATAGAACTTGTATTTATATTTTTCATTTCAGTCTGTCCTCTCAGCAGCTGTTAATAGACATTACAAGAGCATTAGATCTTATCCAAGTTTGAATATAAGGCTACAAATATTTAATGATTTTAATGATTTTTTGAAATCATATCATTCGTGATTGAATAACTTATCTGTTTTAATGCAGAATGAATACTTCATCATTCTAAGATTTTTCTGTCAGGATAAGAGGCAAATATTTTGGAGCAAACGAATACTTAAGTCATGTGGAGAGAAACACAAAGAGTAACATCATAACGAGGTCATTTTCTTCAGAATGTAACAAATCTGTTTTATTTTTATTTTTTTCTTTTTTCCTCTCCAGATAAGAGTGAGATTGCTCATCGGTACAATGATTTGGGAGAAGAACATTTCAGAGGCCTGTAAGTTACGACAGTGAAAAGTCAAATTTGTTTTTTCTAATAGTGTTGGTTATCATTCTGAAGTTCTTATATTCCTCAGTCATCAGAGACCAGGTTCTAGAACCACACTATCCAATCAAAGTGTCTGCATTGATGGAAGTGCTCTATATCAATACTGTTCGATATGGTAGCCACTGGCCACACTACATGTGGCTATTGAATGCTTTAAATGTGTCAAGTGCAACTGAGGGTCAGAAATTAAAGTTGCATTTGATTTTGGGTTATTTGAATCTCTGTAGCCCCATGTGCCTACTGTAGCCCTGGAACTCCTATCCAACCTGCATGGTGGGAAAGACTTTAATACCTGATTCCTGTGGCAGCTCACTTAGTTCTTTTACCTAGCAAACAGATCTATGGCTTCTTGAGAGTATTTTAATATTTTTTAATCCACTATAAAATGAGAAATTTCTTTTTTAGAGGTCAATCTCATGCTACAGCCTGATGAAAAGAGAGGGATGTGTGTGTGTGTGGGGGGGGGAGGTTGCTGTAAATAGTCAAAGGGCCTATGTAATGTCCCTGGTCATAATAATTAGATTTATTTAGAATACATTTCACTTCCCTGCTCTATGTTTGTGCATCTACTGACATGCGCACACATGTATTTATACATAGTGTAGATACTGTCCTCTGTCCAGAAAGCCAAATATGCCTGCTTAGCTTCTGATAACAGCTGATGTGAATAGACTTTCTGGCTAATAGTGAGGTCTGTAAAATACAGAACATATACAGACACACAGTTTGCTATCCAGCATAGCAAGCTCCTTTATTTTTTCTTGATTTTATTTATGTTCATGAGAGACACACAGAGAGAAGCAGAGACACAGGCAGAAGGAGAAAAAGGGTCCCTGTGGGGAGCCCGATGTGAAACTGGATCCCAGGACCCTGGGATCACGACCTGAGCCAAATGCAGATGGTCAACCACTGAGCCATCCAGGTACCCAGCAAGCTACTTTATATTAAAATTTCATCATGTTACATTTTTCTGTGTCCTTTGTTTCAGGGTGCTGGTTGCCTTTTCTCAGTATCTCCAGCAGTGTCCATTTGAGGATCATGTGAAACTAGCCAAGGAAGTGACTGAGTTTGCAAAAGCCTGTGCTGCTGAAGAGTCAGGGGCCAACTGTGACAAATCCCTTGTGAGTACATTCAATTTGGGGGATTATTTCTTCTTCTCATAAGTGATCCTGATTATTTCAAAGGGGAAAAAATCCCACTTAATATCCTCAATCACTGATTCATAAACAAGTCTCAAAAGCGAGCATTGCCATTGTTTCTTCTATGATAGAGATGCTCTAGCTAAATCCACAGTTTTCAAAGCCTTTTTTTTTTTTTATGAAGACCACACACAATGGTTGTAATGTATTTAAGTGGAAATTTTTTATTTGTGAAAGTCTCTTTTTAAAATCTGAGATTTGACTTCTTCTCCTGGAGGCTAACAGTGAAAGCATGGTTTTTTTTATCTTCCGGAGGCACTCGTAGGATTTCTGTGGTAATTTTGTTTATTAGTTAAAATAATAGTACAGATGTATAGTCTTCATTTTAGGGATAGTTGCATTTTCACATAGAATAAAAAATAAGGGCATTTACTCATTTTGAAGGACTTTGACGTTTTGGTATTTCCAGGGAGGTGTTCAATTCAAGGAGAGGTTTATGTTTCTCTCACCGCTCAACCTTTCTGGGGCAAGGCCAGTTTTTATGTATCCCAGAATTCTTTTCTCCTTTTATTTCTTTCTCTCTACGTATCTCTCCCTCAAGGTAGAATCAGTACTTTAACTCGATGTCTTTAACACAGAGTTACGGCTGTAAATATGAATTCTTAAAAATGTACTTATGGAAAATTAATAAATCCTGTCTTCAGCCGTATATTTTCCCCTGAAGTTCCAGTTACTTTCATGATAAACGTTGATGGGGACAGAAAGAATACATCTAATGGAACACGTTTTGAGGCAAAAATGTTTCTAGAACAGAAGATCTATATTTCAACATAGCAATAAACAGTGAATTGTGTTACTCCTCAGTGTTTAAGCTTTATCTACTTAAGAACTGGACCTTTCGGAGAGGAGCAGATAAAGTGAGAAACTATCTGCGGCCTTTCTTCCTTGATGTGAATTCGCCTGCTGCATAGAGGACTATCTTCCTCTTATTTTTTTTATCTATCTATCATCTATCTATGTATGTATGTATGTATGTATCTATCTATTTATTTATCTATTTATTTATCTATCTATGTATCTATCTATCTATTCATCTATTTATTTATCTATCTATTTATCTATCTATCTATCTGATAACAGCTGATGTGAATAGACTTTCTGGCTAATAGTGAGGTCTATAAAATACAGAACTATTTATCTATCTATCTATCAATCATCTATTTATCTATCTATCTATCATCTATCTATCTATCTATCTATCTATCTATCTATCTATTTCTACTACCTTTTCCCGGCCTATGTGCAGCGCCAGCTAGAAGCAGAGGCGATGCTCCTTCCTTCTGGTTGCCCCGGGTGCACCTGCTCTTCCTAGTGGTGTGGTGGGCAATTCCTAGGAGGATCCCACGGATGGTCAGCTCAAGAGAAACTGTCCAAAGCTAAGGAAAAAAGGGGGACGTTTGCATGACTTCCTAACCAGGGTGCACCGATGCTTTGACTTCTCCATACCGTTCTTTGGGCCCAAGGAGCGCCCAGGGCCTGCGGGTGACCTGGCTGCTCCCTCCCGCCCAGCACACCCTGTTCGGGGACAAGCTGTGCACGGTGGCCTCCCTCCGGGACAAGTACGGGGACATGGCCGACTGCTGCGAGAAGCAGGAGCCCGACAGGAACGAGTGCTTCCTGGCGCACAAGGACGACAACCCGGGCTTCCCCCCGCTGGTGGCCCCCGAGCCCGACGCGCTGTGCGCCGCCTTCCAGGACAACGAGCAGCTGTTCCTGGGGAAGTAAGTCCGCGGGCCGCGCTCCCCCGGGCCTGGGCCCTCCGCTGCAGGGACCGGTGTCGGACCGAGATGCCCGAGGTGCTCGAGATGCCCGAGGTGCCCGAGATGCCCGAGGTGCCGGAGATGCCTGAGATGCTCGAGGTGCCCGAGGTGCCCGAGGCGCTCGAGATGCCCGAGGTGCCCGAGATGCCCGAGGTGCCCGAGATGCTCGAGGTGCCTGAGGTACCCGAGATGCTCGAGATGCTCGAGGTGCCCGAGGTGCCCGAGATGCTCGAGGTGCCTGAGGTACCCGAGATGCTCGAGATGCTCGAGGTGCCCGAGGTGCCCGAGATGCTCGAGGTGCCCGAGGTGCCCGAGGCGCTCGAGATGCCCGAGGTGCCCGAGATGCCCGAGATGCTCGAGGTGCCCGAGATACCCGAGGTGCTCGAGGTGCCCGAGGTGCCCGAGATGATCGAGGTGCCCGAGGTGCCCGAGGCGCTCGAGATGCCCGAGGTGCCCGAGATGCCCGAGATGCTCGAGGTGCCCGAGATGCTCGAGGTGCCCGAGGTGCCCGAGATGCCCGAGGTGCTCGAGGTGCCCGAGGTGCCCGAGATGCCCGAGATGCTCGAGGTGCCTGAGGTACCCGAGATGCTCGAGATGCTCGAGGTGCCCGAGGTGCCCGAGATGCTCGTAGGGCAGAATGACCGCCTGCTCTTCTTTTGGGAAACTAGGTACCTGTACGAAATTGCCAGAAGACATCCGTACTTCTACGCCCCAGAACTCCTGTACTATGCTCAACAGTATAAAGGAGTCTTTGCGGAGTGCTGCCAGGCCGCAGACAAGGCCGCCTGCCTGGGACCCAAGGTAGGCCGGGCGGGGGGGAGGGGGGGCCATCATCAGGCCCCACTCTCTGAGCATCTTAGGGCCGCATCCAGGGGATGGGCGTCTCCCTTACAAGCTTCTTTACACGGTGAACAAAGCCGCCCTCCCTCTCCGCTCACCCCAAGATCTTTCACCGTCTAAGGCCCCTGACCTCCTCCTGCCTCCTTCTCGGATTTGCCAACGTGAACCTGGCAGAGGAATGCATGTGTCTGAATATCTCACTTCTTTCATGGAGTCGGTCTCTCTAATGAAGCACAGAAACTGCTTATCTTTTCATGAGCCCATTTTATTGGGGAGGGAATTCAGACCGGAGACTCCAGCTGTACCCAGAAGGCTGGGTTTATCCGTTCATCCCATAAATATCCCGTACACACTGCCTTCTCATCTCTAGGGAGCTTATGACGTGAGGCTTGGTGCCCGACCGGTTGAGATGAATTCCATGAAAAACTAAGAAGTCACATCTGAAGTTTTGAAAGAGCATTTTGTGTAGAATTTTCCTTTTCTAATTTTTCCAAAATATTACTATCATTATTTTTTATTTATTTGTTTTTGTTTGCAGATTGAGGCTTTGAGGGAAAAAGTACTGCTTTCATCTGCCAAGGAGAGATTCAAGTGTGCCAGCCTCCAAAAATTCGGAGATAGAGCCTTTAAAGCCTGGTATTTCAAACTTAGTTTAAATCTTTATAAGGATGTAAATGGTTATGATCCAGTAGACAAAAATGTACATTTACGTGGCATTTTATATGGTGCTTTCCCATACATCTTTCTAGTCATTTAAAAGGTAGAAATTTAACAGTGGTGAAAATCAGAGCGTCAGTGAGAATTCCTCATTATTTTTTATTGTATTTTTTCTAAGTAGTCAAAGAATTTAGAGGGTGTCTTTTTTTTTTTTTTTTTTGTCCTTATAGGACAGGTATTTAAACTTCTATTTATTTAGAAAGACTAGAGACCTTATACTAATGATCCATTCATTTTATAAAGCAGTAGTCAGGGTCCTCTACCTAAATTTATCCCCCAAACAACACAATTATCTGAATATGTTTGTCCTTTCATGTTCTGATAATTAAATTTAGCCATCAAGGTTAGTTCTCAGTCTCTCACAGCTCTAGCTCTGTTGTCAATCTCTTCTATTTGTCTGGGCCTCTGTTTTTATATTAACTTAGCCGGTTTTAGGAACATCCTCCAATTCCTAAACCAAGAAAAATCCCCTCCCCCATGCCTCACTTGCTAGTCAACAATGAATTGACAGCAACAGGGTATAAAATGAAAATAATAGACATCTTGCAAGCACTCTAGAAACCATCATTTGAGCTATCTTTGCCTGCTATCCCTACACCCACGCCACCAAGATCAGCTAATGAAATCAGTAAACAACCCCCGCCCCAACATGAAATGATATGCAGTTAAACAGGCTGGGATCGGTTTTGGGGGAGGAGGAAGCTTTTATCAGATTTAGGAGACACTGACATGATTTGGGAACGCATATGGATATTAACATGTTGTCAGAAAGCTTAGATACTGTGCTGGATCAATGGCTTAGTCCAAGCATGCTTCATCAAAACTCCCTCATTTTGTAGAAGTTACAAAATTTCTTTTCTCAGAGACTCTTAGATGTCAGAAAGATTGAGTTTAAAAAGATAACGGGAGTTTGCACGGCATATTCTAGTTTATAAAATGCTTTACACATGGATTAGTTTAATTCTCACATCAGTCCTGCAATGTCGCGGGCCGCTGGCATGGTGTAGAGGCTGAGGTTCACAGAGGCTAGGGAACTCGCCTAGTGTCCCAGCCAGATCTAGGAGCGGGGTCTGGACTCCAAACCTGGTGCCTCTCCCCATGTTGCCTCTTCTAGAATCCCTCTTTGATTTCTGCTTTTATGAATCGCTTGACTTCCATCCACCACATACACACTCACAATAGCTAGTTCTGCCCTAAGGAAACGCTTTGCCCTCAGATAACCATGTGGTACGGAACTAGCATTAACAGAAGAACAAATAAATTGTACAAAGTTTATTGATATGCTATTTTGCCCTGAATTTTCTTGTTCTAAATAGGACTTTCCTAATGCTTTCACATAAAATATTGCACGTCAATAATGTTTTCACGGGCGAATTTTCTTTTTAGGTCAGTAGCTCGCCTGAGCCAGCGATTTCCCAAAGCTGACTTTGCAGAGATCTCCAAGGTGGTGACAGATCTTACCAAAGTCCACAAGGAATGCTGCCATGGTGACCTGCTGGAGTGTGCAGATGACAGGGTAAAAAATCCGCAGTATGCTCTTTGGTGACTTACATGCGTCAGTTGGGAGGGTGAATTTGCTTGGGATGATCCATCGCTGAAGCCAACAGTGGGTTGAGATTATTTCCTGTGCCTAATCTGCTCAATTCTTTCCCTGCCTTATGGACTTTTTTCTTTTCTTTTCTTTTTTAACCTGGCTATCTCACTCACTAAATGATCTGATAAACACATTCACTAATTTGTAACCATTTCAGTCCTATTCTGAGGCAAAGTCTTACACTGAAGTAGGACAGCTGATATAAAGGTAGATTTCTAAGAAGACTTCTTTTTTGGGGGGTGGGTGGAGTTCGAGAAGTTCTGCTATCTGAAGAGATCTTTGGAAATGATGTAGTTTTTCCCACTTTATATTCTCTCTTACTTAACTATCTGTGCTACCTATACAAATATGTTTAGCATGATATCACTTTTCTCCAAACTTAAAAATTTGACCAAATACCAGAATCTTAATCTCTCAGAATTCTTTCTGGAATACTAAGGCAAAGATTTTACATGTATGAATATGACCTGTGACTATGGTCCTAATTTTTCAAAGATCTCTCACATTTTATTTCATTATTTGGTTTCAAAATGCCTGTACTTAATTTGAGGGGAATATTTGAAAAACACTACTGAGTTTTACTTTTTTTTTTAATTTTTATTTATTTATGATAGTCACACAGAGAGAGAGAGAGAGGCAGAGACACAGGCAGAAGGAGAGGCAGAGACACAGGCAGAGGGAGAAGCAGGCTCCATGCACCGGGAGCCTGACGTGGGCTTCGATCCCGGGTCTCCAGGATCGCGCCCTGGGCCAATGGCAGGCGCTAAACCGCTGCGCCACCCAGGGATCCCCTGAGTTTTAATTTAGAAACTTAAATGCCAAAAAAAAATTTTTAAATACCTTAACAGTTGAAATATAAAATTATTAATAGCCGAGATGGGCCCCTGTTACCGACCAGTCTCTTGTAAATGAGGGGAAATATTATATAGTAGTTCTATCTGAGTCTCTAGTCTTAGGAACATGGACTAAAAGTGTTCATAGGAGTCATGTTGGTGTGTGTATGGTCTTTGAATACAATAAACATGTTTTGCCAACATAATAAAGAGAAAGTGCAGAAATGTCGATTTACATTGAAAAATCTTTATCAACTTGCTTATAGGCGGATCTTGCCAAGTATATGTGTGAAAATCAAGATTCAATCTCCACTAAACTGAAGGAATGCTGTGATAAGCCTGTGTTGGAAAAATCCCAGTGTCTTGCTGAGGTGGAAAGAGATGAGTTACCTGGTGACCTGCCCTCATTAGCTGCTGATTTTGTTGAAGATAAGGAGGTTTGCAAAAACTATCAGGAGGCAAAGGATGTGTTCCTGGGCACGTAAGTGGATAAGGAATAATCCTTCCATAGCTTTTATGTGGTCTCAGGATTCAGGAAGATAAATAAACTGGGCTTTCTATAGGCATTGCTACAATTTCCATGTTGTCTACAGTATTTCTTTATCCTTCCCTCTCCTAGCTTTTAATTTTTTTGGGGAAAAATTAATTAGCTTAGAAAATTATTATAAACTGTGTATTATAATACACGCTTATGGCAAAAACTCAATCAGTAGAAAAGAGAATAGGGAAGAGAAGTAATAAAAATTTCTATCTTTATCCCTCACCCCATTCATTTTCTCCTTAGGGATATTTCTGGAAATATGTCTAGGAACATTCTGTGTATACATAAATTATATACATATTATTCATTTGTTCACTCAAAGAGTATTTCTTGAACTTAACTACAATAGATATGTGTGAATATATGTCATGCATCCTTATATCTCTGTTTATGTATCTGTCTCTCCATCTGCCATTTATTCGCCTATATAAGGAAGTATAAAAAGAAATGTGGAGTCTGCTACTAACTAGGTGCTTTATATTTGGTTGAACAGACTAGAAATACAGTAGCATGGCAGGATAGCATGAAATTAAGTGACAAAATAAATGAGTATATATAGTCAGTAAGTTTGATGATAAACTTCGCATTTTTATTGTTGGATTTTTTTTTTAATGATTTTATTTATTTATTCATGAGAGACAGAGAGATAAAGGCAGAGACACAGGTAGAGGGAGAAGCAGGCTCCATGCAAGGAGCCTGATGTGGGACTTGAACCTGGGAATCCAGGATCATGCCCTTATTGTTGGATTATAAGAGTGTAATGTGCACTACATATTTTACATAATCATGTACCCTTCAAGATTTCACTCATTCAGAGAGGAAAAAGAAAAATTTAAGAATATATCTCCATCAAAACCCTTTTGTGGTATAGTTCAAATTCTTAAAAATACACATAATAATAACAGGTGTCACTCATTAAACATTTACTATGTGCCAGACAATGTGTATTTGCATTGATTATGTCATGTATTTCCCACAACCCATCTTATGAGATAGGTACTGTTATTATCCACATTCTACAAAGAAGGCAACTAAGGCCATGATGGTTTTAATAAATTGCTTAAGGTGATATAGTAAAATAAGTGGCAGAGCCAGGATTGGAATGCAGGTAGCTTTCATTCTGAACTGCAGCCCCTTAGCCACTAAACTTCCCTGCATGGGGTCTGGTCAAATTCAGACCTTTGTGATATGAGTTACTCTTGAGTTAGTTATGTGACCTTTCTTGTTGGTATCTAACTAAATCCAAGTAAAACTATTTCATTTTCATCTGAATCAGGTTTTTGTATGAATACTCAAGAAGGCATCCAGAGTACTCTGTCTCATTGCTTTTGAGACTCGCCAAGGAATATGAAGCCACACTAGAGAAATGCTGTGCCACCGATGATCCTCCTACATGCTATGCCAAAGTGGTAGGTTTCTCAAAGGGAAAAAGTGTCATCCTCTGGCTGATGATCCTTAATAATGAGAAAAACAAATAATCCAAGAATGTGAGTTGCTAAATAGTGCAATTTAGATCTTTTCTTGGAGTGGTTTCAGTTTTGTGCTCTTAAATATTACAGGAAAAGTAGCTTTAAATGGAATGGTTAATAAAACCTAGAGTAGTCTAGAAAGGAAAGATCTAAAGAGAACAGCCTCTAATTTCACAAAATTTTGACCATGCCTTTTTTTCATTTTTACACTCCTGAGAACAAAATAAGATAAATTTAAGTGTTAAGAGGCTAACTTAGATATAAAGTTAACCAGATTCTAAGACTTACCAAATATCAAGAATTAGCATCTTAAGGATGATTGTGAAATCTATTCATTTAGAATATTTTCAGATTTTTTGGAAAAGGTTTAGAGATTGTTTTACAAGACTTTAAGTAAGGAGAGGAAATCTTGAGGATTTTTGCCATATTCAGCTATAGTTTAAGAGGATTTTAACATGTTTAAGATATTTAGCACTCCTGGCATATATAGTAAGTAGTTTCCAAACTTCAAAATCAAAGGAAAGTCATTCTTTCCTCTATCAAGAACCTACTACATGCCAAACACCATACTGGAGCCAATGACTAAGGTAAACTCTCTTATCTCAGGTAGCTCAGAATCCAACTAGATAGATGGCTTAATAATGATGATATAGTCAGAGGCATCATTTGTTAAGCTTTTATTATCTGCCAGGCACCGTTTTAAATTCATTAGCTCAGGTGGTTTGTAGAACAATTCTTGAGGTGAATACCATCTTTATCCCAATTTAAAATTTTTTTCTTTTTCTCCTCTTTTGTATTTTTATTTCTTTTCCTCTTCTTCTTCTTCTTTTTAATCCCCATTTTAGCAGCAAGGGTTTTGAAGTCTGGAGATGAGGGGTGTAATTACACAATTAGAAAATGAGTTGGATGGTCTGGTTCTAACACCAGCAGTAACACTCCAGAGCCTGAGTATTCTTAATCTCTTATACTGTACGCCCTCCCTGAATAAAATCACAGTTTGAACATGTTTGATAGATTTGGCATCAAAGATCTAATTACATGACTTTGAGCAGAAAGGAGGAAGGATCTCATTCTGCCTAGAGGGGTGTAAAAAAACCCTGTGTTTGGTCCTCAGGCGGAATTCTATCAACACCATTCTTTTACCTTTCAGCTTGATGAATTTAAACCTCTTGTGGATGAGCCTCAGAATTTAGTCAAAACAAACTGTGAACTTTTTGAAAAACTTGGAGAGTATGGCTTCCAAAATGCGTAAGTATTTTTGTTTATCGGCTGATTTTTTTCTTGATCAATTTGTTATTATTTAAGACCCAATATATATACCACTTATCATAGACATTTTATTCATGAAAATATAGTATATATTCCTAATCTCTCTCTATCAAGAAAGACTGGAGAGGGAGAGATAAAATGGTTAATGGAATGGAGAGGCCTATATTTGAGTGCAGTTTAAAAAATTGGCCTCTTGAGATTAGAAAGGGAAATAGCAAATCATGGAATATAGGAACCAAGGATGCCCCTTGAAGGTTAGGAACAGCTTATGGGCAAACAAAACATAGCAATGCTTTACAAAGGAGGCAGTGGTAGACTTTGAATAATAGTAGCTCAGAAGTAATATATAAGCTGATAGACGAATGTCCTGATCCACATAGAGCCTTATCTATGGAGGTAAAGATAAAAGACACATCATTCAGTAGATATTTACTGTTCAGTTTACATATGTTAGCATTCTTCTAACTATGGGTGCTGGGGATAAGAACAGAAAACCAGATATAGTATCTTCTCTTGAGTAGATTGTAGTCACACATGACTTTTGGTGGTGATTTGAACTCTTAATAAGTGATTATTATGTGCTAGATACTATGCCAGGTTGATCGCATACTTTAATTTAATGCTTGCACCATCCCTATTGAGTCAGATATAATTTTTTTCCATTTTATAGATGAGAAGACTTATACGTATCTTTCAAATTTAGCATGATATTGACATATATTAAGATGTCAGTAGGTTTTATTGAAAGAAAGAAACAATAAATAAATATACTAGTGTCATTGAATTATGATAAAGTAAGTCACTTTCCTAAGATTGAATAGCACAGGTGGAAACAAAGATAAGCTTAACTAGTTACTCAGGACCAGGTCCTCCCACATACTACTCAACCAACCTGGAGACAGAGATAATTTTATGGACGGAAAGTCATTTTAGTTAATTTTACCTAAGCGTTCTCTGCTTGACTTACTATGTTAGAGAAAGACAGTTTCTTGCCTGGCTGAAAACACATGGACTATTTTGTTACAGGCTCTTAGTTCGTTACACCAAGAAAGCACCCCAAGTGTCAACTCCAACTCTCGTGGAGGTCTCAAGAAAACTAGGAAAAGTGGGCACCAAATGTTGTAAGAAACCTGAATCAGAGAGAATGTCCTGTGCTGATGACTTTGTGAGTCTTTTATGTATAATAAATTAATAATTAATTTTTGCCTTTAGAAATGGACAAAGCTAACTTTCAGAAACAGGGCTGAACTAACATGTATGTGCATGCACGTGTGTGTATTTGGTAGTGGCAGCCGGGACTTGGTCATCTATAGTATCCTGAACGAGGATTTGTATAAGATCCCCAAAATGATAAATTGACAAAAATTCCATGAATTTTCTATGTTTAATCCTAGCAGTTAAAACTTTCATATTCTTTAGGGTATTTTTAAAATATGTATCAGTGTAAGACTATTTCCTTCCTACTCTAATACATATCTTAAGACTCATGTCAAATTATTTTAATCAATTATTTTCTCAAGTGAATTATTCTTAAAATGTAGACATATTTAAGAGAAAATACTTTTAAAAGTCCCTCATTATTTGTAGTTCCAAAGTTAAGCAAATCACTTCCTCAAATCAACCTTAGATTAAACATTGCTAGTTAAAATATAACATACCTTTTAGTCCATTGGAAAGTAGGAGTTCATGGAAAACTTTTTTTTTTTTTCATGGAAAACTTTTTAATGCTTCTTTTGAATTTCTACCCTCCTACCTGTTCTTTAGCTGTCCGTGGTCCTGAACCGGTTGTGTGTGTTGCACGAGAAGACCCCAGTGAGCGAGAGAGTTACCAAATGCTGCTCAGAGTCCTTGGTGAACAGACGACCATGCTTTTCTGGTCTGGAAGTCGATGAGACCTATGTTCCCAAAGAGTTTAATGCTGAAACATTCACTTTCCATGCAGATTTATGCACACTTCCTGAGGCTGAGAAACAAGTCAAGAAACAAACGTGAGTAATATTTCATTACTGCAAGCGTTTAGAGTCTTGAGAGTGAGAGTTGTAAATTGAAATGTGTAACTTTTTCTGAGGTAGAGATTATGTTCTTTAGAAAATAGTATTTATGTATTGGTCTTAGTAAGCTGATAAAAATGTCAAGAATAAAATGGATAGCGTTTTGTTTTCTTAGCAAAAAACCCTCTGTGGTATAATCTTGTCTACAAATCGTTCAGAATAATCATATGGATAAAAGCTACAGTGGAATAGTGTCTTAAGACAAGTTCATCAGAAAAAGATGAACAATTAACTGATGCGTTTGTGCAAATAACAAATTAGTTATTAGAAATCATGGAATTTATTTCTAGGCATGAATGGTTATTTTAAGTTTGTTCAATGGCAACCCACAGGCAAGGCAAATCCTCAACATATAACTTTTGAGAATTGGACTTGAGTGAAAAATATCTAGGAAAATGAGTTCTGAGGCTTGAAACCCTATTGCCGTCACAGGAGTTGGAAATGCATGAAATTTAGCACCATAAAGTTGTTAACTTGGAGCATATTAGTAAATGTTTATAGTGTTATCTTGGGGGTTCTAATCATGGCCATAGACTTATGGGTAATATTGCAAAACCCCCAACCTCTCTCTAGCACTGTTATCCTTGTGGATGTCCATAAAAGAGAACCACTACCAGCTTCCGTCAGTTTGGATAGTTTTATTATCTGTGGCCTCTCCCATATTAACTGATTGGGGTAAATTTTGCAGACCAAATATAAAGACTCTCAGATTATAAACTTTTAAGATGGAGTCCAACAGGATAATTAAGCTTTTAAGGATCAGTTTTAGCTCCTAAATCACAAGAAAATTCCGTTCAATATGGTATAACTGCTTTTTTTCTATTTAATATCGTATAACTACTAAGATCTGAATAATGTATAAATTCAATGACATCCTTTCCAGAGACTTACTGAAAAGAGATCTATTGATTTATTGATACTACAGATGTTGAGCAATTTACATTGATTATCTCTTTTGATCCTTCCACCAACTCTGGGAGGGTGGACTTTATTCTCATTATGCAAGCGAGACTATTAAAGCTTAGAGTGGTAAGCCTGGGCCTCAAGCTCAGAGTTGCCAGGCTCCACGACTTATAATCTTAAACAATAATGCAACTGTCTTTACCATCTCTATTTTTCTTTCTCCCTTTTTAGAAAATTGAAGTGTAATTGACACACAAGGTTACATTAGCTTCAGGTGTACAACACAGTGATTTGACAAGTCTGTACATTATACTGTGCTCACCACAAGTATAGCGACCATCCTTCACCATACAACACTATTACAGTATCATTGACGATATTCCCTCTGCTGTGCCTTTTAATCCTACGATTTACTCATTCCATTGCTTTCTATACGTAGGCAAACTTTTTTTCCCTGATTTTTGCTGTTGTTTTGTTTTCTTTTCATTCTAATGCAGTGCACTTGTTGAACTGCTGAAACACAAGCCCAAGGCAACAGATGAACAACTGAAAACTGTTATGGGAGATTTTGGAGCCTTTGTAGAGAAGTGCTGCGCAGCTGAAAATAAAGAGGGCTGCTTTTCTGAAGAGGTACTGGAGTTTCTTCATTGCGACATGACTAATTTCCTTTCTTGTTGCATTTGATCTGGCCAGGACTTAGGGTTTTATATATCTGAAGGACACTGTATATTCAAGACCAGAATCTTATTCCACATACAATTATCTGACAAAATTACTTCAATAGTTCTCATTTTTTATCTCCTGCTGCACTGGAGCATATTAGTAAACATTTATAGTGTTTGTTCTGTTTCCAAAGTTGTGATGTTTATAAATACAGATAGAAATATTTGTAAGGCTCAAGTTTTTGAGCCGATACATTAATTTATTTAAACATATTTTTGAGAAAATGCTGGTTTGTGATTTGGTTGAATTTGAGTTTGATTTTCTAGGTTAATGGGGGAACTTTATATTTAAATGTCTGAATCATTTACTATTCCCCCTATGACTTGAGGGTAATGTTTTTATTCCTTTGGGAACAATGGATGCCAGTAACGCTCCTTGTAGAGATTCTACTTCCAAAGTGGAATTAAAGAATGTGATTCGTGTAAAATTAGTTTGTAATTACAGATGGCTATATAATTTTTTATCCTAATAGTGATGCTAATATTTTTCCCTAATCTGTCATCTCTCTGTACTCAGGGTCCAAAACTCGTTGCTGCTGCTCAAGCTGCCTTAGTCTGAAAGAACACAATAACAAACATCTCAGGTAACTATACTTTGGATTTTGGTTTTTAAAAAGTAATTATAATAGTCACTATTAAAATAGCAAAGATTGACCAATCATTTACCAAGAGCCATATAGACCAGTGCCAGTCACCGTTCTAAGACTTTTATATGTATTAACTTATTTAATTCTCAAAATAGTAGTCTGGATTGAGTGCCATTAGTTTTCCCATTTTTCAGATGAGAAAGTGAAGGCACAGATAGACATAGGTTCCATAATTTACCCAAGGACCATCCAGCTCATGAGGGGTGGAGCCCCAATTCAAAATTCAGACCGATGCTTGAGAGTTAACCAGTTTCCTATTCTGACCTAATGTGACACAGTAGATAGAATCATTCAACTGAGCAATGGTTTAACAGTGGGGTATTTAGATAGTAGGCTGGACCATATGAAAGTTTTAAGGTAAAAAACAGTTTAATAGCAATAATTTCACACGGTTCAATCTAACAGCCCGGTAACAAAGTAATTTTATTGGAGAATGTGATAGATCTACCTTATGTAAATTTGTACTTTATAGTGAGTAACTTGCTACTAAGCCCACTTTAAAAGTTAAATGCTTGAACATAAACATATTCATCCATTTTGGTTGTAATATTCTGGGGGAAATTAAAAAAAATAGTATCAACTTTCTTTTTAAAAACAAATTGTCCAACTATTTTCTAGCATGAATTATTTTCTGTCCCCACTACTAGGTTTTCACTTACTCTTTGCCCACCTGATAATACCTATATATTGTGCATTCAAGGGAGGAAGCAACTTTGTATCTTTGTAAATTCAATCTTCTTAAAATGTGATTTGTTTTCATCCTAAATGGCAAGACTTTCTTCGGAAAGTTCTAACTTTGAGAAGACACTTGTTTTGTTGGTAATTAATTTAGATAAGAAGTAGGTATTAAGTAAGTGATGATGACAAGCTTGGGATTTTGAAGCCTGAAGAACTGATGACATCAGAGACAAAGAGAGGACTTTACAATACTTATTGGTGTGTCCTCTGCCCCAGCCCAATAGAAGAATTCAGAGTCTAGGACAGGCTGAATGATTTTCTTTTGTGGAAATTGCAGGAAGACAATCTAAGCAATTCAACATTGATTTGAATAGATTTCAAAGCTCAGACCATTTTACAAACAATACTTACCTTTGTCTTTTTGTCTTTTAGCCTTCCCTGAGAATAAGAGAAAAAAAGAGAAATGAAGACCTAGAGCTTATTCATCTGTTTTTCTTTTCTGTTGGTGTAAAACCAACCCTCTATCTTAAGAACACAAATTCTTTTAAACATTTTGCCTCTTTTCTCTGTGCTGCAATTAATAAAAAATGAAAAGAATCTAACATTATTGTCCAGGAGTGTTATTTTTCACAGATGTATTGCCATCCTGAAAATTGTGTAGGATCTGTGAATATCCCACTGTTCTCTCTTTTCCCACTTCAGTCTAGTTCTTTAGGGGCTAACTGATGAAAAGAAACATTAATAATCTTCTGAGTTATGGATCATAAACATTCAAATAAATATTTTAACATTATGATAACTCTGAATAAAAGAATGAAAACTGGTATAGGCTTTTCCTTACTACCAGGACTAGGGTATGTGACGGACAAAGAGGATAGAGATGATTGTAAGAGTGGTTAATTGAACTGGAAAAAAAAAAACTGAGCCTCAAAAAAAAGGTAAGGCAGTTTAGGATGACAATACATGAACAGGTGTAAGAAGTTTAAGTTCACCACCTGTTTGGAGGAGCATTGTTGGAGGGGGGATCAAAAGATCTGAACACGGATGCAATAGAAGAGTGAGAAAGACATATAGGACTGAGAGAGTGCAAGAGTTGAAAGGTGAAATGTAAGAATTGAGATGTTACACTCAAAATTGAGCCTCTTGTCCCTGTTCCCAGAGGTAACCACTGATATAAGACAGTTATCTATGAATTTACAAGCATAAAGTCATTTATAACCTTTTTAGGTTGTGTACTTTAGAATTTTTTATAGAATAGGTCTCATATGTACCTGCCATCCGCAATTTATCTTTTCCCTAATGATGTTTTATAGTTTCATTTTAAGCATGATGCTTGCAAAAGACTTTTGTACCAAGTTTAGAAAGTCTCCTTTCATTTCTGGAATGTTGCATCCCACAGCCTCCTCCCCTCCATCCCTCTATCTCCACCCATTTCCACACACCACCTACTTTGGCCTCACCACTGACTATATCAAATACTTTTCCACATTGGATGCAATCATCACAAAGTTGAGAGAGATCCTAGAAGGGGAAAAGTGGAGATGGTAGGCACTGGCTCATCAAAGACCCTGGAGACAGATCTAGAAAATTTTGAATAAGATGTTTTCACAGAACTGGGCCCACACAGGATCAGGTCTGGGTGCCCTACCTGGATGGCATTGTCACTTGGTCAGTGAAGGAGGACTTAAAACTTTTGAAGGAAGAAGCCCCAAAACACAGAACTCCCAGAGTTCAGCTTCCCTGCTTCCTAAGGGGTAAGATTCCCCTGGGGAGCTCAGACATTTGAGGCTGAGTGGTTCAGGAGCCCGAGGCCTGCTCTACTTCTGACAGGGCAGCCTAGTAAGCGCATTATTCTGGCTGGATGGCGGTTGCAGTGTGCCTTTTGCTGCACGGTGCAGAAATTTGGGCCACCAGAATGGTGCAGACTCACTGGTGTGTGTGTGTGTGTGTGTGTGTTTAGAATTTTTCTGTAAGGAAGATATGTCACTTCACTCCATTTATTTACTTGTTCACTTTATGCTAGTATGATTCATGTATATTTACTTTGTACTTTGGGTTATAATTCAATGCTACATATTTTTGTTGTTGTTGTTGTTGCTCAAATTATTTCAGCTTTGGCCTTTATGAGTTCTTTCAGTTTGGCTTCTGAGTCCCTCTTACCTGCCCCCATACTTGACTTTTTGAGCATTTCTTTACTCTCTGGCACTCAGAGATACTCCAGGCTCATCTTGTTACTTTCCTTTCCTCAGACCTGGAAACAGTCATTTCTACAAGGATCTCTGGTTCTGTTGAATCCATAGTGGTGTTTAAACAATAATCTGAGCCTGGTTGTACTCGTTAATGGGGTCTCACTGCTTCTAGACTCTTTCAGGGAAGAGAGCTAAGAAATGTGGGTTTGTATATTAGCTCATTTACAAACACATACCTGTAATTATTTCTGTATTATCTATCATCGATCTATCATTTATCTATCTATCATCATCTACATAGATAAATAGGGTTCATACTGATGTCTCTGACCATTCCCAGAACCACAAAGTTCATTCAAACCTTCCTTTCTTGCATATTTATTACTTAGCTCTTTCATAGAAGCTTGGCTCCCATTACTTACCATGAATTTACTTATTTGTTCAACCCCGGGATACATATGAAAAGTTTCAAAATTATTGACCCATACCTCCATAGGAAACAAATTTACTGACTAGAGTACAGTGTCTATATACCTTATAACCCTATTTTTCAGTTACTGAGCTCCATTTTTTTCTACCCTCGTTAGTGAGGTTGTGACTGGTGAGTTTTGGGTGACTCACTCATATTGGACACAAGATGAACTTAGGGTTTGGGAGGTTGACTGACTTTTGGGTCCATCCAGCAGTGTTTTCCTGTCTGTGTTCCAATAAGACAGCCTCTGTCTTCCGTATGCAAAGGTGGGAAGTGGTGACAGGTGTCCTTTGTGTACTTCCTTCCATTGGCACCCAGGATGGTCATTCTAATCCTTCCACAAACTCCACATCAAGTGTCATGTAGTCTTCAGGGGTTTACATGTCTATCTATTCCAAGGGCTTTGTAGACAATTGCTTTGCAATGTCACTGGGCCTTTCCAGTGGAGGTCCTCTCTTTCTCCTGTCAGTTTGGTTATGTCATGCCCCTCTGCCAAATATCTTAAACCCTGCCAAATACCCCTTGTTGGAATGGAATTACTCTTGCGTCCTCACGGGGCCCTCACCTATCATCCCTGTTGGTGGCTGTGTGTGGAAACCAGGAGTGGAGTTAACATTGAAAGAGTTTGCATTCTAGAAATGCAGTGATTATGATCTAAAAGTTCAGTAGAAATATGGGTGGAAGATGTGCTGATCTATGTTTATGCTAAGAAAGTCATAATGATACATTTAAAAAGACCAGAGACATTTGTGGTTATCATCAATGAGGCACAATGATAACATTCAAGAGAATCCTCGGAAGCCAGAACTTATGGTGACATGATGAATGACGTGTCATTGTGAAGAATGATGTGACCAGTGCTACTTTAAATAGGTGATAATTGAGAACCATAGAGGCAAGAAGGGAGATTCTTTTTTTTTTTAATTTATTTTTTATTGGTGTTCAATTTACTAACATACAGAATAACCCCCAGTGCCCGTCACCCATTCACTCCCACCCCCTGCCCTCCTCCCCTTCCACCACCCCTAGTTCGTTTCCCAGAGTTAGGAGTCTTTACTGTTCTGTCTCCCTTTCTGATATTTCCCACACATTTCTTCTTTTGTTTCCATACAAATAAGCTCCAAGGAGCGATCACGCCATGAATAATAACAGCACTGCTACCTTTTCCTTGAGATTATAGATAGAAAATTAGCCAGAAATGAGATGCATTTGACAATAAAGAGGACAGTACCAACAAAGAGAGTATCGGGACCTGAATAGGAGGATATGCTGTCTGGACATTAGGATGAATCTTCATGTGCACTTACTGGACAATCAAGCATGTAAGTATCACTTCTCTCTCTCTCCATTATTTTAAATCTTAAGTAATAAATTAATGAATCTCACATGGGCCCATGCTGGTGTTGCATAAATCCAGAGGACATTATTAGTATGGAATAAAATGTGAAGAGTGCCACCTGGAGTTGAACAACAGGGGCCCAGTTATTTTATTGCCTGTTGTTAACATTTTAGGGATTTGGTTTCCAAAGGTTGTGGCTGACAGTGTGATGAACACGGTTTTATACCGGATGTGTGGGCTATGTGGACATTACGCATGGAATCACACAGTTTCCACCCTTGCTTCTCACCTGACAACTCTCTTTGCTCCTCTTCAGTCACTTTATAAAGTGATTACCTTTCTCATCTCTTTTTTCACCTCCCCTTCAAGATTCTAAGCAGTTTGAACTTCATACTATTCCTTACTACACCGTGCTTTTTTGTGCTTTCTTTTTTTTAAGATTTTATTTTTTATTCACAAGGGACACACAGAGAGAGGCAGAGACACAGGCAGAGGAAGACGCAGGCTTCCTGCGGGGAGCCTGATGGGGCACTCGATCCCAGAACCCTGGGATCACGCCCTGAGCCAAAGGTGGACGCTCAACCATTGAGCCACCCAGGCGTCCCTTTTTTGTGCATATGTTCTTCTTCTACTTGGAATGTCTGTCTGTCTGTCTCTTCTTTACCTCCTTAATTCAACTGAAAGGTCACCTTCTTTGAGGAAATTTCCATGCATTGTTAGTCACTTCCTTCCCTGATGCCCCTTCACTTTTGAACTTGAATTGTTGTGGCATTCACCCTTTATTGTAATTATGGGAGATTTTATATCCACTTTAAACATGTAAAATCCAGTTCTAGACCTGAAATTTAAACACACATGGTGCTGACTCTTGAGAGCAAGCTCATTTAATGGTATCAGTTCATTTATATTTCTCTCTTCTACTAACCAGTATTTCTCATCAGAAGGGACATGGATTGGAAGCCCATGTGTCTGCATTTATCATAACCTGGTACCTAGTGCATATTCAATAAAAATTAGAGGAATAAATTTATTTATACTAAGGGCTATAAATATTCTAAACTAAAAATCACAGAATCCTGGCTTATAATAATTTCTAGAACTTCCAAAACAGTAAATACAGTAAAGGGAATTTTATGCAGATTTGTATCATGCAAGTTTATGCTTTAAGGTAATAAAAATGTGAAATAATGAAGATGACTTCAAATTACAATATCTCAAGAACTGAATGTTTAAAGCTGATTGGCCAAGTAATGTTCCATTTGGTGGTGTCACTTTTGCACCAGCTCAATTGATCTAAAATTATCTAAATTATTTCTCATGTGAGTAACTGACAAGTATATGAATACTTTTTAAAAAAAGTATGTGAATACTTATATGACACCAAAGAAAGTGCTTTAGTATTTTGAGATATATCTTTTGGGAAAAGTAGAATCTTTTCCTAATAATTTTTTTTTGTTTATAAAATATTACATATGATGGTTGACATATAGATAAACAGCATTTTGTCCACTTAATTCATGTGAACCTCGTGTAATTTCTTCAGCACTGGGGGATCCCTGGGTGGCGCAGCGGTTTGGTGCCTGCCTTTGGCCCAGGGCGCGATCCTGGAGACCCGGGATCGAAGTCCCACGTCGGGCTCCCGGTGCATGGAGCCTGCTTCTCCCTCTGCCTGGGTCTCTGCCTCTCTCTCTCTCTCTCTCTCTCTCTCTGTGTGTGACTATCATAAAAAATAAAGAAACTGGGACATAGAAGTCTATTAAAAAAAATTTCTTTAGCACTGGACTATTAGCAGTTGCCAGGACATCTGAGAAATACTGCATGCAAACAAACAGATCATTTTTCCATATTTACTTTTTGTCTCCACTTAGGTCTTACTCAGTTCTGTCTGTTGCATATTTCTTCCTTTATTCACTTAGTCAATTGATATATGCACCCAAAGAGCTGGTTCTTTAAAAAGCTGATCTTAAGAATCTGGAGAGAGGGGGCACCTGGGCGGCTCAGTCAGTTAAGCATCTGCCTTCAGCTCAGGTCATGATCCTGCGGTTCTGGGATAGAGCCCTAAGTTGGGGTCTTTGCTCGGGGGGGAACCTGCTTCTCCCTCTCCCTCTGCCTGCCAGTCCACCTGCTTGTGCTCTCTCTCAATCATATAAATAAAATGAAATCTTGAAAAAAAATCTCAAGGGAGGAATTGAATTAAAGATAGTGTCACTGGAAACTAAGGAGCAGCATCACTGGGGGTACAGTAAATGGCAGAGAGAGGAAGTCCATCCTGTTTGGGTGAGTGGAGGCTGTCATCCACCCCTGGTAAAGCAATTGGTTCGGTGATGTGAGGAGACACACATCTGAGTATCAAGATCCACAAGAATTTCCAGTGATGGATGGAGACATCAACAAGGTGGAAGAACACTCTAAAGTTTCAGATATGGCTAGCCCATACCTTTGGGCTTGATACTTGGGCATAAGAGCAGAGGCCACGAGGGAGCAGAGCATAGAGTTGGCTCCAGTGGCTATCAAACAGACTATGTGCCCAAATTAAGAAGACTCTGCATTCCTGGAAAGATGATCCCTTGGTTTCTATTTTTTTAAATTGCAATAAGAAAAAAATGTAGACCACCACCAAAAATATCCAAGTATTTGATTCACTGCTTTCTTTTCAGTGCTGAAAGATTGTGTCTTCTATATTCCAAATGGTCTCAGACGAGAGAGCTAGCCTCTCCAACTTTGTGATTGGGGTGGCCCACAGATTCATTGCTTGAGACACAAAGGATTCAATGCAAGGATAATTGTGAGGTATTGAGGATGGAAATGGAGGGATACTTATTATTTTTTTCATGACAGAAATTTCAGGACCACAGTACAATCCACTCACAAACTTCTTGTCTCCTACACAATACTAGAAACACAGATGTTCTTATTCTGTTTTAGGAACATCAAAAGCAAGCAGCATTGCCCTAAATAAGAGGTCTTATTTAGAAATACAAAGTCTATGTTCTGGGAAGCAGCACAATTTGCTTAAGAACAATAGATAATAATTCCAGGTTTTGTATTCCATATATTTTCTACGAGAAGACTATATATTTACAGGGATGTGTGTGCGTGTGTGTGTGTGTGTGTATGAATGTGTGTGAATCTGCTTGGGCTGCCACACAAAATGCCATAACTTGGGTGGCTTAAACAGGAATTTATTTTGCTGTAGTTTTATAAAGTCCAAGATTCAGTTTCAGGTGAGCGCTTGCTTCCTGGCTTGCAGATGGCTGCCTTCTTGCAATGTCCTCACACGGCAGGAGAGAGAGAGAGAGAGAGAAAGAGAGAGAGAGAGAGAGAGAGTGAGCTCTCTTGTGTCTTTTCTTATAAATATAATCAAGCCATGGCAAATGTCCTACTCTCGTGACCTTATCTAAATCTAATTACTCCCCAAAGGCCCCATCTCCAAATACCATACATTGGGGTATAGGACTTCAACATATGAATTTCGAGAGGGCACAAACATTTAGTCTATAACAGTTATATGAAATCTCTGGACCACGTAAGGGATTGTTCTAAATTTCCTATGACAATGAGCCATTTCTCAACCTTGGCAAGGAAAGGGAGTATCCAGCAATTGCGCCAATGATGGCATAAAGCCAAAGACTCCCTTTACTATTTTTCATAACATGCCATTGCTACAGTCGCTAGGAAGAGAGGGGTCATGAGTATTTCCTCACCAGAGAAAGTGTATGCCATGCAAAAAAATATGTAGAAAGTGCTTTTAATGTACAAGTTATCATTCTAAGACTTTTTGGAGATGGCCTCAAAGTATGATTGTTTCCCTCAAGTAGTTTATCATCTGTCTGAATATGTGGGCCAGTTCAGCTGTTTCAAGGACTCATAACTAGCCTAGCAGGAGCAGCAGACCCATATAAGGAGAAATGCTCTTAATGGGACGTAGGTTTTTGTGGAATGTATTTCCAATTTACCTTTAACGGACTTTGCTCTATCTCTGCTTGACTCACACTGATGTCTTACTTCACCTTGCTGACCTTGTGACACTGTGATCCTTTCAAGTTTGGCAGGCAGATTGCCAGCCTTTTCTGACTCTGATCCCTCTCACTTTGTTCTCCGTCTAGAAGGGAAGAAAAACATGTTTTTCCCCCTTGACAACCAGAGGCAAAATCCCTTTGATGAAGGAATGAAGGAAAATACTTTGATAGCTTCTTGGAGTGGGGGGTGGGGAGTAGGGGGTGGGAGGAAGCAAATGTGAAAGGTGGCCTCCTCCTTCCAAAGCATGATTTAGACAGGCTCAAATGAAACAAAGGGAGAGATGCTATGTTCTGCCTGAAAACAGTAATAAGAAGGGGAGTAGGAGACACAACTAGATGAGAAAAGATAAGAAAGGAGGCGGGGAGAGAGCACAAGAAAGGAGAAGGTTGGTCAGAGCTCCGTGAGGACTCAGGTGGTATTGATACAGCTGAAAAGTCAATTTCGTGTTTGATTTCAAGTTCTTTAATACAAACTTGTGTTGGGGGCTTTTTGAAAAAGCGATTGGGGGATATGCAGCATGAGGTTTAGGACAGGGAAGAGAGAGCATGTATAAGAGAGAAGATAAAGCACATGGAAAGAGAATTTAGCAGCACTAGAGAATAAGAACTAGAGGAGTCAAGGATAAATGCATGCAATCCTCCCCTACTCTTGGATTCTTAGAAAACTGGGGAGGGTAATGGTGGTAATTCTGGTTGCTCTCGATACGTGAGATCAGCATGGGGCTAAATGCAATTAAATGTGAAGGGACAAGAGGATCTAACTGGGTGGAAGCACTTTGAAGACATTCATCCTACTGGAATGTTGGTTATGTCTGGTGTGTGGAGTTTGATTTAAGCTACAGGACTTGCAAACAGACTCATCAGCTTCCTCCCAAGGCCCCAGCTGTTGTCTTCTTCTCAGATCTGTCCCAGGGCCTCTAGACTCCAAATATCAGAGAAAATATAAATGTCAACATGAATAGGGTATTTGAGTCAAACGAATGAGTGAGGGCAACTAGTGCATAAACCCCGACCATAACAGTCTAATTCAGTGCTATGCATTTCCTACTTGCAAAGGTTCCACTTTGTGCCAGCCAGTGTGCTGGGCACTGTAGGAGAGCTGAGAGGAGTCTTTGAATCCAAGAAGTCAGCTATCTAGGAAGAATCGCATAAGCTTACAAACATGATATAAGGTCGAAGAAGTCTCGTGTGAAAACAGTCTAAAGGGGGTTATAAGTTGTCAAAAGGGAGAGGGTTCTTTCCTAGTTAGGGAGTAACCAGACATAATTCATGGAAAATTATTTTATACAGACTCTAAAGGACAGATAAAGTTTTTACAAGCATTGATGAGGAAGAGGAAGTGACATAAAAGATAAAAATCAAACTTTCAAACAACCAGCCACTCAAAGCAACAAAGATCAAAATAGATCTCAGAAGAATAAATCATCTGGTATTGTCTGCGGTGAAGGCATTTTTCTAGAAGTCACATGGACAGCCAAACGGATTGGAAGAAGAGTACATCTCACTGATAGCGATGATACTCGTGATCATAATTATTGTCATTGAAAAAAAACTGTCTTTTAGGTGTCAGATACTTTAAGTGTAGTATTTCGTCTATATATAAAAAACCCAGGGGAAATATTATCATTTCATTATATAGGTAAGAAAATTAAGAACCGGAGAAATTAAGTTCTTTGCCTGCTGTTATACAGCTAATTATTGGCACAGCCAAGATTAGAATCTGTCCGATACCCAAATCCAGTTTACCATGCTCTGTTGCTTTGGAGCAGTTTCATAGATTTATGAAAAAGCAAACAGAATCAGCAATGGAAAAGCGTTTGATGTGAACTGTGTACTTAGGGCTACACTTTGAGCAATGACATATGGATCAAGGGTTGTTTGTAGTTAGTAGGTAAACTGTGGTTCAAAGCTCTTCTTTTTGTTGTCTTGGAAAATCTCATGTCCCTCAGGGTACCTCTCCTCACTATGGTCTCTCTTTCTCCTCCAATCACGTGGCTACAATGACCCTCTACAAGTTGATGATTCCTGAATCTCCATCTCCAGCCTTGATCTTGCCCCAAAGGACAAGGAGCACTATTCTACTTCTCCACTTGGAGATCTTAAAGATACTTCGACATGCAAAACTGGGGTGTTCTGCTTAATAATTACACTAAGTCAACAGGCTAAAACCCTAACTGTTTGAACACACTGGTCACTCTGTCTTAAGCCCAATATATCCCACACTGAACATGTGGTCAGTAAGTCCCTGTGGTTTTGTGCCCCTCATATCGCTTGACTCTACATATAACTCTCCTTTTCCACCATTGGCACTACTCTCATGCAGGCCACTTCCTGGACCACTTTATTGCAAAAAACTTCCTAATTCTTCTTCACAATCTTGTTCCTTTTATAACAAGAGAGATGGTTTCTAAACACAAATGTGATTTTTATCAGTTCCCTCTTTGGTCTGCCATTCTCTTAGGATGAGGTGTAAACTAGATTGAAAAGGTCTCTGAGATGTAACCCTGCTAACTATGCCAGAAATTCCCTTTACGGAGTAAGTTTTCTCATTTTTAAACTTTGTATTTCATTGAAATTACATTTCTTTTAGTTCTGTAAATCTGCCATGCTCCTACCTCTGGGCCTTTGCACTGCTCTCTACATTTGTCTGGGACACTTTCCCTCTCTTTATTTGGCCCACCTCCATATTTTCTACCAGTCTCCACTGAGAGGCTATTTATTCCAAGAAGACTTTCCTAACTTCCTTGAAAAATGGTTTTCACTCTACTTATCACTGCATCCATCATGCCTACTGTGATTGCCGACATAATTGTCTCTCCTATTAGATGTAGCTCAGTGAAAGCAGGGATGGTGCCTGTTACTTGTCAAGTAAACCTCCAATTTATTTGATGGTTTCTGTTCATTTTCTGCTACGTGTGGCCACCCTAGATTTCTTCTCCTAAGGACCATACTAACAGAAACAGTCTTTGCTTTTTATTCCCCAAGGAGAGGTTTTGCTGACGATTCCCACCAAAGGACAGTGTCTGGAATGCAGACTTCGACTTTTGAATGAATAAATAAAACTTCCATTTATTAAGTGCTACTCTGTGCAGGACCCTATGCTGAGCCATTTACATTCATTAATTTATTTAATCCTCATTCAGCCATAAAGAAGGTATTATCACTGCTCTCATTTTATGGATGATTAAAATAAAGCTCAGAAGAATTAAATAACTCACTCAAAGTCATGTTGGGCTAAGTAGTAGGGCAAAGATCCAAACCCCAGCTTGCATCATGTCTAACAGTGACATTCTACTGCCTTTCTGATCACCGGGCAGGGAATGGCAGTGACCTGCTCTGTAAGGGAGAATATGGAAGGAGACCAAAGGATGGCACAAAACTAGCTCATTATCAGAGGAGAGATTCAAATAGGACCTGGACTGATGGGAAGGTTGTTACGCCTGGTTTAGTCTTGTCAGCTTCCTGATGAGTTGGTGGCTGACAGACTACACCTCAGCTTGACGTGCACATATTATTTGTAGTCATCTATTTAGATGTCTATCTATTATATTGAAATAGTCTCACTGTAGTAAATGCCTACTACTTGCCAGGCATTTTGCATATGACCCCTCTAATCTTTTTTTTTTCCTCTAATCTTTGATGAAATAAGAAGATTGGATTGCCCAGCCTTGCCGATTATATATATATATATGATATATATTAGCATATATATATATTAGCATAAAACTTGAAAGAAGGGTTGTAAAGTCACAAAGATACCAGAGCATATAGAATCTGAGATTTGCCAAATGCACCTTCTTCCTCTACCCTAAATTCCTGTCTTTAAACCAATATACTCAGCATTCATTCAGTAAATGTCGCAAAGGGTGAACTGTGGACCAGGCACTGTGAAAGCCTTTGGGATAGTTGGCCCCTGCTTAGCAACCCTGTTTATAGTTTGTTCTGTAAAATGGGTTTAGTTCCTCCTGATTAATGATGCCTTTTCCCCAGAAACTTGAGTAAAGAGCCCTCTTCTGGATGGCAGGAGAGTGGTGACCCACTTATACTCAAATGGGAGGACGAGGTCAGCAATGCCTCTCAGTAGGGAGGAAGAACGAGGTTTGTCCCCATTAGCATGTTCTTTAGGAGCCAAAACCTAGGGTGCCCCCATGTAGCAGAAAATTAACAGAAATTATCAGACAAATGGGAATTTTACTTGACCCGGAATGAAGAACTTGTCCATGCTATACTAAATCTTTGTATCTCCCGGAAGTGCTAGAAGTTTAAGTAAAAAGATCTTGATAAAACTTCACCTAAATGTTTGCCCTCGTGAGTTGCAGTAAAATGTATTTATTTTTAATAAATTTTTAATTTAAATTACAGGAAGTTAACAAACAGTGTAATATTAGTTTCAGGTGTACAAGATAGTGATTCAACACGTCCATACAACACTAGGTGCTCATTACAGCAAGGGCCCTCCTTCATCCCCATCACCTCTTTCACCCACGCCCCCACCCACCTCCCTCTGGTAACCATGGATTTATTCCATTTGTTGTGTACGGTTAACAGTTTCTTGGTGTGCCTCTCTCTTCTTTTCCTTTTGCTTGTTTATATTCCGCATACGAGTGAAATCATAATGGTATTTGTTTTTCCTGACTGACTCATGCACATAATTTATGTTTTAAAGATACAAACAATTTTTTAATCTTTATTTTTAAATTATATAATCAACCTTTCATTGACCGAGTTTTGAAAGAGAAAGAGTGAGGAAGAGGAATTCACTGGTAATTTTTACTATCTAGAGAAACAGTGTTAAAACCTAGTGATCTACTATTCCTGTCATATATATATATATATATATATATATATATATATATATATATTTTTTTTTTTTTTTTGAGCAGGGGGAAGGACCAGAGAATTACAAAAAATGGGGTTATTTGATGACTTTTCTCCTGTTTTTTACTTAGGGACATACTATGAGCATATTTTCATATTATCAAATATTCTTCCACAAAATTATTTTGAGGGCTGTATATTACCTCACTCAATGAATGCACCATGTTATTTACTTTTGCCTGTGGTTCATTATTTTTTTTTAAATCTTAACTTTGGAAGAGTGAATAATCTGTAAATGTTTAGAAAATACTGACACATGGATCTCACCTCCAAAGCTTCTGATTTAACAGATGTGGGGTACAGTCTAGGCAATGGGGATTTCAAAAGTTCCTCTAGCGGTTTAAGTGTGCAGCTGAAATTGAGAGCCCTTACAGGAAAGATATGAGGTGGACTGCTCCTAGAATCAGGCAGTGTTTGTAAGTGCTCCTTAGTATTAACATAATCATTTGAGTTGCTGAATGAACAGTGCAGCTGATCCATTTCAGTTTGACATACATGTAAAATTATTTTGTAACAAATAAAATTATTATAGGGCTTGGTTCATCAAAGTTTGTACTCAAAATTTTCTGTTAAGCCATAAGCAGTATACTAAATACCTAAAAATGGATTTTATTGACATAAAATCAGATGAAGAGGATTTTTAAGCTAAACAACATAACAATCAAGCAATGAATTCTTCAGTGAAGTCTGAGTTGGTCAAATACTATGTCCAGTGCCTGGCATATGATAAACATTCAATTAGTATTTTTAATTTTTTTTTAATTTTTTTCTTTTTTTTAAATTTTTTTTCAATTAGTATTTTTTAAATGACCTCATGCATTTAGTTGAATTTCATAGAAAGTCTGAAGTCTTCATCTTTATGGAGCCTTTAACTTTTTAATTTGAAAGGAGCTAATTATTGTGCAATTTAGGGAAAAATATTTCTTTGAGAATACTGTAGGTTGAGAAGAGTATTTGTTATATTTGCAAAATGAGATAAATTTGAAGTTTTCCCCCTCTTCCTCCAAAAGAAGTCTGTGTCCTTGAACATAAAATGCAAATAATCCCTGTGTTGTTAATTATTGACAAGTTGTCCCATTTACAACCTAAGGAAATCAAGCAACAGATATCCCCATACACTAACTAAAGATTACTAATTAACAAGCATTGCTTGAGAAGAATATAAAAGAATTACAGCATGATTTTCATTATTCTCCCCCCCCCCCCATCATTGCCAACAACAAAATAACTAGCAACCATGAAGTGGGTGGTATCATTTTTTTCCATTTTCCTACTAAATTTTTCTGAATCCAGGACAATGCATAGAAATGCATATGGAATAGGTAAGATATTTTGTATTTTCTTTTATGTCTTTTCTGTATATGAGAGTTCTTAAATTTGGATTTATTCATTTGTCCTGATTTATTTATACTTCCTGTTCCACATAGAGGAAAAACACTTAACGGTGAATATCTTTAAATGAATGATAAACTTGTGACTTTACAAGAGGTTTACAAAATCATGGCAGTGCTTAACATTACCTATGAATGGCTTATATATTCCACATTGAATCAATGTTTTGTACTTTGTTTATTTAGTTGATATACATATTAACTTTGAAATATCTAAGTCTTTGATATATCTCTATCTATCTCTATATATGAGGCTATAATCCTTCCTTCACATATAAAATCCTCTCCAACTGGTAAAATAAGTAATATCTTTATTCTTTACTTCAGAAAAATGAGTCATTATTTAACTAAAGAAGAAATGGTGTGACTGGGATAGAAATAGGCAAGGGAACTGTGGTATAATCATGTTCAAAAGGAGGACTGAAATGTATTTTTAATCCTTTGATTTCCAAGCCAATTAGAACATCACAGTACAAGGGGGGATCCAAACAACTGGATTTTAGTGCTAGCTCTACCATAAATTATTCTTGTTAAATTAGCTATTCTTTAGTTTCCTAGTTTTCTCAAGTACAAAATTAAGATGTTTTGATAGATGTTCCCTAACATCTTCTCAGTTGTATGGTTCTAAAATTGTATAGTTATACCTTAAATACAAAGTTGTACACTTCTAAATTGTTCTAAAATTATATAGTTCTAACATTAACACAAACATTTATGTATAACAATGATGATAACAGTTGAAAACAGTTATCAGTTGAAAACATCAGTTGCAGTTGAAAACATCATTTCTCATGGAGTTTATTTTGCTTTCCAGCTTCCATCTTGGATTCTTCCCAATGTTCTGCAGAAATGAATTTAGTTGACCTGTAAGTTTTGTTCATATAAATGCACTTCAAATATGAAGTAGTGATAATTTTAGTTAGGTAATTAAATAGACCTGAATAGCTCTTTGAGTTCTGAAAAGTACAAAAGCAAATTGAAGAAGTTACTCATATTGATATTGAAAAGGTTGAACTGTTGGCCATGCCTTAGATATTAACCTCTTGATTCCTTGAAATTCCATGGGAAAAACCACATCAGATTTTAGAAACTCAAGATTAATATTGGATCAATGGTAACCACCATACAGAAATACAGGAATTTTCCACATCATTACCAATAGGATGATATTACAATATTCTCTTTTCTGAATACTATGTAAATCCTAGTAGCAGATAATAGGAGGTAAAATATTCTACCTTCTATTATTTATAGAGTGCATTTTTCTTTTGATGCTATTCCACACGCCTGAAGTTTCTAATAAGGAAGTTAAGGGAAGCCTGGGTGGCTCAGTGGTTGAGCATCTGCCTTTGGCTCAGGGTGTAATCCTAGGATCCGGAATCCAGTCCCACAACGGGCTCCTTGCCAAGAGCCTGCTTCTCCCTCTGCTTGCCTCTGCCTCTCTCTCTCTTTCTGTGTCTCTCATGAATAAATAAATAAAATCTTAAAAAAAAAAAAGACTATCTGTGTCAAAAAAAAAAAAAAGGAAGGAAGTTAAAGTAGTGGGTTACTGCTACTACTTGCACCCAGAAACCTGTTAAAACAATTATTTGGGTCCATCCATGAACGCCGTCTTGGATTAAATCTTGATCAGGCTGAGAGTAGCTACAGGCAGAGGTCTAATGACTAATTCTTTGCTTAAATTTATAAGGAACCATAGAATATAGCTATAGATACACTGTAGTGGGTAAGTGACCACAAAAGCAGGAACCACTCTTATGGGAAATCTAATCTGAGTTTTAATAGATATATGTATATTTGGAGCGGGGAGTGGCAAGGTGACTGACATTTCTTTCTGGATGGCTAGAATCTATTTTTACATAAATTTTTAGCAAAAGTCACCCCCTAAACAGGTCACATAACAGAAAACCGAAACAAACAAAAGGTACACTTTAGAAAATGCAGCTTGACATGTCTGATCCTGAGCATTGGTATGTATTTTTGTTTCAGAGCTACCATATTTTTTGCTCAGTTTGTCCAAGAAGCCACTTACAAAGAAGTAAGCAAAATGGTGAAAGATATATTGACTGTAATTGAGAAATCTACTGGCAGCGAGCAGCCCGGAGGATGTTTAGAAAACCAGGTGAGTGAATAATAATAATAATGCAATCCTACTGGGATATTTAACCAAGTTTCGCAGGCAGAAGAGCAGATACAGAGATACATTAAATATTTGAAGAGCAGTTGCATGAAAGGGGAATTAGATTAATTCTGAATTGCTGAAGAAGGCGGAAAAGAGTGGGTGCCTGTTATAAAGAAACAATATATACGCGCGTGACGACTAAGAGCTAAGTTTCTGAAGTTAGAGTATCTGGGTGACCACGAATATGTTACTTAAATTTAGTTTCCGTATCTGTAAAATAAGGAATAATAATAGCTTCCATTTCCATTTCAGGGTTGTTGTTCATAAAGACAGATATAATAACAGTAATAGAAGTTACTTTTTACTAATCACACAGTGTGACAGGCATTATTCTTGGGAGTGTTCTATACCCATCGATAATAAAAATATTTTATGACACAGAACATAGCCCTGATGAATCAGATGGATGTCCAGGGAGCCAAGAGACCCTCTCTGGGGCAGAATATCCTCTTTGCCTACAATATAAATTTATTAGATCTTTACAATAATCTTAGCAGATAAATGCTTTTCTTCCTGTTGAGGAAGCTGAGGCACAGAGAGGTTAAATAACTTTTTAAAGGGAGCCCAGAATTCAAACTAGGCCATCAGGCTCCAGGGCTAACACCTTGAGTGGCTTCATTACACTGTACTCTACACTACGGTGACCCTGACGGGTGTAGCACATGCTGAGGCTGCCAGAATTAGCAAATGAACAATAACAAAATATGAAATTCACTTAAATTTGAATTTCAGTTAAATGACAAATAGGTTTTCTTTTAGTACAAGCATATCTTAATGTAGAAGATCAATAAATAAGAGTTATTGTTGTTTATTTTATCTCAATAGGAAAAAACTAGGAACTTTATAATGATTAGAGCTACCCAATTATAGAACGAAAGATCCAAAAAATCTTCTGTCATGGTGGGATTGATGAGTGGCCAAAAGTCAGTATATCTGGAATATTGTAGAGAAGATGCCTTTTTAAAGATATAAAATACTTTCCAACTCTGAAATTGGTGATTTAATAAAACTCCATGTTTTGCATCTCTATTTTTGGCTTGTCTTGCTAATTTAAAAACATGTATAAATTAAGCAAAATACATTCCGTGTTGCAACTTTACATCCAATGAGAGGTTCACAGTAATGTTTACAGGTTGGTGATTTATCATTGTAAACTTAAAGGCATGATTTTTATGTGGATTGGGAATCGAAAGTCTTACTTAAAATTTCTAGGGTTCTCTAAATTTTAGCAGTAATAGAAACTAAATAAAAATTTCCAGAGAAGAATGAAACATGTGTATTTCTTGGAGGCATTCTTTAACCTATTGGTGTCATCATCTGATTTTGGTAAAATTAGGGCAATATAAATAGTGGTTTATATATTTTTCAAAAAGCTTCTAGACATCACGGAGCCAAACTGCTGATAATATAAAAGGGAAAAATAAAATATTTCAAACATTTTGGTGGAGAAATACAATATTGCATGGCTCTCTTCCTTTTAAGATAAAGTAATCTTGTCTAACAGTCATGTGTATGTCTCAGGGTGGGAAACTAAAATTCCATTGCCCAAAAGTCAGGAAAGAAAGCTCTCATCAGGCTGAAATTAAAGATATGGGGATTTGTATAGGGGATTGTTTTTTAATCTGTAGTTCTAATTTGGAATAATAGAAAACTCTTCATGTGTTTTACAGAATCTCAAAGTAAACTTAATTGTCTTTCATTAAAAACAAATCTTTCTTATAGCTCCCTGCCTTTCTGGAAGAAATTTGCCATGAGAAGGAAATTTCCGAAAAGTATGGACTTGCAGATTGCTGCAGCCAAAGAGAAGAGGAAAGACATAACTGTTTCCTAGCACACAAAAAGGCTGCTCCGCCATCTATCCCACCCTTCCAAGTTGCAGAACCCGTCACCAGTTGTAAGGCATATGAAGAAAACAGGGATATGTTCATGAACAGGTAAAGATCCAATTTAAAGGTAGATTAAAACCCCCAAAGAAGAGCAGTATCAAGCAGAATCTAGTATTGCTGAGACTTACAGATGAACTCTAAAACATGGAGAAGTGGCAGTAACGTTGCACCTGCTGAGGTCCTACCTGGGAAAGTTAGGTGAGCCATGTTAAGTGCAACTTTGTGTCTGGGAGATGCAGTACAGACCAGATGGCAGACCCATCGGTTCTTCCTTTAGTCTCTTGAGATATACTTTTGTTTCCCCCCCTTTTAATCTCTCCATTTTAGCTTGCCCAAGAATAGTTCAGTACCACACAAAGTGATTCCTTCCAGAGCCAAATAGTTGGTGTGCCACAGTTCACCAGATTGCCTGGAAATGAAAAAATTTTTAGAAAACCAAGAAAGCTTGAGGTGCATAAGCATGCTACCAGTTACTGAGCATTCAGGATGTTGTAGGACCGTGTGTGCTTGGCACTTCCGATCAGATTAATGCTCATTACCTGCCTTTAGAGTCTCCTGTCCTCTTTCACTTCGTTCTTCTTCCCGTTTTGCAGATGAGGAAACTGAAGTTTAGAAGGTTAAGATAATTCAAACTGAGGGCTGAGGGCACAGTGCTAGTGCATTCCCAAGCAGGGACTTGGACTCAGGCTCTCTGTTGGGGAATCCTGTATCTGACTCTCAATCACGTTGGTCTGACATGCTGCTGTCTTGCACGCCTGAGCCAGAGAAACCGAGAGCCTGACTTTACACCATCTCTGCTATGGAGACTGGCAAGGTGGATGATTCCATTCGGTACTGATGAGGAAAAAAGACTCCACCTTTCTGTTTTACTTAGTGGAGGTCGGGATTTACTGACCCTCCAAACGCGTCTGAGTGTGCTTATTGAAAAGGGCACCTTAATAAGAATCATAGTCTGCATTTCTGCCTATTTGGCTGTCATGATAACACGTGGTATTGGTGGTCAGATTGTTTCTCCCCCCGCGGATCGGTAGGAAGTACAATTTTGGTCAGCACGTGGAAAAAATATGACTGTTTTCTGACTCTTTAAGCAAACTCGAGTCCAGTTCTAGTAGTAGTCCTATTTTTATATGTTTGCAACTCTTACAGCTCCTTTTCGTTTCATAGGTACATCTATGAGATAGCAAGAAGGCACCCCTTCCTGTATGCACCCACGATTCTTTCTTTGGCTGCCCACTATGGCAAAATAATTCCACTTTGCTGCAAAGCTGAAAATGCGGTCGAATGCTTCCAAACAAAGGTATTCTATTTGCACAGATACCTGAACCAATACTTTAATCTGGCTGTGACTCATTAAGACCAAATGAAGTTAAAAATGGAAATATGCTTTGCATGCAGAATACCATGTTCAGAATTGAGCATATTTCAGCCGTCTGATATTCTTTGGGCTAAAATAGCTAGACTTGCTGTTTTGTGTTCATTCCTTTGGCCAGAACATTTTTATAAGACTAAGGATGTGAGTTTGGGAGGAGAGAGGATAAAGGAAGACAGGGGTATGCGTGATAACGTAAAGGAAAGAGAGAGGAATAGAAGGTGCAGGAAGATGGGGTAGAAGGAGCAGGAGGAGAAAAGGAGGCATAAGGAAGAAAGAAAAAAAAAAGAGAAAGAAACTACGACAAATACTTTATGCTTTTGATCCTTAGAACAAATGTGAGGTGTAAACATTATCTAACAAAAGAAACTTAGGTTCAGAGAAATGAAGTAGCTTTCTTCGGTTCGGAGAGCTAGAATAACATCCAGAATTAATCACTTGCCACTGGAAGTCCTTCAAGAAAAGTTTCCTAGAAACTGTGACTATTCCCACAATGTCGGACTGTGGCATTCTGCTTTTGTGACCGAGCAGACATTTAAGAAATTATTAGGTTTCAATTAATTATTTTTAAGATTTTATTTATTTATTCATGAGAAACACACAGAGAGGCAGAAACACAGGCAGGAGGAGAAGCAAGCTCCATGCAGGGAGCCCGACGTGGGACTCGATCCCAGGACCCTGGGATCATGCTCTGAGTTGAAGGCAGATGCTCAACCACTGAGCCACCCAGGTGGCCAGGTTTCAATTAGTTTAAAAGTACAGTTGTTTACTTGTTATCCCTAGAAGAAAGTTATAATGTTCTTGTTTGAAGGTATTTTAAATAAATCTGTCTGGCATAGATGTGTGTATAAACCAGCCTAAAAGAGAGAACGAATGAATGAAGTTCTGTAAAAATATAACCCACTTATAATTTTAGTAAAATTTTTTATGGTTTCATGTTTTACCTGTATCTTTTTTTTTTCATGTTTTACCTGGATCTGTTTTTTTATTGCATCCTTTCCTAATACCTTGTTTCTTCTGGATCTAGACATCATTGATTACAAAAGAATTAAGAGAAAGCAGTTTGTTAAATCAACATATATGTGCGGTAATGAGAAATTTTGGACCTCGCACCTTCCGAGCCATGTAAGTTTAAACTGTGTCTAGGGAAGAAGGTGAGATGTGTAAAACTCCCATTTTGCAGTTTGAGCTCATTCTCATTGTCACTGTCATAGAGAATGAAGGTTCCTTTGCTCAGAGCTAATGCAATTTAGATCACGAAATCTCAGGACTGGAAGGAAGCTGGCCGATAGTCTGCTGCTACAACACTTCTTAAAGCCTACCTAATTTACCTCTGTCTTACATTCCATCTTTGTTGTTAGGATACAGAATAACAATAATAATTTAAAAACCCAGTTAATCATCTAGTTCAACCTCTTCATTTTTGACATGTGAATAACCTGAGACCCAGAGAAATTAAAAACCATTTACTCAGGATGCCCAGGTGGCTCAGCAGTTAAGCGTCTGCCTTTGGCCCAGAGTGTGATCCTGGAGTCCCAGGATCGAGTCCCGCATCAGGCTCCCTGCATGGAGCCTGCTTCTCCCTCTGCCTAATGTCTCTGCCTCTCTGTGTGTCTCTCATGAATAAATGAAGTAAAATCTTAAAACAAAACCAAAAACAACGATTTACTCGAGACCACACTGCCAGTTATCAGAGCCCAGTGTTCTAGGTTCTGATCATAATTTATTTTCCTTATACCCAGGTGCTAGGTCAGTGGTCTTGAATTGTCTGTATCCGGACAGTTGAGACTTTGGCTTTGGATGTAAAGAATCAGAATCACCAATGGTTTCAGGCCGTGCTACACGGCATGGCTCCCACCAGCCACTTGCAGCTCCTGAGCATTTGAAATCTAGCTGATGTGAATGTGGAATTGTGCTCCAAGTGTAAAATATGCACCAGATTTTACAGACTTTGTATGAAAAAGAGGCCACACCATATCTTCTTAGTAGGCTTTTATGTTAATTGCACATTGAAATAATTTTTTAAAAGAATTTCTTAATTTGTGTATGGTTGACACACAATGCTATGTTAGTTTCAGGTGCACAACGTAGTGATTCAACTTCTTTATTCCGTACGCTGTGCTCATCACAGACGTAGCTGCCAGTCTGTCAGCACAGGATGCTGTTACAATATCGTTGACTCTACTCCCTGTGCTGGCCTTTGATTCCCATGGTTTACTCATTCCAGAACCAGATGCTCATATCGTCCACTCCCCTACACCCATTTTGCTCACGCTCCAACCCCCTTTTTCTCTAGCAACCATCAGTTTGTTCTCTGTATTAATAGGTCTGATTCTGCTTTCTGTTTGTCTATTCAGTTGTTTTATTTTCTTAGATTCCACATATGAATGAAGTCATATGTTGAAATGGTATTATTTTTGATATGTTGGGGGCAAAAAATACTATTAAGGTGAATTTAACTTTTTTCCTTTTTACCTTGTAATGTGGCTACTAGAAAATGTTAAACTATGTAACTGGTTTAAAGTGCTTTTCAACGTTTATGATGAGACATTTCTAGTGTAGGAAAATATCGGAAATGCTAATTGAAGAGTGTTAAGTACATGCACCCAAGGTTCATTTATTTGTTTGTTTGTTAAATTACACATTTAAAAATATTTTACACAGTGGAGATCTAGGTTAAGGTTTTTAATCATTAACTTAGTTTCAAGACTGAATTTTGTTTCTTGGAATAGGTCAGATTTTGCTTTAACTACCTTACAACTCTATTAGAAACTTAGATTGAAGGCAGCCTGGGTGGCTCAGTGGTTTAGCGCTGCCTTTAGCCCAGGGCCTGATCCTGGAGACCCGGGATCGAGTCCCACGTCGGGCTCCCTGCATGGAGCCTGCTTCTCCCTCGCTTGTGTCTCTGCCTCTCTCTCTCTCTCTCTCTCTCTGTCTCTCATGAATAAATAAATAAAATCTTTAAAAGAAAAAGAAACTTAGATTGATTCATGAACTGCTTTGAGTTTATCTTGCTAATAAAATATAAATTAAAATATTATAATAATGACTGTATTTATCATTTACTATACATAAGTGATTAAACTTAAATGTTAGAAATTCATAAAGAAAATCTACCCTTATCAGGAATGGTAACACCAGTTGCTCTAGTAGTGATCTCATCTAGACATCTCTTAAAATTTAAGGAAACAGGTAGAAGATACAAGAATTTTTACTTCTTATTTCCATTTTGGGCCACACTACATGGCTTGGCATGCTGACCAAGATGTTTAGTCTGCTCTACTCTCTTGCCTCACCTCATTTGATTTGCACATACACACCCCTCCCTATATTCCCAGAAGTATTTTTTTCTCCCAAGTAAGAAATGATTATTATTCTCATGAAATTTTCTATTTCTTAATTGCTTGTCCTTTTAATTTTTTCCCACCCACTCACTACGGTGTTTCCAAACACCCAGCATCACGGATGAGCAGCAAAAGAGATAGATTTTATCCCAATTCGCCGGAAAGGTTTTGAAGACAAATCAATCATGTCCAACCTATTTGTGGGGACAGGTCAATCTGGAGAGCTGTTGCCTTCAAAGATTGGGCTGGAATTCACAAGACTTATAACTTTCTCTTTTTAGACAGTAAGAGCACTTCAGTTCTTTCTCTTGGGAGCAGCAACTATACCAATACCTCTAAATATTATTTAATGTTGGTAGATAACCAGGACTGACTTCTATTTCCTTCCCGCCCCCTTTAGAACGGTTACTAAACTGAGTCAAAAGTTCTCCAAAGCCAATTTTACTGAAATTCAGAAACTGGTCCTGGATGTGGCCCACATCCATGAAGAATGTTGCAGAGGAAATGTGCTGGAGTGTCTGCAGGATGGGGTAAAGAGTCTTGCTTCCTAAGAAAGAGATAATCCCACTTTGTTTTCTCTCTTTTATACTCATTCTAAATGGGAGAAGGCTGTCTGAGTTGTTCACAGGGGAGGCACCTAGCTGGCTGAGTGAGTAAAGTCACAGACTTCTTGATAGTAAGACTGAAGCCATCTTTTGTGGAGCTTACCTTTCACTTAAAAGGTGCTTCCCTTTCGTGAGACCAGTGCTCACTCATTCTCTTTTCTGAAGGAAATTGAGAACTCCACATAGGATCTAGGATGGGGGGTGGGGGTGGGCAGACTCTTTTACTTTTAACAAATTTGTTTTTCTACCCATTTATTATTTAATTTAACAAATATATATCGACTACTCTCTGTGTGCTAGACACTGTGAAGAACACTTGTTATGAAGGCACCAGTTAGGCTCAAGGAGTTCACAGTCTGATGGAGATGAGACACGTAGGGACTATGTCCCGTTTACTGTTATCTCCGAGGGCTGACAGCATGATGCCTGAAACACGGAAGGGGCTCTGCTGTCTGTATCATATAGAGATATCTATTATATGAATACGACAAAATAACACAAGAAACAACAAAGATAATACAAGAAGCCGTTCTACAAGGTACAAAGCTAACCATGCCAAAGAGAGCTGTGAATAAAGAGCTCTAGGAGAATTAACAACCAAAACCAAAACACCCTCCAGTACAGAATCCTCAAACATGTCATAGTCACCATTTAAGCATTGTGGCATTCATCTATTTTGGGCCAACCTTAGACTTCCTAGATACCCTTCAAGAGGCTTATCTATCCCCAGTTGCTCCCTCTCCAGTTCCTGGTGATATACTTTCTTCTCCAAGAAGGCTTAAAGTCATCGCTCTTAGGTATTCAAATGGCTAGAAAATCTGGGCTTGAATGTGGTTTCCAAATTTTCCTTTTGGAAAATGCTTATTTGAGCCAGTCCCTTGGCAGTTTGGCTGAAAGAGTCCTGGAAGTCAGCCAGAAGCTGAGGCTGTAAGACAGGCCTGAGGGTGACAGTCTCCGGGCACAGGCAGAGAGCCTGATGTGAGGAGCCAAGGAAGATTCCCAAAGACAGGTTTCCTATGTCACTTCTTTTTCCTCTAAGAAGTTTCTGCTTGCATAGTAGGGACCATAATTAGAACATTTTGTTTTTCTTTGAAGCTAGTTTTCCTGGTTTTAATTGACAATTTTACTAATTTCTATAGGCATTGAAAAATTATTTTTCAATTTTTGGAGCTCATAAATACCCTTTTCCTTTAAAGTGGAAAAATTAACTTCTGTATGGTATGTAAATTGATTTTAATGGCTGAATAATGCTTGCTATTTGTCCCTAGTCAGAATGCATAGAAGTTTTAGTCCCTTGCGGGGGATGCACAAGCTCTGCTTCATTCTATCCTCTTGGAGGAGCCTCCATTTCATTATCTAGAGCCTGCCCTCTGGAGGTCATAGGGAGTCACTGCACATCGTCCTGAAAAAGGAGAGGAAAGTTTGCTCTCTGTATTAGGACATCAACACCAAATGTTGTCCAGAAGCAATTTCAACAGTAATAGAAACATATATACCAAAGTGCGGGCCATTTGGTTTGAAGAGTATATCTCTCTTTTGTTTTTAAAATCTTTCTAATCCAGTGAAATAGGTTTTAGCTGACAACTATGAAAAGAAGAAATGAACAAATGGGGGTAGGGGGAAAGGAGTGAGGAAAGGCAAAGTAGGGAGGAAGCACTAAGATGGGAGACAAGGTAAAATGTCTTTTCTCCATTCCTTCCTTATCTCCCCCTTATCTCCCCTCTCTCCCTTCTACCCTCCCTCCCACCCTTGTATCCTCTCTCCGTCCCTCCTTCCCTCCTTCCTGTCCTCCCTAGAACTGGCCCTGAGGTCCTGCGTTAAAAAAATAAACCTTTACAGTCATTCTTAATTTTTCCTATTAACAGGAAAAAATTATGTCCTACATATGCTCTCAACAAGATATTTTGTCAAGCAAAATAGCAGACTGCTGCAAGCTGCCCATACTTGAACTTGGTCAATGCATAATTCATGCAGAAAATGATGGCAAACCTGAAGGCTTATCTCCAAATCTAAATAGGTTTTTAGGAGAGAGAGATTTCAACCAATTTTCTTCAAGGGAAAAAGACCTTTTCATGGCAAGGTAACACACTCTGCAAATGTATGTTCACATAAGTAAAGATTAGGATGCGGCTGACAGCTTTGTGTGGCTGAAATGGGAAATGATGGCTACGGTTTTTGAGCTCAGTACGTGAGGGTGATGCTAGAATGTTCTGAGCCCAAATTATTTAAGCAGGTAAGTAGAGATTAAGGAAATGGGATCTATCTTATACTGCCAAGGCTTTCACTATTGCTGTTATTAAATGAAGTTATGTTTTATTTTCTATTGATTTCTCTGGGATCAGAAGCATTGTCATCTTTGTATGGATTGCTCATAAGAAGACCACCACTGAGCTTCCCAAAAGATATGAATATTTTGTGATAAGAAGGGTTCATGGTTAAGGATGTGCTTTTTCATTATGCATGTTTTAAGAACTTCCCCCAAAGCATTACTCAATAGATAGTGGTAGATAGAAAGGCTTTTTTTTTAGAACAGTTTGTTGGCTATTTATTTAACGTATGTTTTATTTTTGTAGAAAATCAATACATCTGTAAGAGATACTTGCAGGATAGTAGTTCATTGTATCAGTATAATTGATAGGACGTGTTTTCATTCTATTTGCCTTTCAGGAAAGCAAGCAGTCCAGTTAATATATTTTCCTTTATAGTGCAGTGTATAACTACGGACACCATCAGAGGGGGGATTTTTGCAACTCTTAGGATATTACGCTTAATGATCTGCAAGGGTCTTTATAAATGTAAGGGTCTGCTTCTAATGTAAGAATGAAAATAATGGCCTAGTTTTCTTTTTAATATTCCCTAAGGATATCACTCTACCATTGCTTCCAGGTTGGACATTCATACACTGTTTGCACTGCTAAATAAAATCATGCACACAAGAACAAAGTCCAGATTGAAGAAACCTGCATTGAAAATTTATCGGTGGCAGAACTAAATATGACTTACATCTTGGAAACACAATTAGAAAATCCAAGAATTATCTTTAAATATACCCATCCACGCATCCAACACGAATTGTTTATTTAATAGAAGCAGTTCTTTACTTAGGAAATTTCTTTGCAGTAGAAATTTTCTCAGCTGGGAATGATCCTCCCTTGGATCCTTGGGTAACTTCCTTCACCCAGGTTCTGTTCCAAAAGAGCTGCCCAAAGAGACATTTCTTAACCAATGCTGTCAATCAGGAGTCACTTTTCCCCCTCTATTCTATCTTCCTTTATTTCTCACTGATTTATCACCACCTGAATTTGATGACCTATTTCTTGTTAATGTATGCTTTTGAGAGGTCAGGCATTTTATCTTATACATATTGAATCCTTACTGCTTAAAGAAATGCTTGCGTAGAGCAGGGCACTGGAAAAACATTTGTTGAATGAATGACTGGCAAGCTCATAACTGAAAAACCCAGGTGAAGAGTGCAAAAGAAAACAAAATATTGTTTTAGAACGATTGGAGGGATTGTGATTTGTGTTAATGGTTTTACCATGCATATAGTTTTAGTCATAATTTGATTTCCAGGTTTATGGATTTGAATGTTAACTTTTGCATGGCATGTAACACAGGAATGAATTGTCTCTTATTTCACTAACATGCTTTTTTATACATATTTCAGATTTACTTATGAATATTCGAGAAGACATACAAAACTTGCTGTCCCAGTCGTTCTAAGAGTCGCTAAAGGATACCAGGAGTTATTGGAGAAGTGCTCTCAGTCTGAAAACCCTCTTGAATGCCAGGATAAAGGGGTAAACTGAAAAAGGGAGAGTCTGAAAAACTGCATGGATATTATCCATTAAAAATGCTGTTTGTTTGAAGGCATCTAGCTATTAACTAGTAGCTAGCTAGTTACATCTAATAAGTAGTCATCTACATAGTAATTTGTTATTAACTAGTAGTCGACAACTAGTGGCCTATTTAGAAGTGAAAATGTTAACTAAACGTTCCTTGACACATAGAAGAAAAGTAATATTCATTTTTAATAGCTCCAGAGAAGCCAGAATTCATACAGAAAGAACTGTAATCCTTTATACAAAGATTGAATTCTGTCATCAAATAACTTTGTGATGCACAAAATTTTAAATGTAATCTCCCCAAAGTCCATTTGCTTTAATTCTCACCATTCACACTTTACTACCTTTTATATAAAAAACCTCTAAAAATTGTGTTTTTCCTAAGATTAGTGTAATAGGATAATACATTATCGATTAATTTCTACACACAAGGTTTTGTGTCCAGGAAGAGAAAAAAGTACATAATAATGCTTGTATTTTCAGGAAGAAGAATTAGAGAAATACATCCAAGAAAGTCAAGCACTGGCAAAGCGAAGCTGTGGCCTCTTCCAGAAACTAGGAGAATATTACTTACAAAATGCGTATGTTTTTTAAAACAGCATTTTTAGTGATTTAAAATGATGGACTGGTGAGGGAATTATCAACCTAAACTAGTCACCCCACGCTGCTCTAATTTCAGCCCCTATTTCAGATCGAAAATCAGTGTAATCTGATCACCCAATTTTCCTTGGGTGAAAGTAGGCATCCCCGTCTCCCTCTTTTAGGAAGGGAGAAGAATGGCTTGGGAGAGTCTGATCTTTGGTACTGGCTGGGGTTCCCCAGATCATGTAGATTGTCGCAGGAAAGACATTTATTCTGTTACAGTGTGTCAGAGTGGAAATACTGAATTGATCAAAATTAAAATCAGTGAAGCTTCGAGTTTAGGAATTGAAGTCAGCCTACCCTCCAGGGTTTGTTTTCGTTGTGTCATGTCGATATAATAGAAGCACGGGAGGTGGTTGTCAGAGAACACACATCGTGGAAGGTGGTCCAAGTACCATGTGGATTAAACAAATGAGCTGACTTCATGGCTTCCAGTACCAAAAAGGGGTCTCTGAGAAGGGGTGAGGAGTCCAGAAGCTCCTAAATGGCTCAGTAAGATTGGGTGAAAAATGCTTCTTTCAGGTTCCTTGTTGCTTACACAAAGAAAGCCCCTCAGCTGACCCCACCTGAGCTGATGGCCTTCACCAGGAAAATGGCGACCGCAGCAGCCACTTGTTGCCAACTCAGTGAGGACAGACAACTGGCCTGTGGCGAGGGAGCGGTGAGTGTTTTATGTGGTCCCCTTCTGTTCCTGCCCTGTTTTACTTGAAATAGTCCCTTAATTCCCGTTTGGGGGAAATGGTAAAAACCACTATGGAGATGGCTTTCCTAGACTTGCTCAATTTGCTACAGGTGGAGAGGGCATGAACTTGGCTCTGGACTGCTGGCACATGGCCAGTCTTTCCTCCTTCTAGAATGGCTGGTGGGAGCACAGCCAACGTGTCTAACACAGTCTGAGCAAGCTCTGTGTATGGGAAGGATAGAATAACCAACACATCATTCATTTCACGATTTCTTCTTTTTGTTCACTAAATAATGTTAAAAAAAGAAACATTAATGTTTTTTTTTTTAAAGTAATTATTAAGGTCTTTTTTTTTTTATAAATTTTTATTTATTTATGATAGTCACACAGAGAGAGAGAGAGAGAGAGGCAGAGACACAGGCAGAGGGAGAAGCAGGCTCCATGCACCAGGAGCCCGACGTGGGATTCGATCCCGGGTCTCCAGGATCGCGCCCTGGGCCAAAGGCAGGCGCCAAACCGCTGCGCCACCCAGGGATCCCAAGAAACATTAATGTTAATGTTAATGTTAAATAATGTTAAAGAAAGAAAGAAAAGAAAAACCAAGGAGTGAGTCTGTTGTACTTCAAACTCACCCACACCTTGATGCTCTGCATCTTACCAGCCGCCTTTCCTGAACCAACGTGGAGACCATCACTTCTCCCTAATAACAACATAGCAATTGTTCAAGATTGTGCTAAAGACCCAAACTGCACTTTTTTTTTTTAAAAAAAAAGTATTATCATTTAGCTATTATAATACTCTCTCTTGAAATGCTCCATTACCATCTTCATTTTATAGATAGAGAAAATGAGGCTCCAAGAAGTTACGTTAGGATGGATGTCTTCCAGGTAGTAAATGGTAGGGCTGATATCTGAATGCACATGCTCCCCGGAGCCCGAGCTCCAGCACCCAGTGCCATACCTGCCTCAGAATTTCCTCGCTGGTCACACAAGCCTCCACTGCCGCGGTGCTATTAGCCCACCGACTCTAGTATACACACGTGTCTCAGTTACTCTGCTGTGTACCCGGGAGCACTGAGTTTGATCTAATGGACACAGTGAACAAAAAATGTTAATTGAATTTTAAAAAATAGAAAGCTTCACTTTTGAGAGATGAAAATCAGTCATTTTATTTTCAGCCATACTAATATTTTTTGCCTTTCATAGTATAATCTTATGATATTAGGGACGTTTCCCCCCCTTTAACAAGGTAAAGAATATAGAACAGGCTAAGTCCTTCTGAATAATAAAATGACTTCCTAGTTATTTCAATCATCTTCACTTTCTCATGTCACTAGTCTCATACATAAGATTACAGGCTGAATTTTTTTCATGCTTTTTTCCCTTAAAGTCACAACAGTGAACAAAATTGTACATTCATTGTTGCCCTTTCCCTCTCTTTGGTGCTGAGGGCTTATTTGCTGGCTAGTCTTATGTCTTGGAATTTTCCACCACGAGTTAGGAGCGAAAGAATGCCTGTGATTCAGCATCATCATTATCATTTTATATTCCACACGTTGCGAGGCAGCAGGGACACAGGATGTTGTAACAGATCAGGAATGTAGGTTCTGGAGGCCTCCTGCCTACATCCCCATCCCACTTTCACCACTTGTTAGCGGTGTCACTCTGGAAAGCTAGTTATATCTCTGGGCTTGAGCTTTTTCATCTGACATTTGGGAATAAGAATTGTACCGCCCACATAGGATGACTGTCTTAAATGAAGTAATCCTTGTAATCCTTGTAACTCATTCAGCACCAGCCTGATACATAGTATGCACACAAAACATGTTGGCCCTTATTACAACTTATTGGTATGTATTTAAGAAATATTTCTGAGTGTGGATGGTAGGAGGATTCTACACCAGGAAAGCCTTCAAAGACACACACATGCACACACACCCGCACACACACATGCTTTAGCCTTATTTCTTTTCTTTTTTTCTTTTTAAGAATTATTTACTTATTTTAGAAGGAGAGAGAGAGAGAGTAGGGAGAAGGTGAGAGGGAGAGGGAGAGTGAATCTCTAGCAGATTCCCCACTGAGCACGGAGCATGAGACCGGGCCAATCCCACGACTGTGAGATCATGACCTGAGCCTAAATCAAGAGTTGGACACTTCACTGACTGGCCACCCAGACTCCTCGGCCTTATTTCTTTTCAATTAGGATTATATATTAGCTGTGTGCATGCACGTGTGCGTGTGTGTATATATACGAACATGCTAGGCTTACACTGTTCTAACCTTCAGAAAGTGATTCTCTGGATCCCCAAAATACAGTGGAAAGCTCAACTAGAAATACGTGAAAATTTTAAACCATGTATTGATTTCCTAGGTCAGGGCAGATAATTTCTTCTCCTTTGAAAGTATGTATGTAAGTGGAAGTGTTTTCAAATAGCCGACACAACTAGCTGCAAGGACTATCAACACACTATGGAGTATCTGCCACTAAATGGTGAGGTCTATTCCAAACAAGTGGATAAAAAAGGAATCCACAATGTAGCAACACATGACCCTACAGAGATAGCAAATTCTTCTGCAATAGTGATTATAAATTACTGGGCATTAAAAGTCACAACAGTTTTCTGGAAACCTGAATCAACTTAGTGGCTAATGCTGAATCTCCTTGCTTCCTTCTTTCTCATTCTCCCAACCAGGCTGATCTTATTATTGGACAATTATGCATCAGGCATGAGGAGACTCCTATAAATCCTGGTGTCGGCCAGTGCTGCAGTTCTTCATATGCCAACAGGAGGCCGTGTTTCAGCAGCTTAGTGGTGGATGAAACATATATCCCTTCACCCTTCTCTGCTGACAAGTTCATCTTCCATAAGGATTTGTGCCAGGCTCAGGGTGTAGCACTACAAACAATGAAGCAACAGTAAGAAATTGTTATTTTCTGGCATGGAGAACACCAGCAACACTAAATAGTAGCTGAGGTTTCTACCCTACACCCAACAACCTTGGGCTCGTTAGTAGAATGCTATTGCCCCAAAGCACTTCAAGTGGCTTTTAACATAGTTTTGTCTCAGTGTCTTCACAGCCTCATGGAACCCAGGTTTGGAAAGACACACTAGGGCAGTCAAGTTTTGGTTTGTAAAGATAGTTCCACTGTAACTATTGTCGTGTTACGTGTTGGGACCGAGGGAAAGTGGACTATCTATTTTGGAGAATTAGGATATGTCTTTGTAGTAAGTTTAAGTACTTTCATTCCAAAACACTGGGAAAACACCATTGAATCTTTTTTCACACTATTTACTTTTCGAAGAGAATAACCGTAATTGATTCAGCCAAGAAATGTGCGTGATATGAGGTAGGAATGCACAATTCATTGTGGGAGACATTCTGTAACGGTGATGGTAATCCAAGTCAATGGAACCTATATTCTCCAAATTCCCATACATTTTAATACTCACTTGCTTTAGAAATGGTCTTCCTTCATTTCGAAAAACCTATTCCTCCCTTTTCCTCTGTCACAACCTGTGTCGGGTTCCAAGGTACAATAAGAATACTGCCTCCTCTGGCAAGTCTTCCCTATTCCCCCATCAACATGAATTCCAGCATGAAAGTGTTGCTAAATGAGTAGTGCAGGTGATTGGTGGGGCCAACGCGCAGGTAAGAGTGCGATAATTACGGATGGCAGGAGTTTGGAAATCTGGGCATTTGAGAATGGAGAGGACACACTTTAGAGTGGAGAACTGGAGACAATATTCTAGGCAAGTAAGAAAAAGATTGTGTCTTCCAACATGTAAGTATGGTAGAACTATAAAATCTATGATCTGCACTAATCCCGACCCGTGGAGCATCTATTTCTAGCTTCAGTATTTCTGATGAAGGCATTCTACAGAGTGTATGTTGTAAGTCTGGTGATGGGTTGATGCAGTGAGGGCTTGGGGGGAGGAGTGCGAGGGCTTTAAAAATTCTCCACTAGGGAGGCTTTAGAAAAAAACCTCTGTATAACAGACTTCTCTTTTGTTTTATAGATTTCTCATTAACCTTGTGAAGCAAAAGCCACAAATAACAGAAGAGCAACTTGAGGCCGTCATTGCAGATTTCTCTGGTCTACTGGAAAAGTGCTGCCAAGGCCAAGAGCAGGAAGCCTGCTTTGAGGAAGAGGTACATGCAGCTCATTTTCACACTGAAAATCTTTGGGAGGAAATTTTCTGTAATGAAAAATGAATAGAATATTCCACACATCTATAACTTTAAAATAATGCCAGAGAGATTTCAACGTATTTAGAAATAGATTGAAGGATTTTATGACATTTAAGAAATAATCCCAATTTTCCCACTAAATATTAGGAAGAAGAATGATTTTTTAATGTGTTAAGAGAATCAGTAAATTTAATTTATTTCCTGGTAGAGGAAACTATAAAGTGAATATATAATTAATTGATGATAATTTAGACAGTTTCTGGCCTAAAACTGATCAATTTAGCTAAATGGATTAAAAGGATTTAATAACAAATTAATTGTGCAAACAAGATATGGGAAGATATTTATAAAAACTATTCTTGAACTCCTTTAGGGGCATGCCTTGGTATTCCAACAGAGTAGTAATTAGGAATTATCTTAATCTTGTTATTTAGTAGTTTTGTAGTATTTAGTAGTTTTGTATTTAGTAGATTTGTAACTTGCTACATTTTGTAAGTCTTAGTTATGTAACTAGATATATTTGAATATAACGTCATTATAATTTTAAAAGATATCCTATAATTCAGCCTTTTCGCCAAGTACACAATTAATTGGTATGTGTCTGTCTTTAGTGGAAGAGGGTGGAACACAGATGAGCAAATCAGATAAAACAAAACTGATAAAATAGGTTTGATGTAAATCATTTCTGATAAATATGATACAAAAAAGATAAATGTCCCTTGATGTGAGAAGACATTCATTTAGATGTAGAGACCATTAGGGACGCCTGGTGGCTCAGCGGTTGAGCGTCTTTCTTTGGCTCAGGGCATGATTCCAGGGTTCTGGGATCAAGTCCTACATTAGGCTCCCTGTAGGGAGCCTGCTTCTCCCTTGGTCTGTGTCTCGGCCTCTTTCTCTGTGTCTCTCATGAATAAATAATTAAAAAAAAAAAGTAGAGACCATTAACACACAATGGCTGTACTTTCTTGCAAACCTTCCAATTTCTATGGTTGACTTGTGGAGGAAGATGAGGAATGGGGTGAAGATTGGTAACAGCTTGGAGATTGATATAAGAACAAACTATCTCTACTGTAGGTTTGAGTGGATTTTTTTTTTCTCTGACTTCCATTGCCCAGCATGTTGGCATCAGAGATGTACCAGAATTCACCCCTACACAGTGGAGGGTTAACTGTATAACTGACACAGTCATCCATCTCTTCATCTAATGATTCTTACTTGTTTTTAATTTTCAGGGTCCAAAATTGATTTCAAAAACTCGTGCTGCTTTGGGAGTTTAAATCACTTCAGGTAACAAAAAATTCAGACAAGGGTAAATATAATGGTCATTCTCCCAAAATAGCGATCCATCGTGAAATATGTCCTAAGACCTACCATTAAATGCTTGTCTTGGGCAGCCCCGGTGGTGCAGCGGTTTGGCACCGCCTGCAGCCTGGGGTGTGATCCTGGAGACCCGGGATCGAGTCCCACGTCGGGCTCCCTATGTGGAGCCTGCTTCTCCCTTTCCCTCTGCCTGTGTCTCTGCCTCTCTCTCTCTCTGTGTCTATGAATAAATAAAATCTTTAAAAAAAATATGCTTCTCTTAAAAACAAACTACAATTCAACAAAAAGTTTATTTTAAAAACACTAGAACAAAACTGTGTCCACAATGGTAAATCAGTGAATCAGCAACCTCAAAATTCTCTTAGATTATTTCTAAAGTTTCAGAGAGCACCATCAGAAGTCCTTCCCATCTATTTCGTTTTTCTCTGATGTAAAATAATAGAACCAGTCCCCTTCTGCACCCATTCATTGAATTACTACATAATATATTTTTGTTTGTGTTACAGGGGGAAGAAAAGAAGCCAGAACAAGTCTTTATGGTTTGGTGTGAATCTTTTCCTTTAATTCTGAGATAGTGCTTTTTGTGAATTAATGAAATGATGAAGACTTTAATGTGAGATTTCTCTATCGTATAAATAAAGTATCTCCAAATTTTCCTTTTTCTTAGCCTGCTTATTTATGAACGTTTATAGATAACCTTTAAAAATAGTTATGTGTACCATTGTCTGAAGCAGATTCTGATATAAAAGCACTGGGTGTTGGTTGTTGTAGGAGATTAAAGCCACTCAAGGATGGAGTCTACCCTAAAGGCTAGATTTCAGGACACCTGGGTGGCTCAGTGGTTGCGTGTCTGCCTTCGGCCCAGGGGATGATCCTGGAGTCATGGAATTGAGTCTCACATTGGGCTCCCTGCATAGAGCCTGCTTCTCTCTCTGCCTGTGTCTCTGCCTCTCTCTCTCTCTCTCTGTGTTTCTCATGAATAAATAAATAAAATCTTAAAAAAATTAAGGTTAGATTTCTTGGTGCACTAATAAAAATGTTCAAGTTAAGTACTGTGATGCCAGAGTATTGTTCACTAAATGACCACTTACGTATTCTAACAGATACACTAGAGATGAAAAAAAAGAAATTATTATGCTTTTATGGGATCCATCAAGAATGATGCTACTCAAAATTTAACATCTACTTTTTTTCTCAATCTTGTTCAGTTCCCTATTGGTCATAGATATTTTTAATGTAAGTGTTTATTGTAGTTGTTTTGATTAAATATAATTTACATTTTTAGCAGTTGATTTTTCTTATTTCACAAGTATTTCTTGAACACTGACTGGGTGCCAGGTCCCGTTCTGGGTGCAGTCACTGTCCTCCAGGTAGAAGGAAGAGAAGGAAGCAATTAATAGCAACTCAACAAGATTATAATCACTATAGAAGTGGCAACAAATTGTGGTGCCAATCAATGAGTAGAAGAGGGCAATTCTGCCTGGGGAAATGCTCACACTGAAGAGACAGACTTTTAAGAAGAGCCTCAGAAGATGAATGGGCATTCATCAGTTCACGTAAAGGAGAAGTCCAATTCATTAAACAGGAAAACAGCTTTTGACCAAACATGATGAATGGTTTTAGGGCAGTACTGGTGGGTAGGAAGGGTATAGATACAGGAGATGAAGCAAGACATGGAAACTGTAGGACTGAGAAGACTCCCATGAGTTTTATTCCAAAGGGTTTGGGCAATATTGTGTAAGTACCAGGGGACCAAAATGACATCTAAGCAGAGAAGAGTCACCATGGTTAGCTTTTAGGAAGATAACTCACGAGATATGGGGTATGGGGAGTACATGCAAGAGAAAGCAGAGGGGCAAGGTCAGCAAGTGGTGCAAAAAGATTAGCCCATCAGCAGGGAGGCTGTTTATCATATTAGCTTTGAATAGAAATCTAAAAATCACATTCATGGTTTGGCCTCTGCTCCAGGAGAAAACAATTGCTCCAGAGCAATAAAATGAGCTTTCTGTTCTAACTCAATTGCTTTGTACTCTACATTTTTCTTGCAATTCTGTTGTAACATCTGTGGACCTTGTCTGATTTCGGTGTTACAATACCTTTAGATCAGAAATCACAATGAGATGAAGCAGAATTCAATTTAAAAGCATTAAACAGGGAAAAATATATTTGTTTACTATTAAGAGGAAAATTTAATGAAGATAAAACTATTAGGGAAATTTATGAGCCAAATTACATTTCGCTGACATATATAAAGAAAAGAAATGATTGGAAACACAAGGACAAAGTATCACAAATACAATAGCAAATTGGAAATTTTAGAGCATTTCTACTTCTTTGAAAAAACAAGTTAGACGAACAGTAAAGTAGAAAGTGGCATAGCCAAGGTTATAATGATTTCCATGATGCAAAATGCTGTGGTCAAGTCTCAGTCCTCAGTTTACCCAGCTTCTCTTAGCTTAATATGACACACTTGATCACTTCTTTCTCCTTGAAACATTTACTTACTTGGCATCTACATTTTATTCTGATCTTATTGGCTGCATCTCCTTAGTCCTCATTGCATTTCCTGTAACTCTTTGACCTCTGAATGTTGGAGCGTCCCAAAGCAACTCTCCTGAATCTAAATTCCCTCCCTAGGTGATCTCACCTAGACTTTGTGCATTAATGCCATCTAGATGTTGACGTATTTTATCTCCACCCTAGATTTCTTCCTTTCCTTCCAGGCTCATGTGTTACTTTCTCCTTGACATCTTCATGTTGATATTGCAGAAACAACTTAAACATAACACATTCCAAACTGAACTCTGTCCTGTCTCAAACTTGTGTCTCCTTCCGTCTTGCCATCCTTCTTGTAGCTTAAGCCAGAAGCCCTAGAGATATCTATGGTTTCTTTTTCCATATCACCCCTACATTCAACCTATGAGCAATGCCTATTGGTTCTACCTTCAGAGTAATCCAGAATTTTACTCTTTCTCCATACCCTTAGTACAAGCCAAAATAATAATACGTGGATTTTGCAATATCTTCCTAAACGGTTTCCTTTTAAATACCCTTCACCCACCCCCAGCTCTAGTCTCAGTAACTGAAATGATCCTTTACACATAAGTACATTCAGCACTTTTCCACTCAAAACCTCAAACGGCTTCCCATATCTTTCAGAGTAAAGTACAAAGTCTGTTCACTGACCCTACATAATGATATCTTCCTAGCCCCCTTTCTTTCCCCTTTCCATTGGGTCTTTTTGTTCAGGCTATTCTTCAAGTTACCAATTCATTTCCTGCTCAGAGTTTTGACCTGTGATTCTTCTTGCTTGGAAAACTACCCTTAGATATGTGGGGCTTTCTCCATCACTTCCCCTGGCTTCTATTCATTATCACCTGCTGGCTTCCTTGACTGACCTATTTTAAGTTGCATCCCTTTACCTATCTTCCGCACCACTTATTACCATCTGACATACACCAGATTTTCCTTGTTTGTTTATTTTCTGTCTATCCCCACTAGTATAAGCCCCTGAAGAGAGGGATTTTTGTCTGTTTGATTCACTTGTTATCCTCAACATACAGAACAGTGTCTGGAACATAAAGCATTCTATAAATATTTGTTGAATATGTGAATCCCACATGCCATGGGGTGTATTTTTTGTTTTAAATAACACGGTGAACTAGAGTGGTTGCTAGCTCCATCTTCTAAAGGTCACACTGGGAAGAAAGAGGAACATAGACCTGATAAATTAATATAAAAATATGAGAAACCTCTGAGGAAGTTGAAGATTCTTAAGATCTGGTGAATGTAGCAGTTTAGGGCAGCTGGCTTTAAGAGGGTGGATAGGGTGGCACCTGGGTGGCTAAGTTAGCTAAGAGTCACGGGATCAAGCCCTGCATGGGGTTCCCTGCTCCATGGAGAGTCTACTTCCCTCTCTTCCTCTGTAGCTCTCCCTACTCATGCTCTCTTTCTCTCTCTGTCAAATACATAAATAAATAAATAAATAAATAAATAAATAAATAAATAAATAAATAAATAAAATCTTTAAAAATAAAAAAAGAGGGTGGGTAGGTGATGGTGGGGGATGGAGGAGAGATTTTATTTATTTTCTTTACATTTTTATTGAAATTCCAGTTAGTTGACATACAGTGTAATATTAGTTCCAGGTATAGAAATTAGTGATTCAACACTTCCATACATCCCCCAGTGCTCACCACAAGTGCCTTCCCAAATCCCGACCATCATATTGTTCATTCACCACCACCCCCACTTACCCTCTGGTGACCATCAGTTTGTTCTTGATAGTTGAGTCTGCTTATCTCTTTTTTTCTCTTCATGTTCATTTGTTTTGTTTCTTAAATTCCACATATCTGTGAAACCGTGATATTTGTCTTTCTCTGATTGACTTATTTCACTTAGCATTATACTCTTTAGCTCTACCCACGTCATTCCAAATGGAAAGATTTCATTCTTTTTTATGGTGGAGTAATATTTCTCTCTATATATATTCTATATATTCATACATATGTATTATAGCTTTTTTTTACCCATTTGCCAGTCAATGAACATTTGGGCTCTTTCCATACATGATTGGCTACTGTTGATAATGCTGCTATAAACGTTGGGGTACATGTAACCCTTTGGATCAGTATTTATGTATCTTTTGGGTAAATACCCAGTAGTATAATTGCTGGATCATAGGGTGGTTCTATTTTTCACTTTTTTTAAAAAAAGATTTTATTTATTTATTCATGACACACAGAGAGAGATGAGAGAGAGAGAGAGAGAGAGAGAGAGAGGCAGAGACACAAGCAGGCTTCATGCAGGGAACCTGATGTGGGACTCCATGGGACTCGATGCCGGGTCTCCAGGATCCCGCCCACCGCTGAGGCATCCGGGCTGCCCTATTTTTCACTTTTTGAGGAACCTCCACCCTGTTTTCCAGAGTGGCTGCACCAGTTTGGTTCCCATCAGCAATATAAGAGGGTTTGGGGAGGGGATAGATTTTAACTTATGATCTTGTCTGTACACTAAATTGCAAAGATCATCACTTGCCCCATTACCATAAATCAGAAGCAGGTGCCCTGATTGCTTGGCGTTCACAACACTATATCAGGATAGGACTAAACTGTTGGGATGACAAAATATTGAAAACAGGTCGATATAGACCAGCCTGAATAAGCCCTTCCAGCTTCTTCCCTGCCACTCTTCAATTGCACCAGCGCTGGTGTATTTCTTTTTCTTTTTTTTTAAGATTTTATTTATTTATTCATGAGAGACAGAGAGAGGGGGGAGCAAAGACCCAGGAAGAGGGAGCAGCAGGTTCCATGCAGGGAGCCCAATGTGGGACTCGATCCCGGGACTCCAGGATCACGCCCTGGGCCAAATGCAGGCGGCCAAACTGCTGGGCCACCCAGGGATCCCCTGATGGATTCCATATAATGAATTTGTCTTCTCCCTGTGATGCCACTTCAAAGAGTTAAGGGAGATTCAAGAGAATTGCTTGATAATATGGAATTAAGTTGGTAATGAGTAATAGTAAGATCTCTGGAAATCCAAAAAGCTCATGAATTAAATAATACACTTCTAAAGAGTTCATATATGAAAGGGGAAACAATGGGCATTTAAAAATATTTGGGGGTACCTGGTTAAACGTCTGCCTTCTGCTCAGGTCATGATCCCAGGGTTCTGGGATTGAGCCCTACATTGAGCTCTTTGCACAACAAGGGAGCCTGTTTCTCCTTCTCCCCTGCCTGCTGCTACCCTTGCTCTCTCTGTCAAATAAATAAATAAAAAATTTAAAAAATTTTTTGAACTGAATGAAAATAAGCAACATATCAGAATTTGTGGGATATGAGTAAAACAAGCTTACAGGGAATTTATAGCACATATATTAGAAAAAAGGAAGATCTCAAATAGTAAACCCAGCTTCCACCTTCAGAAACAACAACAACAATAACAACAACAAAAAGGAGCAAATTAAAACAAAATAAATTGGAGAAAGGACATAATAAAGGTCAAAACAGAAATCAACAAAAGAGAAAACACAAAAACATAAATGAAACCTCATGCTGGTTCTTTGAGAAGGTGAATAATATTGATAAACTTCTCGCCAGATTTTTTGGAGGTAAAAAGAGAACAGACAAATTACCTATCTCAGGAATGGGAGAGGAGATATTTCCTTAAAAATTAAAATGATAAGGGGCTATTTTGACAAATATTTTGCCAATACATTCGACAACTTAGAGGAAGTGGGCAAATGCCATTAACCACCAAATTAATAAAGCTCAGTCAAGAAAAATGAGATAATCTGATTAGTGATAGATCTAGTAAAGCAAAGGAAATGTAGTTAAGGTCATTCCACAGAGAAAACTTTAGGCTTCACTGGTGAATTCTACTGGACGTATCAAGAAGAAATAATACTAATTCTACACAACATTTCCAGAAAATGAAGAGAAGGGAGTGTTTTCCAACCCAGTCCATGAGGCCAGCATTACCCTGACCCCCTCTTTCTGCAGTACGAGGATACCATGGGAAGTCAGCAGTCTGCAAGAGGCTTTCCCCAAAACCCCACCACACTGGTGCCCTGTTGCAGACCCCGGCTTCCAGAAGTGTGAGAAATAAAATTCTGTTGTTTATGGCATTTTGTTTAGCAATTTATGGCATTTTTGTTATAATAGAACTAACATTCCTTCTATCCTAGTCTCCATTTTCCCCTTTCTCAGGTAGATAGCAGCTTTCCTTAATTCTCTTAATCATTCTGTTCTTTATTTTTAATATCTAAGCAAACATGCATAAATATATTCCTATTATACTATTCCATCTTTATTATATGAGAGGTTACATATTTCTTATATTGTTCTATACCTTGCCTTTTGCACTTAAGAATATAATCTTGGTGATAACTCCATATGATGCATAAATTCTTTCTTCAATGATTTTAAACAATTTCATAGAATTTCTTTGTGTGGATAAGCTATAGCTTATTACCTGACCTTCTATTCTGGGTATTTGAATTCTTTCCAACCTTTTGCTATTACAAATAGTGCCATTACGAATAACCTAGTGCTTCGGTCATTTAGGAATATTGGCAGTGTATTCTTAGGATAGGTGCCTTCTAGAAAGTCTATTGCCTCAGAGGACAAATGCACATATTTTTAGATACTGCCAAATTCTCCTCCATCGGCCTTATGCCACCATTTTGCACTCCCACCAGTGATGGATGACAAGAACTATTTCCCCACTGTTTTACCTGCACAGAATATTGCCAAACTTGTAGATTTTTGCCAATCGTATAGGTGAGAAATGCTGCTGTGGTGTTGTTTAGATGTGCATTTCTCTTATGAGGAAAATCTTTTTTTATGTTTAGAACCCATGGGGGTTTTTTTTCCTCTTATGTACTATTGACTTAGATCATTTTACTATTTTTCTATCAGATTGTTGGTTTCTTTTTGCGTCCTCGAATTTCCAGAGTTCTTTGTATGATATAGATGACAGTTACCTTATTGGTTTTTCCTCTGTGTTTTCAACTTTGCCTGCAGGAGTTTTCCATGTAAAGTCTTTAAATTTCTTTCTTTTTTCTTTTCTTTTTTTTTTAAAGATTTATTTATTTATTCATGAGAGACAGAGAGAAAGAGAGAGAGAGAGAGAGAGAGAGGCAGAGACACAGGCAGAGGGAGAAGCAGGCTCCATGCATGGATGCCTGACGTGGGACTCGATCCCGGGTCTCCAGATTACACCCTGGCCTGAAGGCAGCACTAACCGCTGAGCCACCTGGGCTGCCCTAAATTTCTTTTTATGTAGTTGAACTTATGACTGTTCCTGGATTTTACATCATAGTCAGAAAAAAAAATGTTCCCACTTCACTTGTGTTTCTTCTAGTACTTTTATGTTTGCTTGTTTTTCCTTTTTACATTAGGATGTCTGATCGATTTGGAATTACCTCAGCATAAGGACAGCTATTTGAAACTGTTGTATCTTCCTCTCTCTTCATGGCTCATTACATGCTCCTCCTTCTCTCTCTCTCCCTTTCTTCTGGTTTAATAGGTCTGTTTACATTACCACTTTCTACACATAACGTAAACAATTTTAGATTCTACTCTTTCTCCAAATATTATGTAGTAAATATTTCCCCGGTCATTATATATTCTTTAGATTCAGTAGTTATAGACACCAATAGTAACCCACATAGAGACTATATCACTGTTTAGTGTATACTATGGTGTTTCAAAGAGTGATGCTTTGTTTTTAGTTGGCATTCTTCTGTAGAGAAGAACTTTCCTTTCCTTACTTTTGCTTTAATTTTGGATTGGTATAGATCCAAAAACTCTCTCTCAAAAACATAATGGGTCATAATGCATTCCTACTATTCATAATGTCAAATTGTCCTATTGGCTTTAACCATTTGGCATATGACCCCGTCAATTTTTGAGCACTTTCTTAGTTTCTGGCGACATGTTCTCAGCTCATCTTCTATCTTTCATGTCCCAACTCTGGAATTATTCATTTCTCTAAGAAGTTCAGGATCCGGGATCCCTGGGTGGCGCAGCGGTTTGGCGCCTGCCTTTGGCCCAGGGTGTGATCCTGGAGACCCGGGATGGAATCCCGCGTCGGGCTCCCTGCATGGGGCCTGCTTCTCCCTCTGCCTGTGTCTCTGCCTCTTTCTCTCTGTGACTATCATAAATAAATAAAAATTAAAAAAAAAAGTTCAGGATCCTTGTACTAGAGAAGACTGTTTAGAACCCAAAATGTGCTCCTTACTAGTGGGTTGCTATTGTTTTCAGGCCCTTTTAGTGGGCATAACTAAAAAATGGACTTCCTGTTTACCATGTACTTACAAATATTTCCATATTTAGGATCATTTCTTAGTGTAGATTCTCAGAATTTGAGTGATTGGCTCAAACAATATGAATATTTTCAAGATTATTGATCTTTATTATAAACTTTTTATTTTATTTTATTTATTTATTATATATATTTATTATTTGTATATAAATATATATTTATTATTTATATATAAATATATATTTATTATATTTATTTATTTATTTATTATAAACTTTTTTCCAAAAGCTTTGATAATGTGAGACTTGTTTTATTATATGCTTTCCAAAATTAGACATCTTAATTATTTTCTTTTTTCTAATTGTGTCAGGTATATAAAAATTATACTTTTAAAAATTTAATTTCCTTTGATTTCTAATGAAAGTTAGCATCTTTCTAGTTGTCCTCCCTCTTTGACGAATTATTTTAGTCCCTTTTCCTTCAGCATTTGCAATGGTTTAAGATTTTTTTTTTCAGTTGTCTATTTGATTAGGTATTGTGCATACTTAACCTGTGGACTTTTTTTTTCTAACTCAATAGATTTTTCCAGTAAAACACAGAGATAATTTTTTCCTAGTTAATAATTAGCAAAAAAATCTGCAGTGTGATCAAATAAAAATCAAACGTGAGGTATATGAGAAATAGGTTAGACAGGTTACTTTTTTACTAATAGTGTCAAAGAATAATATAAAAACTTGATCTTTCTCAGTTACATTACTTTCTTTTGTGAATGTGATTTCTTAAAAAAAAAAAAATGAAACAGTTGAAACTTACAGGTTTTGTTATTTTCCTGTTCTTTGTGCCTGAATCTCTAACACTGCCCACACAGCCTCAAGACTTAGGTAAGAAATTTACTTGTATAATAGGTAAGGAATGACTATGTTGGGATAATTTCTAATTTTTTAATCTTGTTTTAATTCCATTTAATTTTTCACTCCCCCCCCCCATGAGTTTAAATATACTGGTCACATATGCTGAACTAACCTTCCCAGATTTTGTTTTGTGGTCATGTTACCCAATCTATAGACAGAGATAGTAGTTATAACACCCAGCAAATGATCACCAGCTTAATGGCAATTTAGAAAGTGTTGTTGCAATATATAATTTGGATTTGAAAATATTAGCATTTCTTGCAAATGTATGTGGTGTATGGTAACAGGGGAATATTAAATGTGAGATGGGATTTTTCTATAATCTTTGGTTGTCTAAAGTATCTCCCAACTAGGTGACAAACATCTTTAGTGTACGCAGGTCCCGGCTTCTTCCAACCGGACAGTTTATAAATAAATGTCCTCAAGTTTGTACACACTTGTGAATCTGGCCAAGGCAGTGTCATCCTGGGGGAAAGGGTGACATACATTTTTAATTCCCAAAGGGGGAACATTTTGAATTTCGTCTGTCTAGAAGAGATGATGTCTTTTTGTAATTGCTCTGGCATGGATGAAGGACTTTTTTGTAACTTGTGCAAAAGTGCCATGAGCATTGCAGCGGCCCTGAAGATGTGGATTGTGTCGGACTTAATTTCATACTCCCCACAGTGCCTGCTAGTGAGACCAGTCACCGGGCTTAAAGAATGGTCATTTCTGAGTTCTTCTCCTTTGCCCTTTGTAGTGACTTCTTCAAAAATCCTGTTGATTTTTGTCTCTTCAATATATTTTGCATCTGTGCTTTGCATTCCCAGTACTTCTAAAAAAATTCATGCCTTGCTGATTTCTTAATAGAACAATTGGAAAGGTCTCCTAATGGGCTTCTTGCTTTTTTTCTATTCATCCATTCATTCTCCCACCTATCTATTTGGCAAATAGTTATTGTCACTTTCTCTTTGTCAGGCTCTGTGTCTATTTCTAATCCCTGCATATTAGATATACCACTACCTGGCTGGTATTTTGTAGCAGATAAAATGATCATATTATGTGATACCTCATTGTGGTTTTGATTTGTGTTTCCCTGATGATTAGTGATGTTGAGCATCTTTTCATATATCTGTTTACCATATGTATGTCTTCTTTGGAAAAAATATCTATTCAGATCCTCTGTCCATTTTTTACTTGGATTCCTTGGGGTTTTTTGTTTTTTGTTTGTGTGTGTGGTTTTTTGTTTGTTTTGTTTTTGTATTGAGTTGTTTAAGCTCTTTATTTATTTTGGATATTAACTCCTTAATATCATTTGCAAATATCTTCTCCCATTCAGTAGGTTGCCTTTTAATCTTGTTGATGGTTTACTTCTCTGTGTAAAAGCTTTTTATTTTGACATAGTCTCAATAATTTATTTTTGCTTTTGCTTCCCTTGCCTCAGGAGACACACCTAGAAAAATGCTGCTAAGCCTGATGTCAAAAAGATTATTGCCTGTGTTTTGTCCTAGAGGTTTTATAGTTTCAGGTCTCACCTTTAGGTCTTTAATACATTTGAGTTTATTTTTGTGTATGGTGTTAGAAAATGGTCCAGTTTCATTTTCTTGCATGTAGCTGTCCAGTTTTTCCAGCGCCATTTATTGAAGAGATTATCTTTTCCGTATTGTATATTCTTACCTTCTTTGTCACATATTATATGTGACCATAGAAATGTGAGTTTATTTTTGGGTTTTCTATTCTGTTCCATTGATCTGTAGGTCTATTTTTGTGCCAGTATCATACTATTTTGATTTATAACTCTGTAATATATCTTGAATTCTGGATTGTGATACTTCCAGTTTTCTTCTTTCTCAAGATTGCTTTGGTGATTCAGAGTCATTTGTGGTTCATATAAGTTAGATAAGAAATGACAAACATTGGTGAGGATGTGGAGAAAAATGAACACCTGTACACTACTGATGGGAATGTAAATTGGTGCAGCCTTGTGAAAAGCAGTATGGAGATTCCTTGAAAAATTAAAAATACCTTATGATCCAGTAATGCCGCTACTGAGGATTTACCCAAAGAAAATGAAAACACTAATTTGAAGATATATATATATATCCCTATGTTTATTGCAGCATTATTTGCAATAGCCAAGATATAGAAGCAACCCAAATATCCCTCAAAAGATGAATGGAAAAATAAGATATGGTGTATATATATAATGGAATATTACTCAGCCATAAAAAAGAATGAGATTTTGCCATTTGTAACAACATGGGTGGAACTTTAGGGTATTATCCTATGTGAAATTAGTCAGACTGAGAAAGACAAATACCATGTCATTTCACTTATATGTGGAATCTAAAATACAAAACAAACAAAAAGCCCAGACTCAAATAACAGAGAACAAACTGGTGGTTGCCAAAAGGAAGGTGGGTAAAGGAATGGGTGAAATAAATGGGAGTAAGAGATATAAACTTCCAGTTATAAAATAAGAAGTCATGGAGATGAAAATCACAGCATAGGGAATATAGTCAATAATATTGTAATGTTATATGAATGGCAGATAGTGACTATATTTATTGTGGTGAGCATTAAATAATATATAGAATTATCAAAGCAATATGCTGTACATCTGAAACTAATATAACACTGTATGTTAATTATACTTCCATTTAAAAAATAATCATATTTCTATCCTATATAAATATTTCCAATGGGTCTTTATGGCTTCTAATTGAAGCCCAAACTCTTAGGCTTTATATGCAAGACCTCTATAATATGAATCCAAGTGTCCATTCTTTATGACCCACGCTCTCATGAAAGGAGATTAATTGACTTTCTTCAAATACATCCCAAGATTTCTTACCTTTGTGATTTCACTTACATTATTCTTGCCACATAGAGAGATGAGCCTCCTGATTTCTCTGCTAGCTGATATCTTGTACATTTTTTTTTCAGACTCAATTCATATGCCACTCTCGCTATCATCCTTTTCTGATTTTCTCACCCAGGGATCATGAAGCATTCCTGTCATATACTTACTTACATTACTTTAGGATGTCACGATACATTCTAAATTGGATTATAGTCATATTTATAAGTTACTTGCACTATGAGAGTACCTAGAAACCTGAGGTCCAGGGGAGATGTCTTCATTATCACTGATTGCCTTTTATTCTCCAGCACAATACCTTGCAAAAGTAAGGACTCCATAAAAGTAGTCTATACAGACAAATATAAGTGTGCTGTGATTAAGATATACTATTTGGGAGGGAATCAATGATTTTAGACTAGTCCAAAGTCCATCTAAATATCTGTGTCTGGCTAGCATTATAAATGATACCAGCTACTAGCACACTATGGCCTATCTTGTTGGGCCCTGTAGTAGCATTACATCATATATCAGTTAACTTTCATATTATTTTTCTAGTAATACCTGATAAATACTTAGCATGGAAATGGTGCTTGATTTGACATTTGTGACTAAGAAGCCATCAATGGCAAATCTAAAGTCTGGTCAATTTGAAATTAATTTAAGTCAATTCAACTTAATGAATTTCTCTTGAGTACATTGTAAGCTATGATTAAGATCTCAAATTTGGTTCATATGACTTTTCTCCTTCTTGTTAAGTATGCCAAATTATTTTCTATAATTAGTTTTCTATTTTACACTTGTAAATGTAGATGTCACATATAGTTATTTTGTGGGAAAATGTTAAAATACTGAGATACATACTAACTTAAACATCGTTGCTTTTCAGATGATGTCATTTTCACGCAGAAATTTATAGAAGAGAATGTTGGATATATGTGAGTTTCTCTAAACTATTTTTGATGATAATGGTGTTTACATGAGCTTATTTGATATATTCCAGAAATGTTAATGCTTCTCAAAAGTAATTCAATTAAATGGAAGCTATATTTAAAAAGTAAATACAGCATTACTCATAAAATTCAGATGAGACAGCTGAATTGCCAAGAAATTGCAAAGTGTATAGCCCTCACACTTTGATAACTTCCTGAGACTGGTCAGCAAGTGAATGTTTCTATGAGTTTTTGTTGGACAGAAGTGGAAATTCCACAGGTGATCATGGTGTACTCTGTGTGGACTGTTGCAGCACTATCATCGTATTTGCTCAATATGTTCAGGAGGCCTCCTTTGAAGAAGTAGAAATGTTGGTAAAAGCCATGACAGAATATAGAGATAAATGCTTGGTTGACATGACACTCCCAGTGTGTTCAAAATTAGCTGTAAGTAAATTGTTTGCGTTTCTTAAACAAATAAGCATATTTGTTAAACAGAGAATTTTTGGCTTGAAATATAAAAAAAGAGATGTTCTATGCTCCCTCATTTTTAATTTTGCCTGAATTTGGAATTTAGGATAAGGTCCTCTCCTTGGATACATGCAATTCTGTATTCTGTTGCCCCAGAGGAATTGGCTATGAGATTATGGTCCATGCTATATGCATACAGGCAGGGACGTAGCAGATAGTCTGACAACGTGCACAGAAGGACAGAGGTACCATCCTTAGCTGCTTTCTCAATATATACTCTATTTTCACACAGCTTTTTCTTAGCCTCTGCCAAATAGCGTCACCATCTGCATTTCTTGAAGGCTACTACTAAACATTACTGCTAATACTTTATCAACACATTCACACTCTGACCCTATCACCTTGAGAGAAAAGGATAAAAGCTGTTATATTAGGGAAATGTAAGTAGCAAAGGAGTAAGAGGTTGAAGGGCCCCAGGATAGAGTAGAAAACATTTTCCAAAGTGTGGGATGGTTGTCACAGGTGTGGGTACCAATGCTTTGTTGACAATACTGGGAAAATTAGAATCTCTTTCCCAAAGGGGGACACTCATCACTCGTTGTGTTCATTGTGTCATCTCAGAAGGTTGTAAAACTTTACAACGAATAAAAGATGTCTTTTACTTTTCTTGTTGTCCAGAATGATGTTCTACTGGAAAATATATGTGCTCTGGAGGGACTGCCACAAAAGCATAATTTTTCACACTGCTGCAGTAAGGTTGACTTGGAAAGAAAACTTTGCTTCTTCCATAATAAGAAAGCTGATGCCGGATTTCTGCCTCCTCTTCCTACCCTGGATCCTGAAGAGAAATGCCAGACTTATAAAAGTAACAGAGAATCCTTTCTAAACAAGTAAGTTTTCTTTTAGTGGAAGAATTATCTAATTGAAGAATTATTCTTAGCCTGAGTCCAAAATCTAATCCAAAGGAACATAGCTGGTTTCATTGATGGATTAATTCATGTAATGTGTATTGTGAGTCACATTCTGTGCTCAGCATTGAGGATGAACAAGGTATGAAATCGACTTTCAAGATCCTCTTAATAAAGATACATATTTATTTTCTAACGTAGAAGGCCCTAACGGTGCCAAATGGTTACTGGAGGAAATAATCTAGTTTTCCCAAAGGGAAGGTGCAGCTCTTTCTTTTTTTAAAGACTTTATTAATTTATTTGAGTGAGAGAGGGAGGAGCAGACTCTGTGCTGAACAGGGAGCCTGATGATGTGGGGCTCAATCCCAGAACCCTGAGATCATGACCTGTGCCAAGAGCAGATGCTTAACCGACTGAGCCACCCAGGTGCCCTAGGAACGTGCAGCTTTTACTGAGGGTAAACATTAAATCAATGGATGTTTACCAAAAATCTGTTTTCAGAAAAAAAAAAAATCTGTTTTCAGTAGTGCAGTAATTGCAGAAGCACAGACTTTTTCTGGAAAGCTGGTGTGCTCATTGAAACTTAAATTACAAGTGTATTTGAATGAAAGCAAATAAAATCCTGGAATCTCAGTTGGAGTGTGCATTGGTAGCTCTTCCTTTCATGTGGAAGGGATAGCTGCTGACCACTGGAGCAGCCATAGTTCAGTGTTCAGGATGAAAACTGTCATCTTCACTCTGATTTGGGAGTTGGCAAGTTAATTGATAAAACTCTATTAGAGAGTAGATAATGTTGCCTTATTTTGAAGGCTTCCATAATGGAAAGTCTTTCCTCTGAGTTTTACAACTTGATCTTCTTGTCTTTTCCTATCTTTCCTTTCCCTGTCTTCTCACCCTTTGTCTACCATTTTCTTCCTTTCTTTCCTGTTTTTACCCTTTTCCCCTCTTCTGTCCTTTTTCTTTTATAGTTATATCTATGAAGTTTCCAGAAGGAACCCCTTTGTTTTTGCCCCTACACTTCTGACTGTTGCTGCTCGTTTTGAGGAGATGACTAAAACATGTTGTGAAGAACAAGACAAAGCTAACTGCTTTCGAACAAAGGTGAGTATTGCATTTATTTCATTAAAATGATAAGGGATCACCCCAAACTGCAGATCCTTACTTAAAGTTAAATTATAGCAAAGGGTTGTTTACCATTTAGTAGTCCTTTTCTTGCCACTTTCACTGGTTTTTTTCGATCCTTTGTCCACCTGCTGCTGATCTAAATTTCTTACTACCTGAGACCCTTGAAAGACAATTGCCTATTTCCAGGGTCTTTCTTCTAGCATTGTCTTCCTTGGAAATTGGAAGAAAGCCCTAGTGAGTGAATATCTAGCGTAAAGATGGCATTTTACCTTTTATTCTGGGGGAAGCCCTCTTTTGGCTACCCATAAAATTTAATCCTCATCTTTCCACCAAGCATGATTCAGTCATCAGGAAGACTGGCCTAACTTCTATAATGTGCCACAAATGCATATTTCTTTTCTTTAAAAGATTTTATTTATTTATTCATAACACACACACACACACACACACACATACACACACACAGAAAGAGAGAGAGAGAGAGAGAGGCAGAGACACAGGCAGAAGGAGAAGCAGGCTCCATGCAGGGAGCCTGATGTGGGACTCCATCCAGGGACTCCAGATTCACGCCCTGAGCCCAAGGCAGACACTCAACCGCTGAGCCACCCAGGCGTCCCGCATATTTCTTTTGATATATAAACTTATTAGGATAAAAAAAACGAAAAGACCTTCTGTTTCTGAGCAAATTTTGGAAAACTTGGTTGATACATAGTTATGAAATAAGAGAATAGTGACATTTTGCTCTTGCTTCAATAGAATTTTCTTTTTCTCCTTCAGGCAGAACTTGTCATACAGTATTTAAAAGCATCATCTTCTTTTCAAAAAAACGTCTGTGGGGCACTTATGAAATTTGGCCTGCAAGTCTTAGAATCCATGTGAGTTTCAAATATATGTCTTGTCTTTGCTTATATTTTCTCTTCTGTGTCCTGTTTTTGTTAACTTGTTGATGACTTTTTATTTTTACTTTTCTTCAGAGGTGTTGAGATGATTCTCAGTCCACTCGGGTAGCTCAGAACTGGGACATTAGGTCAGATAAGAGAAGAGCTGGGAGAGGGAGAGACCCTAGAGAGAAAGAGGGTTACTTCTGAGCTACTCTTTGGTTAGTTGGGAATCTGAATTGGTCTGAGAGTTCTCAGCTAGGCTTTATTATTTTTATTTTTTTTCAGCTAGGCTTAAAATGGGATGTATCCATCCATCTTTGAATTTGGTGACCAGGAAACAACTTTATAAGGATAAATTTCATCTCCAGTGCTCACCCTGACCAATTAGTAATGGTGCTATTGCAATGTCTTGAGAAAAATTCCAAAATCTCAAACAGATCAGCAGGAAAGAGTTCTGGGATGGATTATCTATGCCTGCTATGAGCTCAAAACAGGAAGCTGTGGTCCTGACAAAACGTGTTTTGCTATAAAAATTATGGAAGGGACCATATATCTCAGCCCTTCTTATCCTGTTCCTGGTCTAGGACTCAAAATATCAGCCTAGGAGTTTCTGAGTGACCCTGCAGGCTGTGCCACATATAAACAGCCGTTTGGTAAAGATATCTGTGAATAAAACGAGGGTACCAATTCTTATTGCAGCTACTTAAACTGTATCAGCAAAGAATTCCCTCTTGTCTTACTTGCTATCCAAATTGTTTTAGTGCTTTATCAATTCTTTTTCCAGAAATGTTGCTATACTTAGTCAAAAATTTCCCAAGATTGAATTTAAGGAACTTACCTCCCTCCTAGAAGATGTTTCTTCCAAGTACAATGGATGCTGTGAAGGGGATGCTGTGCAGTGCATCCGTGACAGGGTAAATATTCTCTAAAACAAGTGAAAATAGTGATTTGGGGCAGCCATTTTTTTATCCTGAAGTTGCCCTGATATGTGACTACTTTACCACATGAAGTAAGAATGTTAATAGGGGGGGGGTGGGTGGTTCGGTCAGCTAAACTGCCTCCTTGGTTTTAGTTCAGATTATGATCTCAGGGTTGAGGGATCCAGGCCTGAGTTGGGTTTTGTGCTCAGCAGGGAGTCAGCTTGAGGATTCTCTCTCTCTCTCTCCCTCTTTCTGCCCCTCTCTCTGCTCTCTCTCTCTAAAATAAATAAATAATAATAAATAAATAAATAAATAAATAATAAATAAATAAAATAATATTTTAAAATGGTAATAAAATGTCAAATAATGACATAAAATAATTAAAAATATCTACAAATAAGCTCAAATAAAACTTTGGGGTTTTTTATACACGAGATTGTTGTTAGATTACTCAACAGATTCTATTTCATATGGTAAATGTCCTTGACCTAAAATTTTAAGGATTTAGAATTTGTGGACATTCATTTAAAGCAGATTGAAGTTTTCTTTAATATTGCACATCTTCTTTTAGAGATATTAAAAATTAAATAGTCAAGCTCAGAGAATGATTTTTACCACTGTAAAGTAGTTCTTGTCAAATAAGTGATGTTAAAGTAACTCCTATGTTATTCTTTAAAGTGACTTTCTAAGGGTATATGCTGTTAAATATATTGTTGATGGTTTAAGTTGTTAATGCATACAAAAGGAACACAATTTCATTAAAAATATCTCACCTTCCGAGGTGCCTGGGTGGCTCAGTCTGTTAACTGTTCAACTCTTTTTGTTGTTGTTGTTGTTTGAAAACTTATTTTTATTTATTTATGATAGACATAGAGAGAGAGAGAGGCAGAGACACAGGCAGGAGGGAGAAGCAGGCTCCATGCAGGGAGCCCAACGTGGGACTTGATCCCGGGTCTCCAGGATCGCGCCCTGGGCCAAAGGCAGGCACCAAACCGCTGAGCCACCCAGGGATCCCCCTGTTCAACTCTTGATGTCAGCTCAGATCTCATCTCAGAGTCCTGGAATCAAGCACCGCCTCAGGCTTCCCACTTAGTAGAGAGTGTCCTTGTCTCTCTCTCCCTTGGCTCCTGCTCTCTTTCTCTCTTTAAAAAAAAAAAAAAATCTTAAAAAAAAAAAAAGAAAATATACCCTACTTTCTTAGTTGAAATGAGGGTTTTTCTTAGCAACCTTTAATTAGCTTTACTATTTTAAGTTCACAGTGAAACTGTATGTTAATTAACTTGAATCTTACAATATGAAGATACATATATTTTATTTCAAGCAGTAGACAACAGAATTATTATTATTTTGTGCTTAATCAGACTCCAATTAAAAGCAATCTCACACGCTATTTTTTATTGTTTGATTATGGAAATGTGGGTTTATAATATTAACTATTATATACTGAAATAGAATATAACTGAAGATTTTTTTGGTGAAGTTTGTAGCTGAAGCTAAGAGATCATATTATGTCCTTAATATGTCTTCTTTTAATGCCTTCATGGAGAAATAAGGGAAGTTAGACTGCAGTTTGTTCAAAACAGAAGTGAATCCCAGACGTTAAAGAGATGTGCTGCCAGAACAGTGATGGCTTTCAGTAAAGTGTGTAGATATTTGCAAGGACTGGCTTCCTGGTTCTATATGGCTTGTTGGAAACATGGTGCCAACAACCCCAACCCCGGTTTGTTTTTTTGTTTTGTTGTTTTTTTTTACTTCAACCCAGAGAGCTTTATCCCATTCTCTGCCTTCAGTGTTCACCAGAGGAGGAGGAAGAACAGCTTGGGCAAAGTCAGAGGGGCCTGGAATAGCTTGATATTTTCTGGAACTCAGCAGAGTACACGTGAAAGTGGAACAGAAAGGAGGGAGAATGTGCAGACTCATATCGGAAAGTCTGGAGGAGAGATTAGGGGCCAGATCAACTTATTAAAAAGTATCCAACTAACGTGTAAATAAGGAAACTTCACCTTCTCCCTTATTCCCACAATTTTTTTTTTTATTCCCACAATTTCATGGGGTGAGAATTGAGATGAAGTGTAGAGAGCGGGTACAGTAAGGGTTTTTGTTTTGTATATTATTTGACAATTTGAACAGCTTCAAATGAACAGTAACCATAGGAAACTCATAACGATGAGTAGGATAGCTTTTTTTTGTTTGAGAAGTCTTCATCTGGAAGTTGCCATAGTAGTTCATTTGTTTATCATTTTTTCATTCACTCATCAAATACTTATTGAGTTTCTGCTGTGTGCTTGGCATAGTTTCAGGACATGAGAGAAGACGTCTAGGATTCTAGATATTCTAGTCACATGTCTTGGGTGGCCTTCATTGAAGGAGCATGAAACAACATTTAGAATTTAAAATTACAATATATCAGAGAAGTATTTTAAAAATTAATATTTTACAATAAAATGTGAATTTATAAGTATCTATTTTTGTAATTATATCATTTTAAATCCCCAGAAATAAAACCTGCATTCATGTGAAAAATTCATGTGTATTACATTAATACAAAATTTAAATACTATGATCAAATCATCTGATGAGGCAATTCTAGATGTGAGGAGCATGGTGGGCTTTGCATGCAACCATTTATCATGTAGGAAAATCCAGCCCTGAAGAAATGAGGAAACTAAAGTAATTTTTCATTCTTCTGTCATACAGAGCAAGGTTATGAACCATATTTGTTCCAAACAAGATTCCATCTCCAGCAAAATCAGAGAGTGCTGTGAAAAGAAAATGCCAGAGCGTGGCGAGTGCATCATTTCCTCAAATAAAGATGATAGACCAAAGGACTTAGGTCTAAGAGAAGCAAAATTTACTGAAAGCGAAAATGTGTGTGAAGAACGAGATGCTAATCAAACGATCTTCATGGCTGAGTAACATAAGTCTATACTGAAATTTATAAGGCAAACAGAAACTTATGATTTGATCTATTTTGGCTAATTTGGGTGAAAGGAATGGGAACCATTTAAATCATTGGGTATCACATAATTTTAAAAAATCACAGCAACAGATAATGGCATTTTCACGTGATTTTAAGAAGATGCAACTGTGTTATTTAGGGACGGCTAACATTTATTGAGTACTTGATATGTGCCAGACAATGGGCTCAATACTTAATGTGAATGATCTGTTTTAATTCTCACAACAGGCATGTGAAACCAGTATGATTTCCCCCATTTTTTCAGATGAGTAAACAAAGGTACAGAGCAGCTAAATAACTTGTTGAAGGTTCACAGCTAAAAGCTGGCAGAGTAAGGATTTGACCAGAGGAAGTCTGGCCTAGGAAGTTGCAAGCTGAATTGCCATGCTCGGCCACTCCGCAGTCGTTCAAGGAAAACTAGTGGACTTGGAGCTAAAGAGACCAGATTTGAGTCTTGGTTGCATCACTTGAACAAGTTAGCCTCTCTCTGTTTTACATCATCATACATAAAATTCATATGAGAATATTCATTCATTCCCACTTTATTGGTAATGAAATATAATCCAGGCATTATACATTAGACATGGCCTTTATCCTCAGTAAGCTTTCATCAACAAGGGAATGTGATGTGGGAAGAGACAGACTTGAGAAATAAATGAGTGCGAGACACGTTCTTTTATTTCTGATGGCACTATGTAATCTCTAATGGAAAGACAGAGGAGGAAGTGGTCAAGTATACCTGGGAAACCTGGAAAGGCTTGATAGGGAAGAGGTGCTCAAAGCCATTTTGGTTATCCAGACAGAAGAGACAGATCATGGATAGAAGTATAAAACCACTGGATGTACTTGTGGCTTCGTATAGGGTATTTGCAGTGACAGAGGAAGGTAGTGAGAAGTATATGTGGTCAGATCACACCACAGGCTAAGTAATGAGAAGCCAATGAAGGGCTTTCCCTGAAGAATAAGGAAGGACAAAATCACTTTTGTTTTTTAGAAACTTCATCTGGAATGAATCCCAGTTTGGGGCTTAGGTGGTTGGGTAAGTAGTTTTCAGATTCAATGAGATGGGAAGTATGGGTCGAAGGTTTTGTGGGAAAGAGAATATGTTTGAATCTGACCACGCTGATTTTGAGATACTCATGAACTAACCAATTGGGAAGTCACAAGACAATTCTTTTTACTTGAATATAGTTGACACACAATGTTCATTAGTTTCAGGTGCACAGCATAACGGTTTGACAAGTTCATGCATTATAATAGGTTCACCACCAAGTGTAGCTACCATCTGGTCCCAGGATCACTATCACAATACCATTCACTGGATTCCCTATTGTGTGCCTTTTATTCTTGTGACTTATTCATTCCATAACTGGAAGCCTGTATCTCCCATTCCTTTCACTTGCTTTGCCCATCCTCCCTCCCCCCACTCTGGCAGCCATCAGTTGGTTCTGTGTCTTTATAGGCTAATTCTGCTCTTTGTTTATTCATCTGTTTGTAGTTTTTTTGTTTTGGGTCTTTTTTTTTTTTTAAGATTCTACTTATAGTGGAATCATATGGTATTTGTCTTTCTCAGACCGACTTATTTCATTTGGCATGATGCCCTCCAGGTCCAACAAGGTGGTATCAAATACCACGAGACAGTTTTATATGTGAACCTGGGGCTCTGGAAGACACGGGTTATTGAAAACTTACCAAATTTTAAGTGCTTCTCATCCACTAACCAGTTTTAACTTTCAAAACAACTCTCTCAGGTTAGAATACTTTTAATATCCTCATTTTACAGGTGAGGAGACTGAAGCACAGAGGTTAAGTAATTTGTTCCCAAGTCGCACAGATAATATGTGGTGGAGCCAGGAATCAAACGTGAGCAGTCTGGCTGCAGACTCTTGTTCTTGTAATCGTTGTGCTCTTTTGCTTCTCATGAGTTGTGGGCATTAACTCAGATTAAGCTTAACAAAGTGTTAGAGGTAGTGTGTTTCCCTCGTACCTAGCACATGTGCTCCCCAAATGGAAGCAATTTATCAGCGTCATCATCATCATCACCATCTTATTACAACATAGTGTTTAAGGAGAAATCACAGAGCAACAGTGAGCACGCTAAGCCAGAAAGGGATGTTTAAGATTCAGTCTTTCTGGGTGTAAACATTTGACATAAGACCTCAATGGATCTTCCAGGCTAGGGGAGGCTTCTAGGAATTTTTTTGTTTACAGCCTTTTGATGGTGTTTTTTTTTTTTTTTTTTGGTGTGATTTTATTACTGTAGAAAGGTCCATGGCTTTCATTAGATATTAAGAAGAGTCCTTGATTCTCTGAAGGGTGAACACTGCTGCTTTAGGGTCTAAGGATATATCCCAACAATAATATTGAGAAAGCAGGTGGAGAAGCAGAAGAGATGATGTCAGAAAAAGTAAGGTTAATCAGGAGAATCGAAGGCTGCAAAACAAAAAGGGATGTAGAGTTCCCTGAAATTGAGGAACTTTTGTGAGGTATTGCTCTCACCAAACATAAAAGGCCATCTTAACTTATTTTGAATGGAATAGATAAGATTCTTTTTTATGAAGATTGTAAAGAGCACAGCTGAGGTGCTTAGAGGAGACACCCCTCTCCTGCAAGGAGAGTCAACTTGGCTTAGAAAAGAATGAAGTAGGCATCCCAGGAGACTCAGGCTCACATGTTACGTTTCCATTAACAGCAAGGTGCTTACCTGGTCTGGGACTTCCTTTTCTCAGCTGTAAAATAGTACTGATCTTGAGGACTAAGTGAAGTTAAATAAGAAAAGTGTTTCCGGAGGCTCGGAAGTATTTCTGTATCTCTTATGCCCGGAGCTTGATCCAGTGCTAGCACCTACTAAGGGCTTAATAAGTGTTAGCCTCTTTCCTTTCGCTTTGCCATTTCTGCCCCGCATCACACTGCCTGGACCCTTGGAGGCTCTCACTGGGGCCATGGAAACCCCTGTCAGTGACTTAGAGCTCCAGGGTTACTCCCATATTTGACAAGTGATGGGATGAAGTCATGGGCACAGCTGCTTCCCAATCTCTCACCAAGGTGGCCCTGGAGTGGGGAGGAAGCCATACTTCCACCATCTCAAGTGGGATGTCTGAATGCAGTTTCCAACAGAATTAGACTCAATATGTATTTTCTAAATGATTGATGGCATGATGCACCATTTCTGATGTTTTACGCATCAAATCCCCTAATAATGAACTCAGAATAACCCTAATCATTCTGTCCTCTCAAGTAAAAGCACTGTTAGCTTAAAATATACCGTGGAAGAGAACCTTTGCAAAATGATGTCCTGTAGTCACAGTAGCCCCTGAAATCACTCCCTGAGCAAACCGGAGGAAGGAGTTAGCATTTGAAAGCAGAGTCAGTATCACAACCCCTGATTACTTTAAAAGGTTGCAGGATTTAATATTTTGTTCTTTCCCTAAGGTCTAACGTATGAAACATTTTACACATCACAGGTTTCTTTATGAACACGCAAGGAGACATCCAGAGCTGTCTACGCCGGAGCTTTTAAGAATTGCCGGGGTGTATGAGGAGCTTCTGAAAGAGTGTTGCCATACAGAAAACCCTCCCGACTGTTACCGCCGTGCGGTAGGTTCCACCGTTCTGGGCTCACAGAACTAAAAACAAAGCCACACAACAAACACTTCAAAATTGGTATCAAAGCTTTACTACAGTTTAGGGGGTAGAAAATGTGATTGACCCATCTGAGTCTACTTTAAATACAGTGGGGCTGATTCTTGGGCAGATTGAAATGATGTTAGGTTTCTGCACACTGTCCTGCACTACTAATGCTGTGTGTTGACGCAAAAAACCCTCTTCCCATTCAATATTTCACATTTAGAGCTAGATTCGTGTACTCGGCATTTTATTGAGCCATATTGGATTTTCTATGATTATAAAGTAATAAATGATTATCAAAGCTGATTAGGAAAGTGCCAAAAAAGTTGCAAAGATAAAAATAAAAGCTCTGATACTGTCACTGAGAAATAGCTATAATTAAGATTGTCTTGCATCTTTTCTAGGCATATATGCACATGTGTGTGTGCCTAACAATAAGATTAGAATAACAATCTCTTAAGAAATTTTGGGATCTAGTTTTTAAATTTATTTATTTATTTATTTATTTATTTATTTATTTATTTACAGCAGGGGGAGGGGCAGAGGGAGAAGGAGAGAGACAATCCTCAAGCAGACACTTCGCTCTGCTGGGAGTCTGATGCCGGGCTCAATCCCAGGCCTCTGAGATCATGACCTGAACTGAAATCCAGAGTTGACTGCCTAACTGATTGAACCACATAGGTGCCTCTGGATCTATTTTTTTAGTTACTATCATAGAGAACTTTTTATGTCATTAAACAGACTTCAAAATGTACTTTATTTTATTTTTTAAGATTTTATTTATTTATTTATGAGAGGCACAGAGAGAGAGAGGGGCAGAGACACAGGCAGAGGGAGAAACAGGCTCCATGCTGAGAGCCTGATGTGGGACTCGATCCCAGGACCCCAGGATCACGCCCTGGACTGAAGGTGGCACTAAACCGCTGAGCCACCCAGGCTGCCCTTGTACTTTATTTTAAATGATCAAATCTCATCATGATTTATTTAAATGTTCTACTGTGTGTTGGACATTGTGAACATTTAGTTAGGTTTTTAATTTTATAAGTGACCCTAAGTGAGTATCTCATTCCATTCATCTCTATTAATATTTATGATTATTTTCCTAAGATTGACTTTAATAATTTCCCAGGGAAATTATTAGGTCAAAGCATATAGACTTAAAAAAAAAAAAAAAACAGCACTTGATACAAATGCCCAAGTTACTTTTTAGAAAGTTTTATTTGCATACAGTCCAACAACAGTGCTTGAAAATACATCAGGGGCACCTGGGTGGCTCAGTTTGTTAAGCGTCTGCCTTCAGCTCAGGCCATGATCTCAGGGTCCTCAGATCCAGCCCCACATTGGGCTTCCTGCTCAGCAGCAAGTCTGCTTCTCCCTCTCCCCCCGCTCCATTTGTACGCTTGTACGTGCTCTCTTTCTCTCATAAATAAAATCTTAAAGAAAAAAAGAAAAAGAAAATACTTCACCTCTGCCTTCACCACCCTAGGAAATTAACTGCTAGATTTATATGTAAAAAATAGTGACTATGTTTTAAGCATTTATTTGATTTTTAAATAAAGTTAGGTTTTTCCCACATGATTTTAGCTAGTGTACTTATAAATTTCTTGTGAACAGGTTGCTCATGCCTGTTATCCATTTTCCTATTGAAATTAGTGTGTTTTAGTATCGATTCATGTGTATTCCTTAAGTATTAGAGAAATTCATTATTTGACATTTCTGATTTGTTTCTCATTCATTTGATATGTGCTGCTTTTGCTTTATTTAAAAAATTGTATCCACTTGCCATAAAAGCCAGTTTACATTCATCCATATTTGAACAGTGAAGAGGACCTGACTTCCAGTCTAGCTCCACCACTGTCCCTAAAAGGAATCTGTTCCTGACCTTTAAATGAATCACTAACGTGTTAGAAAATTCGTTTTTCATGTGGAGGCACAGTTTGCCTCACAGCATCCGTCCACTGGTGTGTACTTTTTCTCTCTGGTGGCCACGCAGTAGATCTCCAATTTCATGCTAAAGGAGACAGTTTGTCAAATATTTCAATACAATTATTTGAGTTTTTAAGTTCCAATTCTAACTGATGAAAACGAAGATCTAAAATAAAGATGAATTACTAAATTTATTCTGTAATTAAAAGTGTTCTATAGCAATACTTACTAGCTGGGTCATTCTAGGCAAGTCATCTGACTTCATAAGCCTGATTTCCTTTATGTAAAAATGAAAGACTGTCCTGGCACTTGAAAGTGATTATCAAGTATGATCATTGTCAACATAACATTTGACTTGTACTTCATAAGCTGGAAAGCTCTAAAAAATGTACAAGAGGATGATGAAAAATTTGGATCTTCAAATTTTAGTAAGAGCCACATCTATGTTTAGAGCTGAAAAAATTTAAATTTTTACACACTCATAAAAAATCTACTCTCAATTTAGTAAGCAATATATGTAATGATAGTTTGAAAATACTGTGCAAATAAAACTATTTGACAAGTTGACATGAAGCTTATGATTAAATTTTAGATAAGATGTTCATAACTATGATTGCTCTTATTTTTAGGAATACAAATTCAATGAAACAACTGAGAAAAGCCTCAAGATCGTACAGCGAGAATGTGAACATTTCCAGAATTTGGGGAAAGATGACCTGAAATACTAGTAAGTTGTTTGCACAAGTTGCTTAACACTTGTGACCAGGATAAAATAAAGAGTGCCACAAAGTGTCAAAAATTCAGCTCTGTCCTTCAGTTATGGTAAATCTATAGATTGGGAAAGAATAAAAATACAAAAGTCAAGAATGCACATTAGCCTTGCATATTAATGGAATGCATATTCAGCCTTTAACAGGAATGAGGCTAGAAATGAAAGAAATACAAGATTCTAGGAAATTGATTCTCTAGTGCCTTGGTTTTTACTTGCTTTTCTCAATCCCAAACCAGAATCTCTGGATTCTGCCCCATTTGGAAAGGCTTGGTAGAGAGAAAAATTCAGGTCGTTATAATTTCTCAAGTAAAGATGGTTTGCCCAGAATTTGAACTCACCTTGCCAAGTTCATAGAAATAATTCTGGATTTGTTTAACACTTTGATATTTATTTTCTTTTAGTGCTTTTGTGAGCATTAATGAATAATACAGTTTATTCTGGATTTTCTTAATTAATGACCAGGCTAATATACTGTGTATTTAAACCAAACATCTTTTTTTTTTTTTTTTTAATTTATTTTTTTTTAATTTATTTTTTTATTGGTGTTCAATTTACTAACATACAGGATAAACCAAACATCTTTGAATCAAAATGCAGTTTGAAAAATATGATTTCACTCTTTCTGTAATCCGGCTGGTAAAACTAAGCCTGTTAAAGATATCAGTTTTCTTTATCTCAGATTATCCTTTTCCAACATGTATCTATTAATTAAATTCTCCCTTTAAAATATTTACTAACTATGCAAGCAATTTCAAGCAGGATTTTACATACCAACTAAGGTATTGCTGCCAGGGAGCTCCTGTACCTGCAGGTAAGACAGGATGAGCAAATCTGAGAATTTCTGAGATTACCATGAAATTAGGAGGAAGCCAAAAATGCAGAATCTAGGAGGCAGGGTATGGGGAAGTAGGGAGTGAGGAAGAGTTCTCTGCCATTTCATGAGAAAGCTGAGGTTCATGTCCTTACTTTGGCCGTTCCTAGCCTTGAAGAGTTAGGGTTTAAAGTAGCTAGACAAGGGAAAGTAGGTATCTGTTTCTGTTTAGAACCAGAGACAAATGTTCTTTCAGCTACATTGTCAAGCTCACAAAGATAGCCCCCCAGCTCTCCACTGAGGAACTGACCTTTCTTGGCAAAGAAATGGTGGCGGCTTTGACCACCTGCTGCACATTGAGTGAAGAGTTTGCCTGCGTTGATAATTTGGTGAGTATGGTCCATGAGCCTAACTATTCCTTAAAAAAAAAAAAAAGACATCTGCCACGCTCATTGATCCATAGCAGTTATGCAGTTAAGTTATACGCCTTTCTTCATTGTTTTCCACACTGTTAAGCAAGGAATGTCAAAATTTGGGGGGGGCGGGGCTCACCACATCACAATCCTAAGAAGCGAAAGGGATTGTCTTATTTTCTTGGGGTTCTCCAAATCATCTTACTTCTATTTTTTAAATTTATTTTATTTTATTTTATTTATTTTATTTTATTTTATTTTATTGAGAGAGAGCGAGAGAAAACAAGAGAGAGCAAGCTGGCGGAGAAGCAGAGGGAGAGGGACAAGGAGACTCCATCCTGAGTGCAGAGCCTGATGCAAGGCTCCATCCCAGTACCTTGAGATCATGCTCTGAGCCAAAGTCAAGAGTCCATCACTCAATGAACTGAGCCACCTAGGCACCCCTCTTACATCTTCTTATTACTTATTTGTTATTTGTAAATTGTTAGGGCAAATGACAGAAATAGCATACTGTTTCAGAATGATTACACTAACAAGAAATTAATATATAGGGATTTGGATTGCAATGGCTTGAAATTTTATTATAATGCAAGTTTCTACTTTGCTTTGGATGTAGTATCACGTTTACAAAAGCATGGGTTTTTCTGAGTACAGTTAACAGTTACCATAGAACAATATGTTTCTCTAGCCATATTTCAAAACCCTATTCAAGTTTTAAAGTCATATCTGAATTCCAACTTTCATTGGCACAGGTGGATTTAGTTCTTGGAGAGTTATGTGGAATAAATGAAAATCGGAACATCAATCCTGATGTGGACCACTGTTGTAAGACCAACTTTGCCTTCAGAAGGCCCTGCTTTGAGGGACTGGAAGCTGATAAAACATATGTGCCTCCATCTACGTCTCAGGATTTATTTACCTTTCACACAGACTTATGTCAGGCTCATAATGAGGAGCTCCAAAGAAAGAAAGACAGGTATAAGCATTCTTTTTCATCCACCTTTCTTTCATCCTGAAGGCATGTAATGTATTAATGAGAAGATGTACTGTAATGCATATGTGATTTTGGTGTTATAATCCTGTTCCTTCCCTCAAATTGCCCAATCTCTCCAATCCAGAAAAACACTGGAGGCTATTTATTGCTGTTGTTTTTAAGCCAAAACCTAGATAGTCTCTTCTTTTGCTAGATGTGGAGTGTCTAGTACACTGTGATTTGGAAAAGTGAGTTAGGGCAACCAGCAAAAAGGCTCATAAGTAGGTTCATAATGAACTGGACTTTCTTGAGAGAATGTCATAGATATTTGCTTAATGTTTGAAAACATGAGAGACCTAAAAGGGACAAGAATTTTATTTTCATCTTCTCAATCAGGCAATGTTATAAATGCTAAAGAATAAGCCTTTTTTTTTTTTTGATTCAGGTAGTGTCTGTATCGAGTAGAGTGGAAATAGCATTCAGCTACTGAGAAAAAAGGAATAGAGGTTGTTTTGAAAATAAATCTTCTAGAAAGATCAAAACTAATCACATAATCTACAATACTGTACATAAGGAACACCTAATATATATCAATATTTTTTACATCATTTTGCTTATAATTATATAACCCTCCAGAGAATGTTACCATGAAATCCAGCCCACAAGTCCAATAGGAAAGCTTTAGGAGACCCCTTCAAAATGGAATATTTTAACTTTTTATAATCACCCAAATCAAGACCCTCAAGACGTGTGATATTGTGACCAGCACTTTGGAGAAGAGGGACTTAAGAAAGAAGTCTTTAATTAATTCTATTTGGTACCTCTGGGTCACAGGTTTCTTGTCAATCTGGTGAAGCGAAAGCCTGAACTTACAGAGGAGGAGCTGCGGTCACTGCTTGCAGATTTCTCTAACGTGGTGGTGACGTGCTGCAAAGCCGAGGGGCCGGAAGCCTGCTTTAACGAAGAGGTACTTCTATTTCTCTTCCACTGAAGTTCAGCTGGTATTCCTGGTTACATAAAATACAACTCCCAGGTAGGATCCTGCTTCCCCCCTGCGAGGTCTCTGAGGCCTCTGAGAGCACAGCTCCTACGAGGCTGACATGCAGGTGCTTCTGTGGAAGGCCCTTGGCACCGTCTACCTGGTGACGACGTGGTGCGAGAGAAGATGTCAGGGGCACCCGGTTCTAATTCCAGTACTTTTGGTCATATACCTTAAACTGACCTGTACTTCACCATCTGTAAATGAGGATGGTGATAATTATCCTCGAGTATTACCACTGGGCCTTACTCTCCATTTTGAATCACTCATTAGCTTAATAAAACGAACAGCCAAACTGATTTGCAAAGGAAATCCTTATCAGCCCTAAAGGGAGGGGAGCAGGAAGGGTATCACGTATCAGTATGTGCAGTCTCCTGGTGGGCGGCTGTCTTACCTTCCAAGGCCTTGTCCCAGCATCCCTCAGGTGAGCAGACAGGTGTGGGAAGTGAGGAGTTTGGGGGTGGGGGGGCGCTGATGAGTGTAGCCAGGGGGACGAGAGGAGCCACACTCCCTGCTTGTTCTCGCTCCAGTGACTGGAGTCTCTCACCGACTTGTGGTGGTCTGGGATTCTCGGGCACCCATGAGTGCCGCCCGACGGCGGGCTGCTTGGAAGTGCCTCCTCACCGATTCCCAACTTCCTTTCTCACTATTTCTTTCCTAGCGACTCTCACTCCCTCTCAGACTCACAATTTGCACACATGCAAATTCATGCCACTCATATCCTTCCTGCGTGGCCACAGACACGTATACCCACGCACAGCTTTCGTTCTGGCCGAGAGCCCTCTACTTTTTCCAAATGAGAGCTTAATCTGTGAGGAGTTGTGTGCGTGTGTGTGTGTGTGTGTGTTTCAAATTATTAGCTTTTAAAACATATGTTTAATGTAATTAGAGGTTATTAATCAAGATCTAGCATTTACCTGAGTGAGTGTGTACGTTGAGGCCATGGAAAGGAGGGATGAATTCATTGGAAGTTCATAAAAGGGCCTTGAAGAGAGGGTCTTCATTGTCTTCCTGTACAATATAGGACGCCTTATTTTTTCTTTCCAAAATTCAAGGCAACATACTTCTCCAAATTCGAATAATAATGTCTCAATTTTTTCTATGTGTTTTTGTTTCTTTTTTCCCCCTCTCAGGGCCCCAAGGTGGTAGCCAAAAGCCAGGCTGCTTGAGAAGTACAAAGTAAAACCCACCAAAGGTAATACCTGCCCTCTAAGTCAAATGCCAAATGAAAAACCTGTGTGGTCACCTGGGCTTTTCCGTTCTGGTGCTTCCATGTCTATTTCTGGTTCATCCCATGTGCCTGGTGCCTCGTAGGCCCATCTTGGTCTTCTAACATCTTTCTGGGTGTCTACCGCTCTTTGTGGTGTGTTTGCGGTAGCACTTCTCTCACTATTCAAGCAGCTTTGCCGATTAGCCAAAAGGTACCCAGTCCTCTGTCTTTCTGCTACTGAGCTCAGCTGTCTGGACCAGAATGGAGAAGGCAACTGTTTCTGCAAATACCGACAGCAAACCTGTCCTAAGAGTCTTGCTGCAGCAGTACTTACATAAATGAAAATCAATACCTTTGTGATTTCACAGTTATATAAAGGATGCACTCTTCTCTTCAGCTTATGTAAGACTCATATACAAACTTTTTTAAAAAATTTATTTATTTATGATAGTCATACAGGGAGAGAGAGAGAGAGGCAGAGACACAGGCAGAGGGAGAAGCAGGCTCCATGCACCTGGAGCCCGACGTGGGACTCGATCCCGGGTCTCCAGGATCGTGCCCTGGGCCAAAGGCAGGCGCCAAACCACTGCACCACCCAGGGATCCCCTCATATACAAACTTTAGGAACAAAATGACGTTCAGTGTCTAGGAAGAGAGGCCACAGAGAGTAGGTTTGAGTCTATGAGAAGCCAGCATCCTTATCACTCACAGTTTTCTATATACAAGACTTCTCATCACCCAAATTACACTATTTCACATTCTTGTGCTGCATAAGACACTATGTTTTTTCCCCAGGTTTTAGGGAACAGAGAGGAACCCTGACTTACCTGCTTCCTGTCTGTCCTGTGGTGGATTTTATTTTCTGAGAAGAACCCAGTGAGAAGATTCTTCTGTAACCTCTATCTGAAATCATGTTCTTGTAGTGAGCAATAAACAATGAAATCATAAAGTTATTTCTCAAAGACTGATGTACTGTGTCAACTCGATAACCAAATTAATCAATCAAGACACATCCATTCCATCAGCATCCTCAGCCCACTGGCAAACGTACATGGCTCGAAGGAAGGCAGGGAACAGCAATGGTATGGGTGGGATCCTCACAGACGCTGTGCTTGCTGCTACTGGGTGGAAAGGACATGTGGAGCTGAGGGCAGGCAGCCTTCCTGCTACTGCTGCTTCTAGCATTACCAGCTGGCACTGAAACACTGGCCTAAGTCCTTTCCATGCATTATCTCATGGAATCCTAACAACTCTATGGAATAGATATCATTTTTTAAAATTTTTTTTTAATTTTTTTATTATTATTTTTTTATGATAGTCACAGAGAGAGAGAGAGAGAGAAGCTGAGACACAGGCAGAGGGAGAAGCAGGCCCCATGCACCGGGAGCCCGACGTGGGACTCGATCCCGGGTCTCCAGGATCACGCCCTGGGCCAAAGGCAGGCGCCAAACTGCTGCGCCACCCAGGGATCCCATAGATATCATTTTTTAAAAAGATTTATTTGTTTATTTTAGAGAGAGAATGAGAGAGCACAAGTGGGAGGGGCAGAGGGAGAGGGAGAAAGAGAATCCTCAAGCAGACTCCCCGCCGAGCACATAGCCCAACCCGAGGCTTGATCTCACAAACCTGCGGTCACCACCTAAGCCAAAACCAAGAGTCAGATGCTTAAATAAGACACTCAGGCACCCCTGAAGTAGTTATCATTTTAATTTCCACTTTACAAACAGACTACTTGAGTCTTGGGGAGTTAAACTAATCTGTTCAATGTCATACAACTGGTAATTGGCAGAACCAAGGTTTGAATTTGAGTCCTCTAATCCCTGAACAAGATTCTTGACCTCTGTACACCCTACCTCCTAGGTGTGGCCATGTTGAATGACTTATAAAATCTGTCATTCATAGAAAGGGAGGAGCACCCAAGGCATCAGTGACAATGGCTCTTTCTCTTACTATTCCAAGCCGTAATTGCCGCTAATGTTGGAGATGTAAGTGCTTGTCAGTGATGTCTAAGGAGAGGAGGGAGTGTGGGGAACTGGGCAGCCAGGAAATGAGGGTTGGTCATGGGCTCGTGGCCTGATTATCCCAACTGTTCTTTAAACTTTTAAAGTTTTTAGTGTTTCAATGTCTGAAACTGAAGGTGATGACCTTTAAGAAATAATACATGAGAATAGTCACAGAGTCCTTTCGGCATAGCAATTACAGTGTAGTCTTTGGGATTTTTATTTATTTCACCAACAAGTATTTATTAGACTCCTACTGTTTGTCAGACATTGTGCATACAAACGTGAGCTGGTTAGAGATGGTTCCCCGTGGCAGGGGAGAAGGATAGTAAACAAGTAATCACATGTGATGTCATACGGATAGAAAAAGTCCCTGCTGTGGGACTGCATTGATCGGCACTCAATCTAAGCTGAAGGTGTAGGGGGAGAGGAAGGGGAGGGCACCCCATTCCTACTGCCACTAACTTGCTGTACATCCTCAGACAATTTCCCTACAATCCAAGACCTCCATATTTTTGTGTAACATGGAAGAATAATATCCACATCACATCACAAAGGCTTTAGCGAACTGTATCAAATGACTATATAAAGTACCCAATACAAGGGCCAGCAGACAATAGATGTTTATTTCATGAAGTTATTTTTCCTTTTGCCATTTTCCAAACTTCCATTTACTAATGAGGAGAACAGGAAGAAAGTTTTACTTAGATAATGGATAATAAGTATAGCAAACAGAAGTGAATCAGAGCACAGTTTGCTAATTCAATTTTCCACCTGCTGGTGGATTCTGCTGTGTGTCCCATCCCCTACTAGTGGATTCTGCTATGTGTCCCATACCGTGCTGAACACAGCAGATGTGAAACCAGAGTCCCAGGAGCTTGTCATCACAAGACTCTATACTCACAGAGGAAACTGCCATATAGCTCTCTGCTGTTGTGCCGGAGAACATACTAATAAAAAGCTGGTAACTGGTGTGATGTGGGGAAAGGAGGGAGAGGAATGGTTTATTCAAAAGATGTATTTTGTCTAGAGAAGAGAGGATTTGGAATGAGGGCAAATCACATGTTCTCTGCTCAGACAGAACCCAAACCGATGACTAGAACACACCAGTACTCAGTGCATGAAGAATTTTCTAGTACTAGAGGTGATTCTAAGTGGGGTAAGCCTCATGGTACAGCAATGAGTACCCAGACTGCAAGCAATCCTCACCCAGGTTTTCTGTGGGATCTGGAGATCCAGTCCTGGTCTTTCTAAGGTTCCTTCAAACTCTTGTTTCTATGACTCATATAAGAATTAGGTTTACTGTGAAATAATATTCATTAAAAATTGTCACTGTCTCTTGTATGCTTTCCATTTTTAATCTTAAAAGTCAGTGTGACTGGGTGACAGGCACTGAGGGGGGCACTTGACGGGATGAGCACTGGGTGTTATGCTGTATGTTGGCAAACTGAACTCCAATAAAAAAATATACAAAAAAAAATGTCAGTGTAAACATCTCACTCTCTTATGGAACAAATTCTGTGCTACCTTTCAAGTCTTACCACAAAACTCATCCCCTTGCTTTTGTTTAGATAATCCTCGCTGCTTGTTTTTCCTCTGGCCTGAAATTCCATTAGCCACTGATAAAGGACCTAACACGATCTTTTGTTTTCAGAATCTCTTGCTCTGAGATGAGAATTCAAATACGATGTAAATTTTGTCCAATTTTTTCTTTATAAAAAAGAGGAATTAGTTTAACACACATGCAACAGTTTTTCTGTTTTTTGTTTGTTTGTTTTTTTAAGTGTCAGCCCCAATCAATTAATACTGGTTCTCTTGTGGCACTGCACAGTGAATGCTAAAGCTGAGCCAAGGTGCAGAGACAAAGAGGGCAGTGATCAGTTAGTCATGTCTGCAGTAGGTGACCTTCTGGGGCACTCACCCAAAGGATTAGCCATTCCTAGTGTAATAATAGGTCCAGTTCTGATGTTTCCATAAGGCTCGGAGGAAGATCTCAGGGGCACAGCAGAAGAGATGCTGAGAATTAGCGCTCTTTAGAAGACCCTGAGAAGGATGATGAAACCTGCCAAAGAGAATTCTTCCTTTTCTGACTCTAGTTTTCCACACACATCATCCATATTCTTTAGCATTAGCCGATGTGTCCCAAACCTAAATAAGAACAGATCTGCGGTTATTATTATTATTATTATTCTCTAGGAAACCAGAAATAAGAACACATGGGTAGTATAATCAAGTGATGGACTGCCAGTCTTAGATATTATTTGGTCCAAATCCTCCAGATATAAACAAGGAAACTCAGGACAGGAATTGTTAAAGTAGTAACTGGTGATCTTCCATTTCCAAAACTTTTGGACTTCACATTTTTCTTAGACTTTTTATTTGACCAGTAAGTACCTGTTTCCTCCCCTAAACCCCCAATCTGGATGTTAGGCAAAGGTGACAATAGTTCAGGAATGTCGACAGCTTAGTTTTCAATACTAGCTCTTGGATGGTGTGGGCTCCAAAGTCAGACAGACCTGAATTTCTACCTGTGAGTCTATGAGCAAATTACATGCTCTTGAGTCTATTGTTGCTATTGATCATTTTTTTTAAATTAAGCTTTTTGTTTTGATTCCAGTATTGCTAACATGCAGTGTTATATTAGTTTCAGGTATACAATATAGTGATTCAGCAATTCTATACATTACTCTATGCTTATTGTACACAGTTAAGAGTACAGTAGTGTACCCGTAATCCCCTTCACCTATTTCATGCATCCCTCACCCACCTCCCCTCTGTTAACTGTTTGTCCTCTAAACTCTGTTTCTTGCTATGTCTCTTCCTCTTATTTTTTTCTTTGCTGTTGTTTTGTTCATTTAATTCCACATGAAGTGAAATTATATGTTATTTGTCTTTCTCTGACTTGTTTTGCTCAGCATTATACTCCTTAGCTCCATCCATGTGGTAAGATTTCATTCTTTTTGTGGCTGAATATTCCATTGCATATGTATACCATTTCTTCTTTATCCATTCATCAGTCCATGGAACTTGGGCTGCTTCCATAATTTGGCTATTGTAAATAATGCTCCAGTAAACAGAGGGATGCATTTATCCCTTTGAATTAGTGTTTTTGTACTTTTTGAATGCATACTCAATTGTGTGATTACCGGAGCACAGTGTATTTCTATGTTTAATTTTTTGAGGAACCTCCATACCATTGTCCACAGTGGTTGCACCAGTTTGCATTCCTGCCAGCAGCATATGAGTTTGTCTTTCTCTACATCCTCACCAATATCTGTTGTTTCTTGTGTTTTTTATTTTAGCTATTCTGACAGATATAAGGTGAGTTCTCATTGTGGTTTTGATTTTTATTTCCCTGATGATGAGTGATATTGAGCATCTTTTCATGTGTCTATTGGCCATCAGGATATCTTCTTTAAAGAAATGTCTGTTTATGTCTTCTGCTCATTTTTAAATTGGATTGTTTGTTTTATTGGGTGTTGAGTAGCATCAGTTCTTTACATATTTTGGACACTAACCCTTTATCAGATATGTCATTTGCAAATATCTTCTCCCAGTCAGTAGTTTCCTTTTAGTTCTATTGATTGCTTCCTTCACTGTGCCAAAGCTTTTTATTGTGATGTAGTCCCAATAGTTTACTTTTGCTTTTATTTCCCTTGCCTCAGGAGACATACCTAGTAAAATATTGCTATGGCCAATGTCAAAGAAATTACTGCCTGTGCTCTCTTCTAGGATTTTTATGGTTTCGGATCTCACATTTAGGTCTATAATCCATTTTGAGTTTATTTTTGTGTATAATGTAAGAGAGTTGTCTAGTTTCATTCTTTCGCATGTATCTGTCCAGTTTTCCCAACATCATTTGTTAAAGAGAATCTTTTTTTCCTATTGCATAATTTTTCCTCCTTTGTAGAAGATTAATTGACCACACAATTATGGGTTTATTTCTGGGTTTTCTATTATGTTCCATTGAACATTGTGTCTATTTTTTGCCAGTACCATACTGCTTTTATTGCTACAGTTTTGTAAAACAGAGAGAGAGAGAGCAAGAGAGAGAGACAGAGAGTATGAGCCAAGGGGAGAAGCAGAGGCAGAGGGAGAAGCAGACTCCCCACTGAACAGAATGCTCAATGCTGGGGTCAATCCCAGAAATGCCAAGGTGCAAAGAAACCAGAGATATGGGAACAAATCAGACCACCTTGCCTCAGGCATCTGAGGTGGGGCCCTTTTATGGCAGTCACATTGTGATCAACAAAGAATAAACAGATCGCAAAATAGAAGGATTTCTTTTTTAAAATTCCCCTGACTATTCGGGGTCTTTTCTGATTCCACACAAATCTTAAAATAATTTGTTCTAACTCTCTGAAGAAAGTCCATGGTATTTTGATAGGGATTGCATTAAACGTGTACATTGCCCTGGGTAACATTGACATTTTCACAATATTAATTCTGCCAATCCATGAGCGTGGAATATTTTTCCATCTCTTTGTGTCCTCCTCAATTTCTTTCAGAAGTGTTCTGTAGTTTTTAGGGTATAGATCCTTTACCTCTTTGGTTAGGTTTATTCCTAGGTATCTTATGTTTTTGGGTGCAATTGTAAATGGGATTGACTCCTTAATTTCTCTTTCTTCAGTCTCATTGTTAGTGTATAGAAATGCCACTGACTTCTGGGCATTGATTTTGTATCCTGCCACGCTACCAAATTGCTGTATGAGTTCTAGCAATCTTGGGGTGGAGACTTTTGGGTTTTCTATGTAGAGTATCATGTCATCAGCAAAGAGGGAGAGTTGGACTTCTTCTTTGCCAATTTGAATGCCTTTAATGTCTTTTTGTTGTCTGATTGCTGAGGCCAGGACTTCCAGTACTATGTTGAATAGCAGTGGTGAGAGTGGACATCCCTGTCTTGTTCCTGATCTAAGGGGAAAGGCTCCCAGTGCTTCCCCATTGTGAATATTTGCTGTGGGCTTTTCATAGATGGCTTTTAAGATGTCGAGGAATGTTCCCTCTATCCCTACACTCGGAAGTGTTTTGATCAGCAATGGATGCTGTATTTTGTCAAATGCTTTCTCTGCATCTAATGAGAGGATCATATGGTTCTTGGTTTTTCTCTTGCTGATATGATGAATCACATTGATTGTTTTACGGGTGTTGAACCAGCCTTGTGTCCCGGGGATAAATCCTACTTGGTCATGGTGAATAATTTTCTTAATGTACTGTTGGATCCTATTGGCTAGTATCTTGTTGAGAATTTTTGAAAACCATATCTGAGGCATCACAATGCCAGATTTCAGGTTGTACTACAAAGCTATGGTCATCAAGACAGTGTGGTACTGGCACAAACACAGACACATAGATCAATGGAACAGAATAGAGAACCCAGAAGTGGACCCTGAACTTTATGGTCAACTAATATTCGATAAAGGAGGAAAGACTATCCATTGGAAGAAAGACAGTCTCTTCAATAAATGGTGCTGGGAAAATTGGACATCCACATGCAGAAGAATGAAACTAGACCACTCTCTTGCACCAGACACAAAGATAAACTCAAAATGGATGAAAGATCTAAATGTGAGACAAGAGTCCATCACAATCCTAGAGGAGAACACAGGCAACACCCTTTTTGAACTCGGCCACAGCAACTTCTTGCAAGATACATCCACGAAGGCAAAAGAAACAAAAGCAAAAATGAACTATTGGGACTTCATCAAGATAAAAAGCTTCTGCACAGCAAAGGATACAGTCAACAAAACTAAAAGACAACCTACAGAATGGGAGAAGATATTTGCAAATGACGTATCAGATAAAGGGCTAGTTTCCAAGATCTATAAAGAACTTATTAAACTCAACAGCAAAGAAACAAATAATCCTATCATGAAATGGGCAAAAGACATGAAGAGAAATCTCACAGAGGAAGACATAGACATGGCCAACACGCACATGAGAAAATGCTCCGCATCAGTGGCCATCAGGGAAATACAAATCAAAACCACAATGAGATCCCACCTCACACCAGTGAGAATGGGGAAAATTAACAAGACAGGAAACAACAAATGTTGGAGAAGATGTGGAGAAAAGGGAACCCTCTTGCACTGTTGGTGGGAACGTGAACTGGTGCAGCCACTCTGGAAAATTGTGTGGAGGTTCCTCAAAGAGTTAAAAATAGACCTGCCCTACGACCCAGCAATTGCCCTGCTGGGGATTTACCCCAAAGATGCAGATGCAATGAAACGCCGGGACACCTGCACCCCGATGTTTCTAGCAGCAATGTCCACAATAGCCAAACTGTGGAAGGAGCCTCAGTGTCCATCGAAAGACGAATGGATAAAGAAGATGTGGTCTATGTATACAATGGAATATTCCTCAGCCATTAGAGACAACAAATACCCACCATTTGCTTCAACGTGGATGGAACTGGAGGGTATTATGGTGAGTGAAGTAGGTCAGTCGGAGAAGGATAAACATTATATGTTCTCCTTCATTTGGGGAATATAAATAATAGTGAAAGGGAATATAAGGGAAGGGAGAAGAAATGTATGGGAAATATCAGAAAGGGAGACAGAACATGAAGACTCCTAACTCTGGGAAACCAACTAGGGGTGGTGGAAAGGGAGGAGGGCGGGGGGTGGGGGTGAGTGGGTGACGGGCACTGAGGGGGGCACTTGACGGGATGAGCACTGGGTGTTATTCTGTATGTTGGTAAATTGAACACCTATAAAAAATAAATTTATTAAAAAAATAGAAGGAAGCCATTAAAAATGTTATTATCAGTCCTTATTCAAGCCAAGTTGTCACAAGAATGTTAAGGTCACAAACTCCCTGGTCAGTTCTAAATAAAAGACTGTCAGTGGAGATCCATGTTGGTAACCCTGTCAGGACCCCTCCCACTCCTGAGAGCTTTTTCTGTATCCTTGCTTAATAAAATTCTATTGCTTTGCTCACTCTCCTTTGTCCACGAGATTCAATCTTTGTGAGACAAGAACTTAGCTCTCCTGCTTTAAATAGAAGAATAGATTAACTCTTCTAAATAGAATAGATTAACTCTTCTTTAAATGTTTGGTAGAATTTGCCTGTGAAGCCTTCTGGCCCTGGACTTTTGTTTGTTGGGATTTTTTGATTACTGATTCAATTTCATTGTTGGTAATTGGTCTGTTCAAATTTTCTGTTTCTTCCTGTTTCCAACATGGCAGGTCAATCCAAATCCTCCAGGTCTGCCTATTTTCTGAAGTCCCAGGCCTCTGTAACAAGTAAGACTCCCAAGTGTCTCTTGTTGAGGATACTATAGTCAGCATACTAGAATCAGCCCTTGCAAGGATTCCAGATTTGTCTGCTCTGCCAGTAATCATGGCTCCTGGGTGTCTCTGAGTGAAGGATATTCCTGCAGCCCAACAAAATGTCATACTTGCAAAGTAGTCCAGACTCCTTTACTTGTACCCTATAGACAGGCTGCATGATGTGTTCTCAAGATTCCCCAGAGCTTGAGGCTCCCAGGTGCTTCTTTGGCTGGCTTCTCAGTCCTATGGGCAGGCCCTGACTTGGCAGGGAAAATGCAAGTTCTCTGGGTCTCCTCAGATATAAGCCTCAAGAGCTGCATGCACTCGGAAGTGATTTCTGGTTGCCTGTCCTGGGACATTGAATAAGTTCACTCCTTGAACTGATAGAAGAAAAGGCCCAATCTCATTGCTACCTCCCATTTCTCATAGAGCACCTTCAGCACCAGGATGTGCTTCATCTGCACTGTCACTTCTTGACATCTTCACTAGTCCAGTAGATCCACGTGGTACTTGTGCCTGCCCTTGGGTGTCATGATGTTCTCAATCTCATACAGCTACTGGGCTAAGAGCCTGCCTAAGCAGTTGTCTTGGTTCACCCTTGCCAGAGCTGTCAACAGCTCCATGGCCCTTAGACGGACTGCATGATGTGTTCTTGGCCATTTCCAGAACTTGAGTCTTCCAGGTGCTGCTTTTAGGTGGTTACCTAGTATGGCAGGCAGGCCTAGATAATCTTGAGTCCCATTTTCTTTTTCAAGGAATAAGAATTCTGTTATCTGCATAAAGTCATAAAAATCACCAGATTCACAATGAACACTCAATAAGTTAGGTCCCATTTCCTTGGGTTTGCTCCCAAGGCCTATGCTCCCCACTATCTCCAGGGACTTGAAAATGTGCCCAGCACTGGAACCAGGGCTTTAACCATTTATTTGAATCTGTGGTAGTACATGTTTACCTTCCCTCCTACCACTTCAGAACTTTGTACATGTCAACAGGCATTCCCAGGAAATGAAATATTTACCAAAGGTGCTTATTGATTATTACAAGGCCTACATGGTATAATCTTGAAAAAACAAGTAGATTGACATGACTCATTTTAAAATCCAGTATTCATTAATGAATGCCATCCATTAGCAATATTTCTTCATTGCCATGAATTTCTTCAATTTTATCAGGGTTGTATTGGTCTAGAAAAAATATTCACCAGGAAAAGGTTAATTATTAATAGTAATTACTTGAAAAGAGTATAAAGGGATTCCTCAGTTCTTTCAGATGATAGAGCACCTTCTTTAAAGGTTCATCTGGAACAATGAAGATTTTTAGACCTATATGTTTTCTTGTTTTCTTCAGCTACGTTCAATGTCAAACTCTTCAGAGAAGTTTACTAGCTGCAGGTAGGGATCCTATTTACAATCTATACATGCCATGTGCCAGGAGATAAGGCATGATGACTCCTAAAATATATACTTAAATGGAAGAAAAGGCTTATATTCTTCAGTGCTCATCACTGTCAACAGAGTCATTGGAAATTGCTAGAAATTAATTTGTGGAAGGGATGTGAAAGAGAGCGAATATATTGAGGCAACACACACAGAAAGATCTCGTTTTAGCTTGGCTTGCACTCTGGGTGAGGGATCTATACATTTCAAATTTGTGTTTGAAATTGGGTAAACAATTTTGGATAAAGCAACTGTGTTCATAGTAGCAAGAAAAATATTATGACCCACTTTTTTCAGTACCTATTCTGTGCAAGGTGCTGGGCTTGGAGCTTCACATCTATGTTTCCATTGAATCCTAATAACTATCCAATGTGGTAGAGTTTATTTCTGTTTTCTAGGTAGAGAAATAGAAATTTTGAGAGCTTACACAATTTTCCCAAGGCCACACTCAATATAAGAGCTAGAAGTTGAACTCAGAGTAACGGACTCCAAAGCTTTTGTATTAATAGCGATAATAATGTTTCTTTATTTAACAGAAAGCTGTTCAGCTCTTAAGAAACCATTAGTATAAGAAGATATTGTTTTGTTGAGTTTTTTTAAAGATTTTATTTATTTATTCACAAGAGTCACATAGAGAGAGGCAGAGACACAGGCAAAGGGAGAAGCAGGCTCCATGCAGGGAGCTGGATGCAAGACTCGATCCCAGGATCCTGGGATCACGACCTGAGCCAAAGGCAGACGCTCAACCGCTGAGCCACCCAGGTGTCCTGAGAAGATATTGTTTTTAATAGAGAACTTGTAAGTGGAGGTGATAAGAAAGATAAAGTTGATAGTAAACCCAAGATGCTTGAGATGCTGTCTTTGCCAAATGAAGCCTGGCAAAGTGCTAATATTTATACGTTTGCTCCCAATGTTTAATTTTCTTAATATTCCTTGGATACGCTAGTAGCTTCTAATACAAAGAGTTAAATAGCCAAATAGCCAAATCATGTTAATTAATTCAGATGTGTCAACACAAGTACATGCAACTCATTTGTAAGCAAATGACAGATTTCAAGTACACAGTATATTTGAATAGAAATAAGTTATTTACAGAATGCAGTTGAAACACAGGTGAAGGTATATTCTAGCAATTCATTTTAATTTTGATGGCAAATAAAATAGGTCTGGAAGTTTATAAGTGAATAAATATGGATTTCAGAATTATAAAGGGAGATTTCAATTTTGAAAATATCCTCTTAATGCAAAAAAAAAAAAATCTCGTTTTTTTTTTTTTTTTTCAGCCTTGCGCCACATTAATAGCCAGAATTATCTGCAGGAGAACTTAAGAGACATGTGAGTCTTATCAATATTCTCTTATCTGAAATTTGAAATCACGATTATTTCGGAAGGGGGAGAAGGGCATTGTTATTTGATCTAACAATAACGGAGGAAGAGTTTGATTTTATCTTTAACACTCTTACAAGTGGTATGTTTCAGCACCAGCATTATGGTTGCTCAGTTTCTTCAGAAGTTAACTTATGAAGAAGTACAAACCATAGTTGAAGAGTTGGTAGATCTAACAGACAAGTGCAAGATTCTCAAGCCACATGAATCACCGTCAGAATGCGCTCACCAATTGGTAGGTAAATCATGTTTTGCCTTTCTCTCTTTTTTTTTAAACTAAAATTCCAACCAAAAGGTGTTATCATGAAGTGGGATGTTGAATAATTAGGTATGAAATTTTAAGGGAACAATATGTATATCAATCACACTCAAAATATAATCTTTGTAGGTTTATAAATCTACAGTTTTTCACTTCATCTCTGAGGGCTCAGACTCAGAGAACCCAAACACTCAAGAGAATGAATTATAACCTAGAATGCCAATTTGTTCGTTTAAGTTGGTTGCTTTGCCTCTCTCACTGGAATATTGTTGTCTGACATCCTCATATAAAGGTCCCTGGGAAATCAAAGTACTAATTTTAAAAAGTTTTTAAAAGTACTTGAAAAATAAGAAAGAAGTGAATATTATTATAGGCCTTTTTCTTAGCCAGCAAAAAATCTTGGGGATTACTACTGTCTCATAAAGTATATCTATCTTGTGATGAGCAAATTTTGATGAACACTAACATATTTGTACAATCCACATATTTTTTGGATCACTTATATCATGCCAAACATTTTAAATTACAAATTAATAGTTTTCTTTTTTGTCGGTAAGTTTTTTTTTTTTTTAATCCACCTTCTTGGGGCTAAAACCTACCCACCTACTTACTAGACTCTTAGTAGACATAGAAAACCATCAGTCTTAGGACACCTGGGTGGCTCAGCGGTTGAGTGTCTGCCTTTGGACCAGGGTGTGATCCTGGAGTCTTGGGATCAAGTCCCACATCAGGCTTCCTGCATGGAGCCTGCTTCTCTCTCTGCCTTTGTCTCTTCCTCTCTCTCTATCTGTGTCACTCATGAATACATAAATAAAATCTTTAAAAAAAATCATCAGTCTTATTAGAAACACATTTTATTTTATTTTTAAACACCATGACCTTAGCTGAAATCCAGAGTTAGCTGCTTAACTGACTGCACCAGGTGCCCCTAGAAACACATTTGAAATGAAGTTCTCCTAGTGACTAGTCTCACTTATTTTAATAGTGATTCCTTTTTAATTCTACTTCAAAAGATGGCCTTTTTTTTTTTTTAACCTTTATCCCCTAAATCTGGGCATGTATTGTTTGAAGTTTGTAGCATCCCACACATTTACTGCCACTCAAAGGTATTTGAAAAGTAACTGAATTATTACATTTTCATTTGAACATTTGACACTGAATACATACTGTCTCAGAGTTCAATTCTTAAAATAACTTCCCATGGAAACCAAACTAAAAACAATTAGGAAGCAAGGAAAGAAAACTACCATCTTTTTCTTTCTTGGTGGATAGTTACAAGAAATACTTTGATTTTGCTGGGCTCTGAAATTTTGGCTTCTGTTTAATGCCTTTTAATGACTATATGAAAACATATTCAAAATCACAATTATTTTGGAAATGAAAGAATGATAAATTCCATTTAGCCCATGTCTAACATGTGGAAATTTAGACTTAAAAACATAAAAAACTTCTGCTCTAGAGAGCTATCTCCAGGGATTACTAAATACAGAGTGTATGATCATATGCTCAGGGGACTTTTCTTATAATAATCCTTTACCTTTCCTAAGAGTGTAGATCACACCTGCTTCCCCTTTACATTATTATTTCCTCCTGCAGATGACTACTTTTCTGGAACACATTTGTAATAACCAAGGAAAGGCTGAGAGACAGGAGTTTTCTGACTGTTGCAATATAAATAACAAAGCAAGACTCAAGTGCTTCCTATTATACAAAAAAGATGATGCAGATGACAGTGATGTATTCCAAATTCCAAATCCTGAGCAGATCTGTGAGACGCACAAAGAGAATCAAGTGTCAGTGAAGGAGAGGTAAGCCATTTCTCTCTGAAGAAGAGTGTTTTCAAATTTTGAAGACAGATCTTTTTTTATATATATGGGCCTCTGAGAACACAATGCTTTATTACTTGGAATTAGAGTAAAATTTTGAGCTACAATATATATATTTTCTCCCTCAGAATGACAGTTACAACCTTAGTGAAACCAGACAGGGCATAGAAACATCTGTATGTAGAACATTACAAATGACTAGGACAAAAACATTTTTAAAGATAATTTTAAAAATGACTAGGACAATGTGAAGGACCCATCTCCTTAGGTTAAATTAGTCAGACCCGTAGCAAATGATGTTGAAAGGTACAGCAAGTAAGCAGAGCATAATACACAGAGAGTACTAGGGACAGAGAGTGGGTGATAGCTCTGGCAAGGGGCTGGCATTTGGAAGATCCATCAAGGGATAGCAGAGAGGGTATCTGATAGGCTTGGTGAGAACTAGGAGTAAGTGGCAATTGCAGATTAGACAGAGATGAGTTTTCTGCTCATAAACTCTCATTTTATAATTCCCACCTAGAGTGGATAGCATTATAGCAGATGCGTAGGGAAGGTCTTATTTCGTTTTCCTAATGAGCAAAGAGGTCTATCTGTTAAGAGTGGGGTATGAGCAAGTGCCTGGGTTTAGAGGTAGGTAACCAATGCCTAGAGAGGTAGAAATGACAAGAGAAACACAAGACTTCAGTTCTCAAGGAATGCAATTCTGGCTGTCTTATCAAGACAGGCTCAGATAATGGGAATAAGGCAAAGATCTGATGCTTGTTCTAGAGGGCAAGGAGCATGGTGATGATTTGATTTCAGATTTTAGACATGAAACTTTTGATCAGAGATAAATGAGCAGAGTGACTTGATGCCGAATTACATAAACTACTTTAATTCACTTATTTGGGTACAGAATTACTGAACCTTGAAGAAGAAATTAATTGGACCTGCATCCTTAGGTAGAAAGGACTAGATCCCTAGGTGTCTCAGTCGATTAAGCATTCAACTTTTTATTTCAGCTAGGATCATGTTCTCAGGGTCTCGAGAATAAGCCCTGCATACAGCTCTGCAGTCAGGATGGGGTCTGCTTAAGACTCTACCCTTCCCCGCTGCTTGAGAGAGAGAGAGAGAGAGAGCGCGCAAGCTCATTCTCTCCCTCCCTCCCCCCAATCTCTCTCTCTCTCAAATAAATAAATCTTACCAAAAAAGAAAAAAGAAAAAGAAAGGACTAAGAGACTGGGGGTTGGGCAGGTTACAACCTGTCTGGCATTAGGGGCAACTGAATGGGAACCAAAACAGGACCCAGCTACCTATTTACTATGATGCTTCCATTCTAAGAGAGAATTATAAAATCAGGTTTGGGTTGAACATTCAGAGATTACAAAATCTAACCTATACTCAGACAGTGAATCTAATCTCTTCTTGAATATTTACAATGAAGTCAATATAAGGAGTTATTTTAAACGCTAATCTTAATATGCAGACAACTATAAATACTGAGAGGAAAAATAATTTTCTAATTACTTGTCTCATAATTATAAGGCAACAACTTCATTTAATTCTCAACCAAGGAAACAGTAACCATATATCAGAGCTGGGAGGAAAAGTCAGCTATTTCAGATTTTTCAAAAGACGGCATAGTATACAGATACACAAAACCATCGTTACTGTATCTTTGGATTATCTAAGGAATTTTCGATAACAGTTTTAATTTATTATAAGCTTCTATTGAATATCTGACTGTAGAAACCCACTTCTATGATATCTTACTATATAAGTGTGTGTGTGACCCTATGATATCTTACTATAGGGACATTCCATTTTTTTAATGTCTCTAATTAGTAGAAAGCTTTTCCTTATATTGAGTTAAACTTTGTCTTTAATGTGTGACCCTATGATATCTTACTATAGGGACATTCCATTTTTTTAATGTCTCTAATTAGTAGAAAGCTTTTCCTTATATTGAGTTAAACTTTGTCTTTGGAGATTTAAAATTAGAATTGGCTCATATTGAGTATCTTCCAAGGGAACTAAGTTACCATAGTACAAAAATGAACTCTTAATTCGGCATAGACAATAAAGAGCAGAGGTATTGAATGGCTTTGGTGAAATTTGGTATTGACAAGAGAAACACAAGGCTTCAGTTCTCAAGGAATACAATTCCTTATGTTAGGAGGCAGCTGTATGTTGATAATACCAGTTCTGTCGTTCTGTTTCTATAGGTTGGGCTTGAGAGACTCTGCTGATAGAAGCCCATTGACTAAACTTCCAGGGCTTTGGGGCCGCTTAGTGAGAGTGAAGAGGAATTTTTGGGGGGGATGGGGGGAGGGAGGATCACAGACCTACTTTTCTAAGTATTGTTAATGAATGATGTTTGGTTCTATTATTTGGCCTATTTTTCCACCTCCATAGTTTGCGGATGACTTTTTTCTTTATAGGTTTTTAAAAAGCAAAAGTAATAATACTTTTACAGGGTAAGCTAACTTTAGTGTGGTAGCAAATAATCTCTAATTTTCAGCAGCTCAGTATAACAAAAAAACAGAATTTTTTTTCACTCATGCTATCTGTCCAATGAAAATTGGTAGGCCGTCTGCTTATCATAGTCACTTAGGGACTTAGGTTGACAAAGATACCATCTCAACACTTACTTCCTTGATTACTATGGCAAAGGAAGGGGATAATAGTAAATCATGTATTGCTTCTTAAGCTTGTTTAGAAACAGCACTCATCATTTTTACTCACACATCATTAACCAGCAAGTCACATTGTCATACCTCATCTCACAGGAGGCAGAAATGTGCAATCCTACCATTTGCCTGAAAGGAGGGGAGCTGGAAATATTTGGTAAACAACTCTACTGGCAACTGCCTCGGTCATCCACCCACACACAAAAAATGATTTTCTACCTTTAACCGAAAGGAAATGTTACCACAGAATTGCTACACACCAGTTGTTAGATAAGGTGTCTGTTGACGTTTGGTTAGCGCTTCAGGTCTCCTGCAAATCTTGTCTTTATTAGGGCCCCAGGATTCATATCTGGGCAGAGGGCAGTAACAAATACTCTTCTGATGAAGTCACATATGGATATAGTCCCTGACCCCAGAAACTCTAGCCACCTCCTTCGGTTATTGTTTTCTAGACCCTGCAGCACTAAGGGATTTCTATAAAATATTTTAAGCATTTCCTTGGATATTTGTCATGAGATACCATTGCTTTTTCAATCATTTCAGGGAGGGCAATGGTAGCAATTTTTCATTTGACTTCATTGGCTTCTGCAGCTGTATTTTTCTCTAGGATCCCAAAAGGACTTGGAGTTAGATCCCAAAGGAGCAGGGATATAGATTTATGTATTATCCAAGGAACTGGTGGTGGATGGATGTTAAAACAAGAACCAAGTTCCTATTCTATCGCTTCCTCCATTATCCTTTCAATGTTGAAAACCTGATTTTCTGGTGTCACCATTTTTCTGGTGATATAGGCCAACTCTACAGACACTACATCTTAAACTTGCATTAAGAATAGTATTATAATAATCAGTATGAGTCTTGAGTGTTACTTTCATTTCGTTTTAATTGGCTATCCTGACACTTGACATCTCATCTCTCTCTATCTTGGCTCAGCTGCTGACAGTTCTCCTCCCACGGGTAACCCAGGAATGCAAGTGTTTCCAGCTCTATATTATCTGGAGCATGTGTTTCCAAGGTCATCGAAATAGAAAAAAAGAGAGCAGGGAAAAAAAAAAAAAGAGAGCGAGAGCAGGGAACTGTGCTGAGACATTACCAGCCACACCTCAAAGCATTGTGGAGCACATTCATTCACATTTCATCCTCCAGAATTCAGTTACATGTTCTTGACCTAACTGCAAGGGAGTCTGGAAAAGGAGTCTCCCTGTGCACACGGAAAAAGAAAATGGATTTGTGTGAGCATTAAGCCAGTTTTTGCCTGTAATGTCATCTGGGTTTTTGTTTTTGTTTTTAATTAGAAAGACAGTATGAGCGTTTAGAGGGAGGGACAGAAGGAAAGGGAGAGTAAGAGAGAGAAGGCCAGGCAGACTCTGTGCTGAGCAGGGAGCATGACATAGGGGCTAGACCCCAGCACCATAATATCAGGACCCGAGTGGAAGACAGATGCCTAACTGACTGAGCCACCCAGGCACCCCGCATGCCTATAATGTCCTCTTGTTCAGTAGTTTTGCATTTGTGTCTGTGGGGTCTTTAAGCAAACTTTGCAAAAATAGGAGGAGACATGCATTATAAGTGAAAGGCAGACCTGATGCCCAGGCTCTGTGTGTGAGGGATAAATGAACTAGAGAGGGAAATAAAGATGGGGGCTTAGTAACAAACCAAAATACTGAGGGACACATCTTGGAGGACTGGCATTTCCTAGTCTAGAAAGAACTTCTGGATGATCTTGAGAGACTCCCCTCACCCCACTAATAGCTTCTAAATTTAATCCTCCTGCACCAGATGTACAATCCTGCATTTACAATTCATTTTGGCCTACTGAACTTTCTATCTTCCACTTCTTCCATTTATATAAAAATGACAAGTTTTAATTACTTTTTCTTTCCCCACCAGCCTGGAAGTCACAGTTGGTCACTTTCTGGGCATTCTGTGAATGTCTAATTTCATAGTGATCTGTCCAGAGTGACGTGAACACGTGATGATGTCTTTACATAGTATAGTGCTATCTTATCTCTTTCATCATGAAATTCTAGAAGTTTCAGGTCGACAAAACTAAATGCAGAAACTGTGTTGGCACATGTTCTTGGATTCTAAATTACACGACTTTGTATTTGCCAAATTACAGGTACATTTATGAAATGTCTAGAAAGTATCCATTCTTGTATGGACCCACTATTCTGACAATGTCTGCTTGCTATGAAACAGCTATTCACTCATGTTGCCAAGAAGAAAATAAAACTGAATGCTTCCAGATGAAGGTAAAATATTCATATGTCAACTGTTATTTAGAGCCTTGTTCTGCGGTGTGTGGACTGTGTACCAGCAACGTACGCATTACCTGGCGTCTCATTGGAAATGCAGAATCTGAAGCTCTTCTCCAGACATACGAAATAAGACTCCATTGTAAAGAGATACTGAAGCAATTCATATTGTTATTAAAATTTGAAAAGTGTGAATTAGCATAGACACTACTTTGTCATAAATATTTAATATTCAAGTTACTATTGTTGCATATCAAAATACCCCAAAATTTATTGACTCAAAACCAAGGATCATTTTATTATCTCTCATGATTTCTGTGGGTCGGGAGTCCAGGAAGGGTTCATCTGAGCAGTTCTGGCTCATGATCTTTCTTGTGGTTGCAGTCAGACAAGGGCTGAAATTAGGACTCCGGGGGCCTGAATCACCTAGGGGCTAGTTCAAGATCTCTTTCTTCTCCCAGAATCTCAGGGCCTCTCCACGTGGTCTTGGTTAGTTTGGGATTCCTCGCAGCATGGTAGCTTCAGGGCAGATGGATTGCTTACATGGCCAAAGACTTCAAGAACGCATATAATAGTGGCTAAAGCAGAAGTCGAATGGCCTTTAATGAACTAGTCTCAGAAGTTACTTCTGTCATACACTATTAGTTGAAACACCATAAAACCTTACCAGTTTGAAGGGGACAGTATATATACTGTACCTTTTGATTGGGAAGACTGTCAAAGTCTCATTGTAAGAAGAGCAAGGAATAGAAGATATCCCTGCAGCAATCTTTGGAAAATACAATCTACCACACTTAATTTTAACCATGTAGCCTTTCTCTTTCATTGAATGGATATGAATCAGTGATTAGTTCTATGATAAAAGTACTTTTCATGCATGCTCGTTTCAGGATTTAAATATTAACATAAAATGACCATCTTTACTAGAGAGGGCACCAGATGGATTTTCCAAAGGTTGTACTGAAATGAGTAGTAGTTTGATAATCATTTTGATGAATTCTCAAGATTAAATACAGGACCACTTTGTTCTTACTGTTTTCTTTGATCTTCTCAGTGTAAATTTATTTCATATTCTTCAAAACCCCTATTTCTCTATTTCTCTAAACCTATTTTTCATATTGAGCTCCTCTTTGTCTGCTTTCTGTAAGAAATTAAATAATATATCTAAAGAGTTTCTGTCATATGCTAAGTACTCAATAATTATAGCTATTATCATTAAAGATAATATTAATGATATCATTATAATATATAGCTTTAATTTATATTATATACTTTATATATAAATATATTTATTATATAAATTTATTATCTCCCTCTCTGTTTGTTCCCTAGTGACTCCTTCAGAAGTCAATTTTGAATTCCTAAGCAGGACAGTTTTTTTGCTTTTTGGTTTATATTAATTAAAAACAGAAAAACAAATGATCATGCACACTTATGTCTTATTACTTCACATTTCTAAAGAATGAACGTTTTTGTAGAGGTTAAGTTTTTTTTTTTTTTAAGTAACTTGTGCTTACTCTTTTAAGTTACAAAGTTTTCTTAATTTTAATCCTTCTCAGTGGAGAAGTTTCCTTCATGTATAACATGCACCTATAAAGTTACCTTAGAGTTCTTCCCTCCTCTATCCTACTTTATGATCTTTACAGTATTGCTGATACCAGGATGTCTATTCCTAATGGTTCTGGCTTCTTCTCAGGGAAAATGACATAACCAAGTGTGTAAAAATTAAGTCTATGATCAGAGAATATGGTTTATGAATTAAGTCTTCACAGACTCTTGGAGAAGTAGACAATCTTATTTGTACTAGATTTTAAATGGGTAGAATACAACAAAATAAGGATTAAAGTAATAATTATATTTATAATTGATTAAAAATATAATTAGTTATATTTAATAATAATTATTAAATTATGATTATTGTGCCAGTTTTGTGGTTTGAATATTACTTTTGTGTATATTTTTTTAATTTGTTCTTAAAAATAGTACTCTAAGGTACAGTTAGCCAACTGGTCATTATAATGTTTAAGTGAAAATATAGAGCTGTTCTGAAATTTAAAAATATTGCTAATATTTCCAACACATAGAGATACCAATTTTAGATTTTTCCTTTTGTTCATTTCTCTATCCACAGATTTTCTTTTGTACATTGTGATCATACTGAAGACTTAAACTTTCTTTTTAGTAGAAGTATAAATTTTGTCAAAATTAATGTGCCATTATTTACTTTACCATCACAATGTTGAGACACATTTTATTTGTTTCCAAAATTTTACCATCATAACAAAATATGCATGCTCTTCTTTTTGCATAATTATGTTTTTATTTATGTAGAAGAATTTATTTGCAATAGTTTCAAAAGTAAAAATCCTGGGTTAAAAACTATGAACATATTTGTGGGGGAGGGGGACTTCATTAATGTATATTGCGAAACTGGAGCATATATTTTAGATAAGCAGTAGGAGACATGTCTAAGATGACAGAGCTAGGAACTTGAATAAAAACAAGATACAAGTATAAGACCTAATTGAAATGTATTCCTTTGGCTCTCTGGACTTTTGTTTGCTTAATTTCATGTCTTCTTTTCATTCCAAATGTTTGAGGTTCTAGAACAAGTGATTTCTGGGAAGTAAGATACTATTTTATAAAACCAACCAACCAACCAACCACATTTGATCTCTTTTAAATAAGGCAATAAGGACTTTCTAATTCTGAGGAGATAAACAACTTGTACTTTCCTTTCTTGTTTACTGATTACACGAGTGGCTTTTTCTGTTACTACCACATTTCTGTGATGAGTTGTTTTTCTAATTACAGCTAGAACCCATCAGAAAATACATTAGAGAACTATCTTGGAGGCATCACCATTTATGTGAAATTGGAATTAAATTCAACCATAAAGTAGCAAAAGCAGTGTAAGTTACTGATTGAGATACATGAATTTTATTGCTTTTGGATTACCCCATTTGATCAAACTCATGTGAAAAATTATTTTTCTTTTATTTAATAATGTCTCTCAATGCAAACTTGTTTCCTTTCTCTACACATATGCTATTTGCCCATTTGATAGGACACAGAGAGCTGGGCTTGAGACCGCCCAATCCTTCTCTCTACCCACTATCTCCTGCCTCAGTTTCTTCCATCTGGTCAGATCCCTTAGCCTCTGCCTTTAGTGCACAAAAGATTCTGTACATGAAGATGCAGGCACTTAATTGTTCCACATGATAAAGGCTGGAAGACAAAATATTTTCTTTCCTCTGAGAAGATAGGAAAGATTTTGGCTCCAGTGAAATGCAGAACAGAAAAATTTAGTGGTGTTTTGTAGGTGTTTTGATGGAAGAGTGTGGGGTGAGGAGAATTTGTTTTACTCAGTGTGCCTATTTCCTGGTCCAGATTGTATTTCTGTCCAAGTTTACCTGTGAAGAGATGTATCTTCCCTTATATCACCTCCTTTCCCAATCTGGGACAGCATTGGGCTGCACGGGAGCTTAGTTCTCCTTACAAGGCAGTCTCATTTTTCCTCTTGCCAGAGACATTTTGGGGATGTTGCTCAGCTGTCAATAGGGAGAGGCAAGGGAGACCCAAGACTCTTGTAATCATTGTCTTTATGATGAAGAATTTTACTTGGAAATTCAGGTCAGATAAATTTCCAAGTTATGCATCTAAGCAACTCAGCTTCTTTAAGTGATAACTTCAATGATGAAAATGACTATGTTTTGCATGATTATGAATTGAATGGTGTTTGTTTTATGATTTAGATCTTTGTGTGGCTCTGAGTGCTATCACTGAAGAAATAGAAGGCATTTAAAAGTATATATTTAAAATATACTCTCTTCATCCTACATTTGCAAATGTGTTTCTATTATTTTGGTTACTCAATGAACTAGAACTAATTTTAGAAAGGATTGAACTCAAAATATGGTCTAAAATGTACTTATTTTTCTTTTCAGGGAATTGGTTCTGCTGACTAAAAAACAACCAAAAACTAACTTTTCTGAAATTGCCAGACTGGCCGTGTATATTAAAAATCTGCATCAGACATGTTGTGAAGGAGATGTAGTCGCATGTGTACTTGGCAGGGTGAGAGCCTCTCCTTTCTTAAAATTCACTTCAGGCTTTAAAAAACTTACAATTCTAAAAACTCTAAAATTCGAAACAATAACAACAAACCTTACAACTCTTAAAAAAAGGTGACCATGATATGTAATGAATCTAAAATGAAGTAATGAGCACTTCTCAATATTACCAGTAGAGTTGACAGTAGTGTCTCCCCTCTTCTCTCATCCCAAGTCAGGCAATGATTTTTTTCTTCCTTCCTTCCCTACTTTTCTCCTTCTACTCCTCCATCTCTTCCTCCCCCACTTCCTTTCCTCCTTACTTATCCTGTCCTTCTTCACTTTATTCTGTTACTCTTTAATTTTTAGAGCTGACCTTTAATTTCCTTCGAAATAGGGTTTGTATTTCATTCATCTTTGAATCCCAAGAATTGCAACTGAGGGCCCAGGCCATATCAGCCTGGAGGATAAAAGAAGCATGAAGACAAAGAGGTCGGTCTGGGGTTTGGGGGCACGGACACCATAGAATTCGCCCGCCCCTCATCCAAGTGTAAAGTCTTCAAATGCCAGAGAAGGAAAAATTTTAACTGTCAAAAATTCAACGAGGCTTTAGTAAATCACAGATTACAAGTCCTGTTCTTATTCTTTCTGCAAATTAGAACATTGATTAATTTTCATCATGATAAATAAAACCCAGGAACAAAGAGAAGCTAGAATCCTAATTTCATGGGGATATCTATGACTCTTATGGACAGGAGCCCCCACCTTCAACTATTTTAGTCCCATTCCATGAAAGATTAAAGGATGTGAGTAACAGTGGAAATTAAAATAGAAAGCCATTGCATAGACACTCAGTAGAATCCCTTGGATTCTGCAGCCTCAACTATTTACTTTGTGAATGGAATGGAATGGAGCCGGGGTCAGACCACACGTATCCTTTGGTACCATTGTGGTTGTCAAATCAGTGCCACATTCAGCCCTACTGCTGGGAAAGGTGACAGGAGCCACTGCTACTTTCATCTTGGAGATAGACAATATAATGTTGTTCTTGAGTTACTTTCTGTATGGCAGTAATCCCAACTAGTGCTGGAAGAAACACTACCTTGCATACTTAGAAGGAGTCCTGGCTTTTCAGGACAGGCAATTAGAATGTTATTTGCATGAAGGTTGGGTGAACTTGGGAGTAGAGTTAAAAGAAAGTGGAGGCCTGACAGACGCAATCATAGTTAAAGAAAATAAAACAAAATCTCTAATATCCTTTAAAACATAAATAAGGAGCCTCGGTGTCCATCGAAAGATGAGTGGATAAAGAAGCTGTGGTCTATGTATACAATGGAATATTCCTCAGCCATTAGAAATGACAAATACCCACCATTTGCTTCAACGTGGATGGAACTGGAGGGTATTATGCTGAGTGAAGTAAGTCAATCGGAGAAGGACACACATTATATGTTCTCATTCATTTGGGGACTATAAATAATAGTGAAAGGGAATATAAGGGAAGGGAGAAGAAATGTGTGGGAAATATCAGAAAGGGAGACAGAACGTAAAGACTGCGAACTCTGGGAAATGAACTAGGGGTGGTAGAAGGGGAGGAGGGCGGGGGGTGGGAGTGAATGGGTGACGGGCACTGGGGATTATTCGATATGTTAGTAAATTGAACACCAATAAAAATAAATTAAAAAAAAAAAAAAAAAAAACCTATGCCAAACCAGTAACTCCATTTCTGGTTCTACATCATGTCAGGAATGCCAGAACAATCTTCAATGATTTCATTGTATTGGCTAGTATTCACAAACAATATAGATAACTATAAATGGTTCTAGTATTCCTGTCTTGGTCCAGACTTTAAGGAAACAGGTTTAAAGTTACTGGCTTGACAATGGTATTGTTTACATGTTAAGGGATTTTTCACTCTTATTTTAGAGGTTTGAGTTTTTTAAAAGATTTTATTTATGTATTTGAGAGAGAGAATGTGCATGTGCATGAGCAACAGGGTAGGGATGGGGGTGGGGGTGGGTAATGCGTGTGAGGGGAGAGAATCTAGAGCAGACTCCACACTAAGCACGGAGCCCAATGAAGGGCTCCATCTCATGGCCCTGAGATCATGACCTGAGCCAAAATCAAGAGTTCCACGCTTAACCAACTGAGCCACCCAGGCATCCTGAGGTTGTTTTGTTTTAATTAGTTTGATTTCTGAACATTAGTAAATGTTTTGTTTTCTTAGGATGATCATTTGATTTCCATTTAACTTATCCATTGGTGAATTATATTTAAAGATTTCTTAATTTTTAACCATCTTTAGGTTGCTTAAATCAATTTAATTTTGTTATATTTCTGGATTTTACATATATATAATTTTCAAATTTTTGCATTTCTGTTTACATAAAATTGGTCTAGAACTTCCAGTATTTGGTAGTCTAGAACTACCAATACTTTTGGTATTCAGTTATGCTAACTTCCAAAAATTACACTGTTTTTCCTTTCAAAATCTCTGAAATAACTTCATAGTATTGAGAATTACCTGCTTTGTGAAGGTTTGAAAGAACTTGTCCATGAAACTGGAGCAGGACTGGAGACAGAAACCTGGGTGACAGCTTTTCCATTTCTTTTGCTATAGATTTATTTTGACATTTTTCAGTCGATCCTCACTACTTATTCACGCACTTGTGAATTCACCTATTTGTCAAAATTCATTTGTAAGCCCCAAATCAGCACTCAGCACTTTTATGGTCATCTGCAGGCTGACTGGTGTGTGCTCAGAGCCGCGAAGAATTGGAGTTGTGTGATGCCCATAATCCTGGCTGGGGGGGACTACTGAGTCAACAGCCCTAGGGAATGCCTTCTTGTTTTACTGTAAATAAGTGTCCTTTCTGCAGTCTAGTGCCACATTTTTCACATTTGTGTGTGTGTGTGTGTGTGTGTGCGTATGTGTGATTTAGCTGTTTGAAATGGCCCTCAAGCATAGTAAGTGCTGAAGTGCTGACTGGGGTTCCAAAACACAAAAAAAGTCATGATGTACCTTAAGGACAAGCTAATGTGTTAGATGTATTAGTTCAACATTAACAAATCATCAATACATATTAAATAAGGGGTATTTAAATAGAAACACACATAAAACAAGGCTATATCTTGATCTGTTGACAACAAAAATGTGACAGAGGCTTATAGGAAACTAGTCTTGGATTCCCCTTAGAGCTGATGAGTTCGTATTCACAAATTCAGTGAATTTATAACTGTTGTGACTAATGAGCATCAATTGTACCATTTTTGGGTCAGGTTTTATAATATACATTTTTAAAATAAAGTTTCCTTTATGAGCATCTTCTCACTGAGGTATTGGGTTCTACATAATATTGCTATTGGATAACTAAAAACATCAAGCATATAATTATAGTTCTTTTCTGCATGTAGTTGCATTTTCGCCTTTATTTAGCTTTGCAAAGGTCCTACCTAATGTACTGGTCTTCTTCCAGGGAAAGTTTTTGGACTTATTTACTAATTCTGCTAGGTTTCTGCTTTTAATTTTATTAGCTCTCTCAGGTTTGTGTAGCTGTTTTTAGTTCAGTTGTTTGGATTGACTTCTTACTTTTTCTGTACTCATTCTTTTTCAATAACATTGTTAACAAGAATGATTTCAGTTGAACATCATTTCTTTGATACACTATTTTCCAGTTTGTTTATTTATTTATTCATTTTAAGAATGTTAATTCCAAGATAGTCAACATAGTGTCATATTAGTTCCAGGTATACAGTGTAGTGATACAGCAATTCTGTGCATTACCCAATGCTCATCATGATAAGTGCACCTTTTCTACTGTTTATTTTTCATATTGATTTAATTGTCTTTTTATTAGAGTATTTCTCCCAATGCTTTTAGGAATGATACATGGGTTATTTATTACCTTTGAACTGTATGTCCTAGAAAGTTTTCTATACTTATCACTGCTTATAACATTACATGATACTTCACAACATCACATCAATTCAAAAAGCAAGTAATCTGTATTGTAGATGTTAATTTTTAATGTTAACTCTACCTAATCACTCAGTCAACATAATTCAATTTTACATTGCCGAGTTCTCTCTCGTTCTTTGACTTCAAAGCACTATTGGACCAACATTTTGGGGTTGTATAATAATTGCTATAGTACAGACTTTTAAAAAAACAATTTCTTTGTGCCAACTGCTAATTCTAAGCACTTCACTCTTATTCAGAAAACACTTTTTTAGTACTTTACCTGTGCCAGGCTCTTTTTTTTCTTCCTAATAATTATTAATCCATTTAATTCCCATAATCTTAGCAAGTATTATTTTAACCCCATTTTATAGATGAGGAAATTGAAGGAGAAAAGGCTAAGTACCTTGCCTAGGTCACTCAGTTGGAAGATAGCAGTCAAGACTAGAAATCAAGAAGTCTGACTTCAGACCCAAAGCTGTCAATCACTGTACTGGTTTATTTTTCCAGTGATGATTGCAGAAGATGATAGGGAGAAAGACTGTATTCTTACAGTTTCTTTCATCAATTTTCTTCCCCCTCTTTTTTTTTTTATTGGAGTTCAATTTGCCAACATATAGCATATCACCCAGTGCTCATCCGCCAAGTGCCCCCCTCAGTGCCCGTCACCCCATACCCCCACCCACCTCCCTTTCCACTACCCCTTGTTCATTTCCCAGAGTTAGGAGTCTCTCATGTTCTGATATTTTCACTCATTTCTCTCCTTTCCCCTTATATTCCCTTTCACTATTTTTTATATTCCCCAAACGAATGAGAACATATAATGTTTGTCCTTCTCCGATTGACTTACTTCACTCAGCATAATACCCTGCAGGTCCATCCACGTTGAAACGAATGGTGGGTATTTGTCATTTCTAATGGCTGAGGAATATTCCATTGTATACATAGACCACATCTTCTTTATCCATTCATCTTTCCATGGACACCGAGGCTCCTTCCACAGTTTGGCTATTGTGGACATTGCTGCTATAAATGTTGGGATGCAGGTGTCTCGGTTTTTCTCTGCATCTGTATCTTTGGGGTAAATCCCCAGCAGTTCAATTGCTGGTCGTAGGGCAGATCTATTTTTAACTCTTTGAGGAACCTCCACACAATTTTCCAGAGTGGATGCACCAGTTCACATTCCTACCATCAGTGCAAGAATGTTCCCCGTTATCCACATCCTCTCCAAAATTTGTTGTTTCCTGTCTTGTTAATTTTCCCCATTCTCACTGGTGGGAGGTGGTATCTCATTGTGGTTTTGATTTGTATTTCCCTGATGGCAAGTGATGCGGAGCATTAATTTTCTCATGTGCGTGTTGGCCATGTCTATGTCTTCCTCTGTGAAATTTCTGTTCATGTCTTTTGCCCATTTCATGGTTGGATTGTTTGTTTCTTTGCTGTTGAGTTTAATAAGTTCCTTATACATCTTGGAAACTAGCCCTTTATCTGATATGTCATTTGCAAATATCCTCTCCCATCCTGTAGGTTGTCTTTGAGTTTTGTGGACTATTTCTTTTGCTGTGCAGAAGCTTTTTATCTTGATGAAGTCCCAATAATTCATTTTTGCTTTAGGTTCCCTTGCCTTCATAGATGTATCTTGCAAGAAGTTGCTGTGGCCAAGTTCAAAAAGGGTGTTGCCTGTGTTCTCCTCTAGGATTTTGATGGAATCTTGCCTTACATTTAGATCTTTCATCCATTTTGAGTTTATCTTTCTGTATAGTATAAGAGAGTGGTCTAATTTTATTCTTCTGCATGTGGCTGTCCAATTTTCCCAGCACCATTTATTGAAGAGACTGTCTTCTTCCAGTGGATAGTCTTTCCTGCTTTTTCAAATGTTAGTTGACCATAGAGTTGAGGGCTCATTTCTGGATTCTCTATTCTGCTCCATTGATCTATGTGTCTAGTCTTTGTGCCAGTACCACACTGTCTTGATGACCACAGCTTTGTAGTACAACCTGAAATCTGGCATTGTGATGCCCCCGGCTCTGGTTTTCTTTTTCAATATTCCCCTGCTATTCGGGGTCTTTTCTGATTCCACACAAATCTTAAGATGATTTGTTCCAACTCTCTGAAGAAAGTCCATGGTATTTTGATAGGGATGTGTAAATTTCCCTGGGTAGCCTTGACATTTTCACCATATTAATTCTTCCAATCCATGAGCATGGAATATTTTTCCATCTCTTTGTGTCTTCCTCCATTTCTTTCAGAAGTGTTCTGTAGTTTTTAAGGTATAGATCCTTTACCTCTTTGGTTAGGTTTATTCCTAGGTATCTTATGCTTTTGGGTGCAATTGTAATGGGACTGACTCCTTAATTTCTCTTTCTTCAGTCTCATTGCTTGTGTACAGAAATGCCATTGATTTCTGGGCATTGATTTTGTATCCTGCCACACTGCAGAATTCCTGTATGAGTTCTAGCAATCTTATGGTGGAGTCTTTTGGATTTTCAATGTACAGTATCATTTCATCTGCAAAGAGGGAGAGTTTGACTTCTTCTTTGCCTTGTATTTCTTTTTGTTGCCTGATTGCTGAGGCTAGGGTTTCTAGTACTATGTTGAATAGCAGTGGTGAGAGTGGACATCCCTGTCTTGTTCCTGATCTTAGGGGAAAGGCTCCCAGTGCTTCCCCATTGAGAATGATATTTGCTGTGGGCTTTTCATAGATGGCTTTTAAGATGCTGAGGAATGTTCCCTCTATCCCTACACTCTGAAGAGTTTTGATCAGGAATGGATGCTGTATTTTGTTAAATGCTTTCTCTGCATCTATTGAGAGGATAATATGGTTCTTGATTTTTCTCTTGTTGATATGATCACTAATGGCTTTACGAATGTTGAACCAGCCTTCCATCCCGGGGATAAATCCCACTTGGTCATGGTGAATAATCTTCTTAATGTACTGTTGGATCCTATTGGCTAGTATCTTGTTGAGAGTTTTTGCATCTGTGTTCATCAAGTATATTGGTCTATAATTCTCCTTTTTGGTTGGGTCTTTGTCTGGTTTTGGAATGAAGGTGATGCTGGCCTCATAGAACAAGTTTGGAAGTACTCCATCTCTTTCTATCTTTTCGAACAGCTTTAGTAGAATAGGTATTACTGCTTCTTTAAACGTTTGATGGAATTCCCCTGGGAAGCCATCTGGCCCTGGACTTTTGTGTCTTGGAAATTTTTTGATGACTGTTTCAATTTCCTCCCTGGTTATCGGCCTGTTCAGGTTTTCTGTTTCTTCTTGTTCCAGTTTTGGTAGCTTATGGTTTTCCAGAAATCCGTCCATTTCTTCTAGATTGCCTAATTTATTGGCGTATAGCTGCTCATATATGTTTTTAAAATCATTTGTAAAAAAATAAAAATAAAAAAAAGAATAAAATCGTTTGTATTTCCTTGGTATTGGTGGTGATTTCCCCTTTTTCATTCATGATTTTATTAATTTGAGTCTTTTCTCTTTTGTTTTTAACAAAGCTGTCTAATGATTTCTCTATCTTATTAGTTCTTTCAAAGAACCAACTCCTGGTTTTGTTGATCTGTTCCACAGTTCTTCTGGTCTCAATTTCATTGATTTCTGCTCGAATCTTTATTAACTCTCTTCTTCTGCTGGGTGTAGGTTTTATTTGCTGTTCTTTCTCCAGCTCCTTTAGGTGCAAGGTTAGCTTTTGTATTTGATTTTTTTCCAGTTTTTTGAGGGATGCTTGTATTGCAATGTATTTCCCTCTCAGGACTGCTTTTGCTGTATCCCAAAGATTTTTAACATTTGTATCTTCATTCTCATTAGTTTTCATGAATCTTTTTAATTCTTCTCTAATTTCCTGATTGACCCTTTCATCTTTTAGCAGGATGGTCTTTAACCTCCACGGGTTTGAATTTCTTCCAAATTTCTTCTTGAGATTGAGTTCAGGTTTCAAAGCATTATGGTCTGAAAATATGCAGGGGACAATCCTAATCTTTTGGTATCAGTTAAGACATGATTTGTGACCCAGTATGTGGTCTATTCTGGAGAAAGTTCCATGTGCACTTGAGAAGAATGGGTATTCAGTTGCATTTGGATGTAAAGTTCTGTAAATATCTGTGAAATCCATCTGGTCCAGTGTATCATTTAAAGCTCTTGTTTCTTTTCTTCCCCCTCTTCTACTACCCTTTAAAAATTTGTATTGCCAGTAGTCTGTTCTTGGCCTTTTTTCTTTCTTATTTTACACATATAGTCCAAGATGGCTGGCCCGTGGTTTCAAGAGTAGAATTCAGTGGTTCATCACTTATATACAACACCCAGTGCCCATCACAAGTGCCTCCTTCATGCCCATCACCCATCTACCCCATCCCCTGCCCATCTCCCTTCTAGCAACCTTCAGTTTGTTCTCTATCATTAAGAGTTTGTTTCATGGTTTGCCTCTTTTTCCAGCCTATATTCATCTGTTTCATTTTCTAAATTCCACTGGTGAGTGAAATCATATGTTGTCTTTTTCTGATTGATTTCGCTTAGCATAATACACTCTAACTCCATCCCTGTCTTGCAAATGGCAAGATTTCATTCTTTTGATGGCTGAGTATTATTCCATTGTATTTATATACTACATCTTCTTTATCCAGTCATCAGTCAATGGACACTTGGGCTGCTTCCATAATTTGGCTATGGTAAATACTGCTGCTGTGAACATAGGGGTGCATGTGTCCCTTTGAATTAGTATTTTTGTATTTAAGTAAGTATCTAGTAGTGCAGTTTCTGGATCATAAGGTAGTTCTATTTTTAACTTTCTGAGGAAGCTCCAAACTGTTTTCCAGTAAGCCCCATCATTTCTCAACTACATTTTCTCAATAACCCCCAAATATCTTATATATCATTTCCCCAAATACTTCATATTCTCTCACTTCCAGGATTTTTTATGTATGAAGATGAACAATTTTGGAATATTATTCCTCTTCATTAGTTTCCAAGCAACTTTTATTTGTCTTTCAGGACTCAAATTGTTTAATATCTACACTCTGACCTCCATCCAGTCTGGATTTCCAATCTTTTTCCTTCCAGAGTGTCACATATGTGCTTCTCTTACAACTTCCATTATACTGCATTATGATTGTTGTTTACTTATTTGACTCTAATTATATTGTGAGTTTAAGTTTAGAGATTAACTTATTCATACACACATGTACATAATTATTTGTGTATTATTATTTAAATAAATATGTTAAATATGTAAGCTTAATAGTAATATTATAGCAATATATGTGGTAAATTATAGGGACAAAACGTATTCTAAGCTGGAATCCTAAAACAATAGCAACAATAGCAAGACAATAAAACCTTCATTTGTATTTTGTGGAGCTAACCATGGAAACAATAATATCATCTGTCTCCCCTAAGTTGTTTAAGAGATGTTTAAAGAGCTTGTTGACACTTAAGTAAGGTCAAATAGAGAAACCTTCTTTTTTAGAACAAGTCACTATAAATGACCTTTTGGTCTCTCAGTTTGCCAAGGATAAAGCAACACATGATGCCAAGTTTTTCTCTGGCTTTCTAGTAATAGCAATAAAGATAAATAAGTTCAGAATGAAGTCATCAAGAATAACTGCTCCTTTTTATGTTTTATAGAGCCAGCTTATGAACTATACCTGTTCTTCACAGTCAATCCCATCCAGTAAAATTGCTCCATGCTGTGCTCTGCCTGTGCCGTTCCAAGGGGAATGCATTATCAACTCAGAAAATGATGATAAACCTGATCTTCCATCCTTGCCCCTCAGCAGATTTACAGAAGATCGATTTGTATGCAAACAATTTTCCGACAAGCAAGACGACTTCTTGCAAGAGTAATACAGATTTTTGTAAAGTCTTAGTAAGGGAATATTATATTTATGGATTTTTATGGGAAAGATTGAAGACTTGAATGATCAGAGGCTAGCCCATGATGTAAATGAGTGACTACATGGGAACTGTGATCAAGAGGAGATGCTTGATGGAGTCTAACATGGCAGCTACCTATACAGTTCCAGCCACTCATTAGCATATATGAATGAAGGCTTTGAGTGGTTAGGTCTACTGTATTTTGAAAGAAGCTGGAAATTGCTTGATCTTTAAACGTTGACAACGAATACAGGAATTTTTTAACACAGTATGGGTCAAGCGTTTGCAAACTTTGCCCTAAGGTACTCACCCCTAGGTAAGGGCTTCAGATTGGTGTGCCTGGAGAGCTCTTCTATTCTAATTAATTTAATAACTACTACCAAAGCCATGGTGTGGCACTTAAAAGACTAGAGAGATGGAATATTAACATCTCCAGTGTCCATTCAGAAATGCATATTAATTTGTGCAAGACAAACTGATTTCGGTATGTAATATTAAAACAATATTGCTGTGTGATTGAAGTATTTCCTAAGTCATTTTGTGAAGCATTATTTGGAGCAATTAAACTCCAACAAAGCATAAGAATCTGAATTTTCCTCAAAGCTCTTTGTAGGATGATTTTAACTATATTTCTGAAAATACATTTGATACGGCTTATAAAAGTAAATGGCACTGCCTGAACCCACTCATTCCTAAATTTGCATTTGGTACCAGAGAAGTCGATAGGTACAACTTCCTAGTGGAAATCACATTCAGCCATGAGTTAGGAGACTAGAGTTCCAAGCCTAGCTTTGTTGTGCATAAACTTTGGAATGTAGGTCAAGCCACTTAATTTCCTTAGGCTCTTGTGTTCCAACTACTAACTCAGGTGGTTGGATAAGATCCCTTCCAAGATGTCTTTTATTTTTCTGTGATTCCTTTGTAAATATTCTAGGGTCCAAATTTCTTGTAACCCAGAAGAATGTGTAGATTATGCTTGGACTACTCAAGCTTGAAAGCTTATCTAGAAAAGAGGAGAAGATGGCAATTTAATACTTAGCTAGTACTTTCTATCAAAAAATATCTAAAACTTTTATAATCTTGCCTCAAAGATGATTGAAGATGATGTACTCTCATCCAAACACTGGATATTAATTTCTCATAAAAGTAAGTAGTGACGCTGAGCCAGGAACTATCCCTAATCAGATTGTTTTAATTTCAAGTTCTGAATCGGACACCACTCCTGTCTGACTTCGGAAAAATCATGTAGGTTTATTGATTCCATTTCCTTATCTCAAAATGTAGTCAATAAAACCTCCCTGCCATCCTCCCAAGGTTTCCAAATGCCTAAAATCAGTTAAAATATTGGATAAATTTCATAATAATGATTGGCTTTTGAAAGAAAACTCATGGCTTTTGAATTTTACTGTTTCTAATATGGTTTATGTGGGTACAGGTTTCTTTATGAATATTCAAGAAGACATTCAGAATTGGCAGTTCCAGTGATTTTAAGAGTGGATACAGTATATCAGAATTTATTGGCAAAATGCTGTAAATTAGAAAATCCTCTGGAATGCTATAGCCATGGGGTAAATTCCTTTTTATTTTTTAACTTGTTGCTCATTAGCCATTACCAACATAGGAAAAATTCCAGTGCTATTAGTAGTGCCATATTTTGTAAAATAATTGTGCGTATTCTTGCTAAGTGCCAACACTGCACAAGAAGTATGATTTCCATCTAAACCAAAGGCCACATCATCATACAACTCTGTACATGAGTCATTGTCATATAGATTCTATGATTCATGAAAACTTCTCTGTGCGATCTTCTCTTTTAATGGGTGTCTGCTTGGCACTGTAGCAGGAAACAAAAAAGCACAGGATATTAGGGTAGGGAAAGGTTGACTATTTCCATTAAGCAGTCCTAGAAACTGTCCCTGTTTCAGGCCAGAAATCATATTGTTCACAGGCAGCAGCTCTGTGATGCATGTGACATGAAGAAAAGCAGGTGACCTTACCTATCTGACCAGAAGATCACTTATCCTTGGATTACCAGGAGCCAGGTGGTTCTGGCTTTTGTTATTCTAAGCAATGGTTTACATATTCACAGAGGGTGGGGTGGTGGTAGAGGATTGAAGGCATCTCTTATCCAGTCTGCGCTCAAGCAGGTTCATCTACCACCTTTCTGTTCCCAGAGAGAAGAATCAATGAAGGTAATTTATTCCCCTGTAAGTGAGCACTCTTGGCAGCCCCAGTAGACCTCCGCAATAGTCATTATTGATAATAGCACCTTCAGGGACATGGATGTTTAGAGTTCACAAAGTAACTTTACAACCAGTGTCCCATTTTATCCTAACACCAGCCCAGTTACATGGGAAATGCCAGAATTATTAACTGCATTTTATAGATGAGAGTATAGAGTTTTAGAAGGCTTGAAAGACTTGCCCAACATCACACAGGCAGTAAGGACAAGGCTAAGGGTAAAGTTCAGGCAAACAGTTTGCAAATCTGCTAACATTTTCGCTGTAACAAACACTGGTTAGTAAGATCAGATAGACTGGGTCTTTTAAGTTATGATAACTGATCCTCTTAGTGAAGAGCTAAGCCTGAAAGGTCACTTGTATTTTCCCAGTGGAACTTTATGTGTGTGGTTGAAGCACTCTTTGAACTAGCAGTTAGTTCTGAGAATTCCATTTGCTTTGCTTCAATGTGTATTTGTGAGGTGTTTTACTAAATAGGAGGCTGTTACATGTTTTTATTAAACTGTGACTTTTTAATATGTATCTGTATTTCTATGCCTATATCTGTATCTTTGTATCTAATGCTATTTATGTAAAAAGGCTGTATTATAACCACACACTCTGACCAAACTAGGCCTGTAAACTACTTTTAAGGATCTCTTTTTGGCTTGATGAATGATGTGCATTATGCTTGTAAAATACACCATTTCTACCCACACATGAGTTTATATCACCAGAAACTAAATATCACTCTTGTGGTGCTTCTTTTCTCCACAAAGTACATGGCCATTCCTGTTTTACAAAAACATGTTTTTCAAGACTTGCGAGATCACTAAGTAAATAAAGCCCTGGGTTTAGGAAAACAGTTACATTGAACTTTTACAGAAGACGGTTTTGCAATCTTACCTCAAGATACGCTGTTACAGTGATAATCACTGAATGTCTTTATTTTCCAGAAAGAGATGTTCCAAAGAGTGATTCGTGAAAGCCACGAGCGTGTAAAAAATCATTGTGATTTACATGAGAAATTAGGAGACGCTTACTTCCATGACAGGTATGCTTTCAAGATATTGTCCAGATTTATACTTGTGAGTTTTTGTTAACTCCTGATGCTGAGAGTTGCTGAGTCTACATCCAACCTTAAAATCTCAGAGGCCAAAGAAAAAATTAAATGAGTCCAAAATTAACCTAGCTATCTTTGTCTTGATGATACAAATGTCCACATAGTCTCAAGTGTTTTATGTGGCTTTCTAGGCCGGTTTCTGGATTCTGGTCAATATCCAGAGGTTAGGGAACCAAGCAGGCCCTGGCTGCCTTCCTGTACTCTCTTTGGGGTCTTCTCCCTCCCAACTGGACATTTATTTTGGGGTTTCACCTGCAGTTTTAGGGTTGCTTTGTCAGTTTCAAGTCATGTCATATAGTAAATTTAGTATTTTCACCATGGAGAGTAGAGATGAATAGATACCATAACTATTTGCCAGAGAGAATACCCGAATCCCTTGTGTGCAGAGAGACTGGTAAGTCTGTTGTCTTTCAAAGATTAATATGCTAAAAACCAAAAACCAGTTTTTAGTCATCTTTAGAGTCTTACTGTAATAGTCTATTTAGAAGAAGAGTGTTGAGAAAAAATCAATTTGAATAGTGTCCCATAAATTGAGCTTAAAATTAAGACTCTACTTACCTTACATCTGCTATTGTCCCATCAGCCAAAGTAAGTCATATGGCCAAACTGAGCCAAGAGGTAGAGAAATAAACTCAACCTCCTGATTGAAAGATCTGCGAAATATTGTGTCCATTAAAAAAATACATATTTCTCACAACATGACTTGATTTGGCTAATGAAATGCTAAAATTTGGGGAGCAGAAGCTTTAACAACCAATGCAGACTTTCCTATTTTCTCCTTTTCTTCTTACACAATAGCCAGATACATTTGAGATGGTAGCTCATCTATCTGCTTTGGTTCCACAATGATCCAGATAAGCAGAACCACCATGCCAAATTGCACCAGACATGTGGCTTGAGTAAGAAATAAACCTTTGTGGTCTGAAGCCATGCAACAAGGTTGAGGTTTTTGTTATTGTTACAAAACCTAGTGTATTTAAACTAATACAAAAATTGTGCAGGAATTAAGTGATATTTTAAAATAACAAATAAATACATAAATAAAATTAATGTCCAGAATAATGGGTCCAGAAAAATTATTTTCTCAAATAGAATATTTGGCTTATTACTTCTATATTGTGTTCAGTTGCTACTGTCTAGTTTAAGGATTAGGTCTATGGTTCTCAAAATTTAGAGTACATCAGAATTACCTGGAGGACTTGTTAAAACACAGCCCTGTCCCCAGAGTTTCTTTTTCAGTAAGTCTGGGATGGGGCCTGAGAATTTGCATTTCTAGTAAGTCCCCAGGGCTGCTGATACTGCTAGTCCATTAGTTACACTCTGAGAACCACTGGATTAGGTTTCCTGTTCATTGGATGCTACAGCTAAATTCTTTCCCCAACTCCACTATAATATAAATGTAATGATTGATTCTGATTGTTTGTTGTCTTCAAACCAGGTCAGTAGAGACTTTCTCCTTAAAATCTGTCTCATATCCCTCTATTTCCAGAACCACTCTCAGTGCAGGCTATCACTATCTCTCACCTGGATTTCTGGAATGGCCTTCAACTGCTTTTTCCCTCACATCACAACTTGCCCATTTTCATTCGTTTTTTTAAATGGCAACTACAAATATTTTAAGAACAATGCAAATCTGAATCTGTAACTAAGCTTTCTTCCTTTGCCTGTCTCCAGTCCCCCGTCACTAACCCCCTCCGCAAAAAACAAACAAAACAAAACAAAAAAAAACCCACAAAGCCAAAACACAATCACATTCCCACTTTCACTCCCCTTCACCTGACTCACTTTATGTTATTGTTAGATCTTAGCTCACATGCCATTTCCTCCAGGAGGCCTGCCCGACCTCCCTGGGATCAGATTAGATGCCATTCTCTGTGTACCGTCAGTGCCTACAGTCACTACATTGAGCGTACCTGCTATCTCACCCATTAGGGTGTGAGCCCCATGAAAGTAGAGCCTATTTGCTGATTGTTGCTGTCCCCCTATTCCTACACGTTATAGACTACCAACACGAGCTTTAATGGCCGTGTATACATTTATTTCTGAAGCTATTTACTAAGTCTGATTTTGTAGCCATACATATTAGCTCTCATAGTGTCTGTGATAAGTACTTCTTCCCAAAAGGATCATAGTAATGTGTGATGTGTGAAGAGGATTCCAGGTATACTGAATAAGTAATCGGGCCATTAGAATAAGGACTAAAACTATTTAAACCCTGTTTAATGCTTTGTTCAACTTAAGCTAGAGATTGTCAAATAATGAGGAAACTCTAGAATTCTTCATTTTAGGCAAATAGTCATTGCCAGGAGTAAGAGAAAATTATTCTTTCAGGCTCATAATCCTTTATACTAAGAAGGCCCCACAACTATCTGCACAAGAGTTGGTTATGTTCACGAAGAATATGGCAGCTGCTGCCACCAAATGTTGCCCTCTTAGAGATGAGCAACAATTTGCCTGCATGGAGGACTTGGTAAGTACATCCATGACTTCATGTTTGCCTGTTCTTGAAGTCCTAATCTCCAGTAATCAATCTCATGTTTTTGGATGCTTCTGTGATCTCTCAATAGAGCTTAATATTCCCATCCCCAGAAGAATTTCTTTTAGGCCAGCTCATGCCAATTGTCTTGATTAGCAGCAGAGGTAAGATGGTTACTTCCTTAATGGTGGTGGTGTCAGACTCAATGAGTCTTTGCTTGGATCATACCCCAGGGTCTAATTCTTGGATTTGCAATTCTCTGTGACACCAGCTGGCTGTCCTACAGTTTAACTCATTCTGACACTATCTACCTGATGATAGTGTCAGATCCCACAGGTTAAGGGCTCAGTCCTATAAGACTGCTCCCATCCCGCTTCAGATAACAACCGCAAGTTCAGGTTGCTCCCTATGATTCTGACTGATCAGCTATAAATCTAAGATTCCCATGACCACATCCTCAGTTCTGATTAATTTGTTAGAGCAGTTCATAAAACTCAGAGGAACACTTGCTTAAATTTACCAGATAAGTAAAGCATATGGTAAAGGAAATAGGTGAACTTCCAAATGAAGAGATACATAAGGTGAGGTCTGGGACCATCCTGAGTACAGAAGCTTCTGTTCCTGCAGAGTTAGGGTGTGTCATTCTCTTAGTATATGGATGGGTTCACCTACCTGGGAGCTCTCCAACACCCATACTGTTGGGATTTTATAAAAGCTTCCTTATGTATACATAATCAATTATTAACTCCATTGCCAGCCCCTCTCCCCTCTCTTAAGAATGGGAGGGTGGTGCTGAAAATCCAAGCTTCTGATCACGGCTTGCTGACTGAGGTCAAAAATCAAATATTTATATTTTCTATTATCTCACATCAAACTCACAAGTGTTAAATTTATTAGAATAACACCAGTGTGTCCATTTACAATGAGAAATGTCTTTCCAATGGCACAATAATTGGGCCTAATAACTAGAGGACACTTCTTCCTGAATCAAAATACTTAGGAAGTTGAATTAGAATATGGTTAGTTGTGCAAATGGAATTAGAAGAAGGGAACGGATAGTCTTAAGGGATATTTCTTCGAGGCTATCCTGAAGAATGAGAAATTATGTCTTCCTCACAACGGAGAACATCCCTCCAGACCCCTGTATGCTCATTTCTCCAAGATGTAGTTTCCAGATCTCTCTCAAGTGGTATTCTTTTAACACTACTGAATTCTTGTTTGGTGACAGATTTCTCTGCCTTATGTTCTTGATAGAACATCTTTCTGCTAAATTTGTCTTTCTTCTGATAAAATAAAATATTTTGATTGCAGATTTTAAAAAAATTTAATCACCTAGCTCTCTCTCCCTTTTATTTTACTATAAATTTTTAAAATCTAGTCATGCCTTTCTTGAGGAACTCTTTCAATTACACTTATGTGTTCCTAAAACCTTATTTTTCTTTCAAAATTTTATTTATTTATTCATGAGAGACACAGAGAGGGAGACAGAGACACAGGCAGAGGGAGAAGTAGGCTACATGCAGGGAGCCCGACATGGGATTCGATCCCGGGTCTCCAGATCACGACCTGGTCTGAAGTTGGTGGTAAACCTCTGAGCCACCCGGGCTGCCCCTAAAACCTTATTTTTAAGTGATCTCTTTGGTACATTTAAAAATGACAAACTCATACATGAAATGTTGATGCTAACTGGTCTCAATTATTTTATCCCCAAATATATAAATGATCAGGAATTTGGGTAGTCATACTTGGAAAGGCATATAGGCAGGCTTGCAGACAGCATCAGGATAAGAATCAGACACACAAGGAGCAAGGCAAGATGACAGTTCTAGAAGAAGACAAGGAAATGAAAGAGATAACTGAAATAGGATCCAAGAATTTCTTACATCATTCATTCATTCATCCATTCATTCATTCATTCATTCAATAAATACTCATCAAGCACCTACCATATGCCAAGTTCAGTGGTGGTTACAGGTATTCATTAAAGAAATAGAAACAAATTGGATTTGAGCTTTTTAATTTGAACTCCACTCATCAATTTTACATTTGAATCAAATTAATAGTACTGTTGACTTGAGGCTTGCTTTTAATTTATTTATTTATTTATTTATTTATTTATTTATTTATTATAGTCACAGAGAGAGAGAGAGAGAGAGAGAGAGAGAGGCAGAGACACAGGCAGAGGGAGAAGCAGGCTCCATGCACCAGGAGCCGGACGTGGGACTCGATCCCGGGTCTCCAGGATCGCGCCCTGGGCCAAAGACAGGCGCTAAACCACTGCGCCACCCAGGGATCCCTTGATTTTAATTTAAAAAAGCATAAGAAACTCCTACCTTAAGTCAACACTGGTCTATAAGCTGGACTGGGAAGGAACGTAGAGGTGGAATCCAAGTGAACTCAGCTTATTGAGAGGAAGAGGGGGGACAAGTCTGGGAACCAGACTGCATCTGACACTCCTACTTTTTCTCAAACAGTGAAATCTAGGCCAAATTAGTAGAAACCAGAATTTGAGAATGCTTAGGAGTCTTATTCTCTGTGGAGTAAAAAAAGAAAAAAGAAAAAAAATAATTACCAAACCTTATGGCTCTTATTTTAATTCTCTTCTGAGAAAGGCAAAACTAATTCTTGGAGCTTTATGCAGAAGACATGAGGCAGAGCCTATCAATGCTGCTGTGGGCCACTGCTGTGATGACTCATATGCCTTCAGGAAGCCATGCTTTGATGATCTGCAAGTTGATCGAACTTACATTTCTCCTCCTTTATCCTGTGACCAAGTCATCAGCCTTAAAGAGAACTTGTGCAAAGCTCAGGAGGAGGAATTCCAAACTGAAAAACAAAAGTAAGAATCTTTGTTTAATTTGTTCATTAATTTGTTCTGCCAACAAGGGATCCGGTATAGAGAACTGTAAACTGGGCCCAGATATAAGTATTATGCAATGAATGGATCAGTTAAATGTTACATTGAAGGTCAACTAGAATTGAGAATATTCTGCAGTTTTGCAATATGGCTATCGTGGGTTGTTTCCTCAATTAGAACATTTTTTGAAGTCTATTGATCAGAAAATATTGACAGAGAAGTATACTAACGTATTTTTCCTAAAATGGGAAATTTGGAACATTTGTAAGTGTGTGTGTATATTACATATACATATATAATGCATATGAAAACATTTATAAATTAGACAATTTTATGAATATGTTATTATTTTGCAAAGTGTTATTCTGATTTGGTTGCCGTTACCAATACTGAAGCCTAGTGGTCAGAAATGTTGCCAGTAGAATACAATGTCCAGACATTTAAGCAGAGTTTCCCAATATGCAATCTATGTGAAAAGGGCTTCTGGATGAAGTCAGTAATGGAGTATGTAGGTTGACTGGAGAGTCTGTTGACCTGGGCCAGTCTCAACCATTCTCAGCTGGGCTTGCTCAAGAGTCAGCTGCTAAGTGAGCTGGGAGCTGGTTGGCCTAAGATGGCCTTGTCTAGGATGCTTTGTCTCTGCTGCACGCGATCTTTTTGCCCCCAGCAGGCTAACCCAGGCTTCTTCACGATAGCCGGGAGAAGGTGGATGTGTGGAGGTCTCTTGAGGCCCACGTTTGAGACCCTGCATGTAAGGTAGGATAGGGCCAGCCCAGATGAAAGGGGTATAGAAAAAGACTTCATTTCTTGATAGGAAGAGTTGGAAAGTCACATTGTAAAGGTCATGAATACAGAGAAAGATGGACAATGGGTCTATTTTTTGTAATCAATCTGCCACATGTGGATCATTAAAGCAGTTGTCAAAACTACAGAAAATTATAAATGGTGGAAAGAGAGGTGATTAACTGGGTCTGAAGTCATCAGAATTGAGGGAGAATAAGACTCTCTCTATGTGGCAGGAATAAGTAGGGATGAAAAATGTTAGAGTTTGATAATATGTACTCAAAGGAGCTATGGCTTTTTTAAAAGAGGATGCAGAGGGCAGCCTCGGTGGCACAGCAGTTTGGCGCCGCCTGCATCCTGGGGTGTGATCCTGGAGACCAGGAATCGAGTCCCACGTCGGGCTCCTTGCATGGAGCCTGCTTCTCCCTCTGCCTGTGCCTCTGCCTCTCTCTGTGTGTCTATGAATAAATAAATAAAATCTTTAAAAAAATAAAAAAATAAAAGAGGATGCAGAGAAGAGAAGCTGGAAGCAGTAGGAGACTTAGATACTAAGGTAAGTGGAGTTCAAGCAAAAAGAGCTCCTCTTGGAAGGTCCTGGGGGAAGCTGTGTCCTCTGGGGAGCCTCATGTTTTCATGTAGAGCAAGACGGAGGAAGAGAAGCTTCAGAAGAGAAGCTGTGGATATAGGGACGTTTTCTTGAGAAAGCCTCAAGTTACAAAAGAGACAGAGGATCAGGAGAGCAGTAGATGGGTCAGATTAGGAATGTACAAATGTCAGTATGATGACAGATGACCTGAGAGGCTCAGATTTCAGACTCTGACTGAGGCTGAGGTGACTGAGGCATCAGGGGCTTGGCTGTAGAAGTAGCAAATCAGCACACCCAACTGTAGGCAGCTGATTTGCCCTTTGCCACTGAGAGCATGAGGTGATTAAGATCTCACAGATGGTTGTTGGCCTTTTTTCCAATTCTCTCCACTCCTGCATAGATGGATTGAACGGAACACTTATTGTCAGGTCTTAGAAAAGAGGCTACTTGTTTGCTGCTGCAGACCTAAGGACTGCCTTTCTTAGTGGCATCAAATCACCCATCTTTTTATCCCTATTCTGCTCCTGAGCTTGGAGCCAAGATACTCCCATGGTCCAGGCATTTTCCCCAGGAATGAATTCTGCTTCTGATGAGTATGATGTTAGAGGCCCCATCTGGAGTTGACCAAAGGTGACTGTTCTAGGAAAAGCCAAAGGGTGAAATTTGGTTTTCCCTGAATCAGCAGCATGCATTGAAAGTGCTCCAACCCCCAATGGTGGGGTGATTCCTTATAGTGCCCCTGAGCTTGTCCTTAGGAGAAAGCAAGTGAGCTCTAGTCCTCATTGTTCTTCTCCCCCAGGATCGTTAGAATTGGTAGCCTACTATATTTCTAATTAATTTATTTACTCTACAATATCCACTTGCAGGATCTCAATATTACTCATCCAACAATATCATCTTTCCAAGTGAGGCAAAGTTTTTGTTGCCTCTGGAACATCCATTTACTCGTGGGCAGCAAGCACAGGCTGTTGCTTGCTCTGTTTTACCATAGCACTTGCAATTCTTAAGCCAACTGACCCTTGGAATCCTTTCTGCAGTCCCAAGGTGAGCCAACCACAAACTAGATGTTGACACTTCCCAATAAACACCCAAAGACCATCGTTAACATTTAGCTAGCCATTCTTTCGTTAGCTCAGGCTTAATGTGAGAACATAGGAAAATGAGGTCTCTGTCACTTCTATTGTGCAGGTTTGCTTTCTCTTGAGGAAGTTCTCCAGGCATAGCTAGGTACTGCTCTATATATGGCAACTCACCAAATACCACAAATTTATGAGGTAGATAACATTGTATGCCATTTTAATTGTAAGGAAACCAAGGCTCAGAAGGCAAGAAGACTTGGTATTAGATCACACAACAGGTAAATAGGTCGTTGAGGTAGAATTTTCACCCAAGCTACCTGGCTCAAGGCACATATGCTTTAACTATCAACATACAGCTTCTAGTGTGCCCTAATCAAGGGCTTATAATATTGGTTATAATTTTTAAAACACTGAGTTCTTGGGGCACTTGGGGTCTCAGTAGGTTAAGTGTCCATCTCTTGATTTCAACTCAGGTCGTGATCTCAGGCTTGTGAGATCAAGCCCTCAGTAGGGCTCTGTGCTGAGTGTGGAGCCTGCTTAAGATTCTCTCTCCCTCTCCTTCTGCCCCTCCCCTCCTGTTCACATGCATTGGCACTCTCTCTCTCTCTCTTTCAAAACAAACAAACAAACAAACAAACAAACAAACGCTGAGCCCCTAGCTAAGGGCTAAAAAATAAAAAGCATGAAATATTAGGAATTATCCTTGTCCTAGTGAATTCACTATATTCTCTGTATGGAGAAAGCAGTAGCATAGAGACAGTTAATGTAGACATTTCTGGAATATTCTGGGAGAATCCATATTGGGAGTCAAGGGCCAAACTGGAAAAAAAAAAAAAATTCCCTGTTACTTCCTGGGATAGTGGCCAGGGGTCTCTACCACTTTCATCCATTTGTAATTCGGGCTGACTTTCACAGCATAAACGCAAAGACAAGCAAAGAAAGAAAACAGTGAAGGGGCTCCTGGAAGAAAAAGAAAACTTCAGCAAGTTAGAAAAGAAGGTAGAAGTTGAGATCATGTAAAAAGACAGAGACAATCAAAAGGAAATGGAAGTTCAAAGCAAAATGATTAAAAATCCAATTAAAAATATTGAGTTGAAATGTGAAGACTTTTCTCTCTCTTTATGTACTTTAGACTAGAATAAAGACTAGAATGACTAGAATGTACTTTAAGTGAAATGTGGGTAAATGTAATGAAAATAAAAGATTAATATTATAGAAATGAAAAACTGAAAACAAGTTGATGGTTTTGAGTTGAAAATGGGATTTAAGTTTTTAAAAGGCAAATTAAAATTTTTAAGCTATAAAATAGAATTAAGAGAACTATTTTTAAATAACAGCAGTCAGGTTGGTAGGCAGAGAGATCAGGGTGGTGGAAGGAGGAAGTGGGCAGGGGAGGTAAATCACCTGCAAGCAGATCACAAGTGTTTGACAGTTTTTTGGGGAGGAAGTCAAGCTTCTAAGTGGCAGAGACCCCAGTTGTAGAAATGACTGTCTTTATATCTGGAGTTCCAAGGAGAGATAACATGGCTCCTGATACCCCAGCTCTGAATCTCACTTCCAGATCATCTGTTTTCTCATAATGGGAAGTGTCTATTTTCACTTGCCTATTCCAGTACAATTGGGGTATTTCTCCTGGTTTAAATAAGCAGCTGCTCACTGATGTTCTGGAAACCCAGTCTTCTCCCTACTGGTCCCTCTGGGGAAGTGCATTTGGCCACCAGCCCACCCAGCAGGGAGAAAAGGAGAGCAGAGTGATTCAGTGTGACTGAGGTATAAGTGAGAGAAGGGAGAGACACTTCTGGGTGGGCCTAGAGGGTTAGGGAGAGGCCAAGCCATGAAGGCATTTGGACCCCACTTATAAGTGAGAAAAGAGGAGACTATAGACAGGGGAGCTTTCCTGCCTCTCCCATTAGGTTTCTCTATTACTGTTGAATCTACAGCTCAAATCCTTAGGGAAATTGTAAAGATGCTCATCAATTATTGACTGAATGAGCAAATAAATAAGTAGGAGAAAAGCTGTGACAAGGTACTATTAATTGTGGGAGTCAGAGAAGAAGGAGACTGTGGTTGGAAGCAACTGACAATTTGAAATGGAAGCAAGTTGTGTCATTATTTTATTTTTAATATTTATTTATTCATGAGAGAGAGGAGAGAGAAAGAGAGAGAGAGAGAGGCAGAGACACAGGCAGAGGGAGAAGCAGGCTCCCTGCGGGGAGCCCCATGAGGGACTCCATCCCCAGACCTCAGGATCACGCCCTGGGCCGAAGGCAGGCGCTCAACTGCTGACCACCCAGGTGTCCCAAGTTGTGCCATTATTAACTATTCATCATTACTATTATCTTTGCCATTATTTGTCGCCTTAAGAATGCCAATTACTATACTCTCAATCTTTTAATATCTTATTTTTGGTCCTTACAAATACCTTGCAATGTAGGTGTTCACATTTTCTTTTCATAGATAAAGGTCAGAGAGGATAAGTATCTTCTCCACCCTCACACGAACTCATTGAACCAAAGTAAGTTTGACTTCAAAATTTGTGCCCTTTTTATGACAGTAGAAGGAAAGAAAAGTCCAGATTTTGTGGTAGTAAACTCTGTCCCCTTCCCATGTCAGCTCCTGCCCTTTCGGTGCTGAATCCCCTAAGCCAGACCATAAAAAGCCCCAAACGATGTTTGGAAACAGGGTATTCCCACAGTGTAGGTTACCCATGACAGTTTCTATTGCCTGGGACTTAAGCAATCCTATGCTTTCATGGATTGGACAGTGAATTTCAGCATCAGGAGTAATATTGTTTTTGTAGGAAAATATTTTCTAAGATAAAATTCGCCAAATTCCAATGGGAAATAGCCTGTGTTTCTCACTTTTACTAATCAGTCTCTTAAAGACAGATAATTATTATTCAAAGATAGTAGAGACTGGTTTGATGATATATAGAACCATGCAGACTTAAATTACATAGAGACACTTAAAAACAAGTACAGCATTTTTTTTCAAGTGGGATCAAGTTTATGTCTAATCAGAAGATTAAATATGTACAGAACAGTTGAAAAGAAAAAGTAATCCTTATACTATTCTATTTCCTTTTAAAACATCAATTTATGTTATTATTACAGTAATGCATAATCATTGCAGAAAATTGAGAATATAAAAAAGAGAGAAGGAAATCATGACCCTTTTACTCCAACACGGCAGAGGTGCCCATTATAAACATCGGTGTAGTTGTCACATTTGTATATGATGTCACATATGTATACAAGCACAATGTCACATACCTGTCCACATGTATACAATGCCATGTCACATATGTACACCAGTGCACACTCCCACGGTTGCCCTTTGTCTGTTAGTCAATGGTTCTAATATTTAATAATACTATTTTTGCACAGTCTTGTGACTACCTGCTTATGCAAAAATTTCAGTTCCAGCAATTATCCCTAGAGTCCTTAGGGGAGAGCTTATGAAACTCCCTTCACCCTCTGTAATTCCCCAAGCATGCTTTCCCTGGCACCACTCCTGGGCTGCTGGGAACACTCATGCCCTCCAGGTGCTGCTCTCTCCTGCTCAGCTGCAGACCGGATCCCTTGAAATGACAAAGCTGCATTATGTTTTGTCCTAAAAAGGAAATAGTCCCTTTCCCCTGACCCCAAGATCATACACTTTCAGGGGGTACTAGGGCAGTGCAGTTTGTGTGCGTCTCCATGGTTGGCAGGACTCAAGTGAAAGTTCTCTTTCGGCAAATTTTCTAAGTCATCCTGGTCCTATATAACTCAGAAATGAGTCTAATGAAGGCTCAGTTGGGGAACCAAGGAGTCATTCTTGTCTTCCGCTGACCTTTCTTATCCGATGGAAGTCTGTGAGGCTGATTTCTGTCTCAGGAGGAGTCCTCCCGAGTGGTTCCCAATCCTCAGGCATTCTAGAAGGAAGACTGACCTCACTGGTTTGCTATATACGCCCTGAACTATAATATTCCCAGGAGGTCTGAAATCACCATTACTAATGTAAAATGGAGATGACATAGAGCCTTATTAAAAAGGTAGAAGACAGTATTACATGGCATAATATTTATAAATTCTCAGCACATTGCCTGGATCACATTAAATATCAGTACACTCAAATGATGTTGGCTTTTGCCATTATTTTCTAATATAGCTTTTAAAAATTATAACGTATACATTTTGGTCACCAATTTTTCTTCAAAATCACATTCAATGGCAATGTAATATTCCACCATCTGGGTACCATAATGAATTTAGCCATTCCTAATTATTGGACGTGAAAATTGTTTTCAATCTCTACCCATTATACATTGTGACAATGAGCATTTTTGCACATGAGTCTTTGTTCCCATATCTGATTTTCTCTCCTATATTCCTAGGACATAAAATTAGAGGCAAACATGGAGGCAGTTAAAATCTCTTTGCTTCTTTCAGCTCTGTCTGGCAGCCAAGGGGCAGCAATTATGTGTTCTTCAAACCAGCCCTCTTTTTTTTTTTTTAGGTTTTTTTTTTTTTTTTTTTGAGGCAGTTTCTGAAAAGAAATCATTAGCTTGTGCTTTGCTAATATTTTTAGTCATTCTGTTGTTTAGCTTTGTCTATCCTCAAGGCAGCGTAGGGGTGTGAGCATTGCGGGTGGTGGGAGAGGGTAGAGTTGAAATGGCAAGTTCAAAGAGGCATGTCCAGTGGGCTACCATGTTAAGTTGGATGTCTTGTTTTGTTGTTTAATGGGATCAGCATGCTGTAGACAGCTGGGTGTGGCTGATTTTTAGGTTCTGAGGCACTGCTTCACTGGGCAAGGCTCAGAGCTTCAGAGGGCCCAGTGTGCTTCACCCATGACTCCAGGTCGCTCCCATGCCTGCCTTCCCTACGGGTGACCGTGATCTCTGCTGCCAAGTGCCTGAGCTGATGCCACCTATATATTGAGGACTTTGCTGTTGGCCATTTATGGGCAGCAAAAGGTGGTGTCATCGTGTCATCTTAGTCCAGAAGTCAAATGACTCAGAAAGTGGCTCAGACCAGCTGCCCACATTGAGACAGCCAGGAGCAGAGGAGGGCGTGTCTGCTGCTGCGGAGAGTGACACTGACCCCAGGGCATACCTTCTCCCTCAGTGGCTGGTCCCTCTTCTCTATCTTCGCCTGCTGATGGCAACTGGACACAAACTGCGCCTGCCACAGGGGCAGCCCACCCTAGACAAGCAGAGGTTTGGAGTGTTCTGTCTCGAGATACAATACATTTACAACATTATACTTCTATAGTATCCTTCATTTTGCCTCTCTGTGGGCAAAGCCTAAAATATTTACTGTCTGCAATTTTACTGGACCTCTGGTTTAAATTGTCATAGAAGTAGCTACTTAGGGGATCCCTGGATGGCTCAGCGGTTTAGCACCTGCCTTGGGCTCAGGATGTGATCCTGGGGTCCCAGGATTGAGTCCCACATCGGGCTCCCTGCATGGGGCCTGCTTCTCCCTCTGCCTTTCTCTCTCTCTGTGTGTGTCTCTCATGAATAAATAAATAAAATCTTAAAAAAAAATAAAGAAGTAACTACTTAGAGCCTTGAGATATTTTATTTTACACCCATTCAAGGTGGAAATAAGGCCACTGGGTATTATCAATGTGACTTGAAAATGAAGAATATGCAAAGGTTTTTGGTTGAACAGTAAAATGCTGATTAATGTATTGGTTAAATCTGTCTTGGTCTAAACAGTAAAGAGAGAGAGAGAAGATAACACTGGAAGATTTGGAATACTATTTTTTTAAAGATTTTATTTATTTATTCATGAGAGACACATAGAGAGGCAGAGACACAGGCAGAGGGAGAAGCAGGGCCCACGCAGGGAGCCCAATGTGGGACTCGATCCTGGGACTCCAGGATCATGCCCTGGGCCAAAGGCAGGCGCTAAACTGCTGAGCCACCCAGGGATCCCCAGGAATACTGTATTATTAATTAGAGAGACAGAAACCAGGTCACATTTTTGAATATTCAAAGTGGTTGAAACTACAGTTCTAGGGGAAACTCCGGTGAAAGAAATCAGAGATGATGATGCTCAAGCCACTATAGTTTCAAGTTAGTTTACTGACCTATCATTAATAACGCCTGTAGGACCCTCAACTTCCAGGTGTGTTATACTTGTAATATTTATTTGGAAGTCAGTTGTTCAGAATAAATGTTCATAACAAATTATTAAAGAAAATCTATTTAATTTACTGTATAATTTATCTATCATCCAATGCAATAAAAATAGAAAACAAAAATATTTACCCTCGTAATAATTGTATAAAATAATTAAATTCAATATATGAACTATGTAAAAGAGATGTGCTGGAATTAAAGTATGTTGGATAAAACACGGAGATGGAGATGGGCAGTGTGAAATCTGGGGACACATCATGGCATTTTCAGGGCTTCCCAGCTGCAGAGTGGGAGCAACCAGGAGGCATGGGGGGTGTCCAGCTTTAAATCAGTAAGGCAGGTATGCCAGGTGGCCTTCTAGACTCAGGGACTACTTGTGTTTCTGCCATTCCTTTCTGATGCAGGCTCCTCAGCAATCTCGTGAAGCAGAAACCATACGCGACAGAGATGCAGTTCCAATCAATTATTGCAGATTTTGCCCACCTGGTGGAGACGTGCTGCCAAGCAGAGTCGAGTGAAATGTGTTTCCGAGAAGAGGTCTGGTATCTCTATTTCCTTCTCTGTTCTCTCAGGGTACTTAGGATATACTGAAATTAAAACACCAATACGTTCTCCATTCCCATTGTGAGTGAATGAGAAGAAAATCATAGTCTGGATGGCTTGGTGTAATCAATTATATTTGGGTTTCAGATATGTTAATATTTATGTTTAGTTGAGGAAAATAGCAGGGTTTGACACAGATAGAGATGAATACCAGAGTCATAACACCAGATGGAGTGGAGATGTACAGGATTGGGGGTGCGAGGAGGAAGGATGAACCGAAGACTTTGGTAATTGTAGAGAAATGGTGTCCTTGGAAATGTAGTGAAATTTTAAAGAAATAACAGTTTAAAAACCTTTGGGAAAACTGTAGTTTTGTTCTAGAAATTTATGGGGTCACAGTTAGGAATAGTCATCGAATGGAGTGGGGCTTAATGAAGGGACCAGTGAAAAGGGTTTTATATCCTCAGTGGCCAAAAGATCATTAGAACAGGGGTTGAAAAAAAAAAAAAAAGAATGGGGATTGAAGAACATAGAGAGGAAAGAGCAATGAAGAGTATCTATCTATGCTCACCCACCACACTGACTACCCACAGATTGTTTTCTGTAATTAATTTAATTGCATGTAGTTGACAAGTAAGTGATTTCATTTTAAGTTGTAGGACTTCAATTCCTAAGAATATCATGATAGGATGTGGCACAGAAAATCCATGTAAATTCACACAGGGACCCCAGGACGAACTGCTCTCCCAGAGACATGACTTGAAGAGCAGAAACTCAGATATAGTAGATTATAGTATCTGAGTAGAGGAATGCAAAAATGTAGTTAAGAAAAAAAATAATAAAGCAGCCTTTATAGAGAAAAGTGGCTGGGGATGGTTTGGACCAGGGTTAAGTCTAGTGGCTGGCCCAGGGAAATGTTTTCACAGGAAATAATTTTCATGAATGCCTTAATTACCTTCATGGCTCTTTTTTACCTATTTAGCTAAACTGTACATGTGTTTATGTTAAAAATCATATACCTGTAGTCTAGTCAAGGTTAGGCAAACTGCAGCCCTCAGGCTGCTGGACTCTACTTCCTGTTTATATAAATAAGGTTGCATTGACATACAGTCATGCCCATTTATTTGCATATTGTCTACTGCTGCCTTTCTGTCCACAACAGCTGAATTAAGTAATTGCCAAACTGGATGGCTGTGACAGGGACTGTATTGAACTGCAAAGCCCCAAATGACTCTCAGGCTGCTTACAGAAAAGTTTTACTGATTCCCAGACTAGCTGATACACAATCAAAGTCATCACTTATGCTAGAGTCTAGTTGTTTATTTTAAAGCCTTCTTGCTTTTTGTAAAGCATTCAGAAAACATGTCTCCACCTGGGTAACAACCCCATAGCCACATAGATCAACACTTTGAAGAAGGGCCTGTGCTTATATCTTGCTCCTGAATAAGAATACTACTTGCTCAAAATATTATTGGTGAACAGCGTGACAGGAAGATTTCTGTGTGCTTTTTTCCCATGCTTTTTACCTAACAGCAATCTTTAACTTAGTGGTTGAAAAGCCCAACTATCTTCCCCTTCCTTCCCCTTCCTTCCCTATTTTCTTTTAGGATTTGTCCCCCAAATTAAAGGAGAAAATAGAAGGTCTCTGGAGGGGCACCTGGGTAGCTCAGTGGTTGAGCGTCTGCCTTTGGCTGTGGTCTTGATCCCAGGGTCCTGGGATTGAGTCCTGCATCAGGCTCCCGGCAGGGAGCCTTCTCCCTCTGCCTGTGTCTCTGCCTTTCTCTGTGTGTCTCTCATGAATAAATAAGTAAAATCTTAAAAAGAGGAAGAAGAAGCAGCTCTCTGAAGAATGTATCATGTTAATTAAAATTTGCCAGAATTAATTACAGATAATAAAAATGCTTATTATCTGTAATTATGCATTATCTCTAAAGTTTGGTCAAGTTTTCCCTTGTATGCTTATTCTAAGGCAGTGTTTCTGAAATTATAGTGTGCATCAGAATCAATTCCGGAGCTTATTAAAACAAATTCAGAATTTCCCACCTACAATTTCACCACTTGAATCAGTAATTCTGGGGTGGGGTGTGATAATTTGCGCTTCTAACAAGTTCCTAGGTGCTGCTGATGCTGGCTGGTTTGAGGACCACTTTAAGAATCACATTGCTAAGGTGCAAGCAGCTAATCATAAACTCTTCCCCAATTCCCTCCTCATATTTTCATAGGCCCAACTCTCAGTGTGAAGCTGGTACCAAAGATGGCAGCAGAAATAATGAAACAATTGGAAAATAACATTTATGAAAGAAAGGGAAAGAATTTGAAGGTATTGAATATAAAGATAAGACTAGAATATTTAAAAAATAATCTTATAGTGTAGCAAAAAATGTGGGAATAGGTGATCAAACTATTTTAGAATCTTATCGTCAAGAATTCTTGTCTTTGTGCTTCTATGTTTATGAAAGGAGTCTAGGTTTGACTATAGTGCAGAGGAATACCTAGATACCCCAGGAACCCCCATGCAACCAAGACCCCAGGAGTGAAAAGACTCAGTCAATTGGCAGTCTGGGCATGTTCCAAGTTAGCTATAAAAGACTAACTGCTCCAGGGACCTACAGGCATTTTCTTTGTTTTTGTTTCTGAGATTATAATAGTCACTTACATGAACCTGTTCTGCCAATTAAAAGAGAAAGTGGGCAGGTTTGAAGACTGCCTTTCCTGCTTTGGCTATTGGGAGGATAAAGCATTTTAGACAAGATGGAAAACATATTTTGAGAAGCAAGCCAAATTCTAAGGAGAAAAAGGGTAAACTAAAGTCAATGTTGGAATGCTGGCAAGAGTAAAACCGAAATATATAAAAGGAGAAAAAAAAGAAGAAACTCAGCTATACAGGGTGAATTCGGATCATCCAAAGAAGAAGCATCTCACATTTCATGAAATAATAACACAAATTGTAGACATCAGCAGGTTCAAGGAGAAAATTCAGGTCCAAGGAGAAATTCTCTTTGCCAGGTCAGTGGCAACGATAATTATAGCCTGTGATATTTCTCTATCAGCCAATAGAATATACTACAGAGGAAATTAAACATGAATTAGCAGAAATGTGTGCAGGTTGAAACAATGCTTTGAAAATAATAACGTGAAATTTAGCAATGGGAAAAAAAAGCAAGGTTCTACTTTTAGACATGATTTAACACAGGTTCATGTGAAAAGATCTGCTGGTTAAATAGCCTGAACTTAACAACTGGATGGGTCTACTGACCCAGAGCTGCTGCAATCTCGGATGTGTTTCCAAAGAAAAAGACAAAGATCAGATTAAGCAACGTGATAACCCCAACCTATGTAAATCAGGTCATTCTTAGTTACTATGTTTAGTTTCTTATAACACATTACACAAGCTTTGAAAATTATAGAAGTAATACATGAATATGGTAAAAGCTCAAGCAGAACAGCAGGGTACGTTTCCCATTCCCAAAAGGTAACCAATGTTAGGTTTTCACTTTTAGTTCTCCTAGTGATAACCATCATTGTTTTATTTATTTTTTATTTTTAAAATATTTTATTTATTGATTTCAAAGAGCAAGAATGAGAGAGAGAGTATGAGCAGGGCAGAGAGGCAGAGGGAGAGGGAGAAACAGACGCCGCACTGAGCAGGGAGCCTGACACGGGGCTGGATCTCAGGCCGCCGGGATCATGACCTGAGCCAAAGGCTGACACGTAACTGACTGAGCCACACCAGCATCACTTTAATAGTTTCTTAAAATATTAAAATCACGTAATGAATATAGTGCACTTACACTAACATCAAGAACCCTATCTGTGAATGCCGTCTTAATCTGTTTGAGTGTTTTTAGTTCTCTTATTAGTTATATGTTATATTTCTTGGCCCTTTAATTCCATCAACATCTATTGATTTTTCCAAAACATAGTTAATATGTCTAAACTTCCTTTGACTTCCTTGCCAGCTTTTCTTTTTAAAGCTGTATATACCATTACTTCTACATTGTCTGAGTTTATTTATCTGCTTATTAAATATAAGGTTTTTATGCTTTGTTCGTAAGTTGATGCTAAAAACTGGAAACCATTAAATAGTCTATTTAATTGTGTGTTTATCTGCAATATTATTTACATCAATACCACAAATGGATTGACCAACGGTATGATTTACCATTAAAATCTCTTTCTTACCTACTAAGCTACAGAAAATCATGCCACTTTTATTCATTTTGGGACATTTGGACTATAATTTCCTAGTATATCCTTCTGTTTTTGAGAGTTACCAATTGTCTTTCTTTTCCTGTGTTGGCAAATAAAGCATCTACTTTCATCACACCACTAAACTGTTTCAGGCTCTTAATAATGCAGTTTTTGTAATAGAATATTCTGTTATCTTAAAAGTAAATTTCAAAAAGTCCTCTGGCTTAATCTTCCAATTGGATCTAGTTATTTCTAGGACTGATTCATGGCTGTCCACATAGGATCTCATTTTAATGTGATCCTGGGTAAATTGAATTATTTCTAAAATACTATGTTTTTTTCTTGGAGCATTTTATGTTTTGCTGGGCTACATTCTTTTTTTATTGGGGTTCAATTTGCCAACATAGAGCATAATACCCCGTGCTCATCCCACCAAGTGCCCCCCTCAGTGCTTGTCACCCAGTCACCCCAACCCCCCGCCCATCTCCCCTTCCACTACCCCTTGTTCGTTTCCCAGAGTTAGGAGTCTCTTATGTTCTGTCTCTCTTTCTGATATTTTCACTCATTTTCTCTCCTTTCCTCTTTATTCCCTTTCACTATTTTTATATTCCCCAAATGAATGACACCATATAATGTTTGTCCTTCTCCAATTAATTTACTTCACTCAGCATAATACCCTCCAGTTCCATCCACGTCGAAACAAATGGTGGGTATTTGTCGTTTCTAATGGCTGAGGAATATTCCATTGTATACAGAGACCACATCTTCTTTATCCATTCATCTTTCGATGGACCCTGAGGCTCCTTCCACAGTTTGGCTGTTGTGGACATTGCTGCTAGAAACATCGGGTGCAGGTGTCCCGGTGTTTCACTGCATCTGAATCTTTGGGGTAAATCCCCAACAGTGCAATTGCCGGGTCGTAGGGCAGGTCTATTTTTAACTCTTTGAGGAGCCTCCACACAGTTTTCCAGAGTGGCTGCACCAGGTCACATTCCCACCAACAGTGCAAGAGGATTCCCCTTTCTCCACGTCCTCTCCAACATTGGTTGTCTCCTGCCTTGTTAATTTTCCCCATTCTCACTGGTGTGAGGTGGGATCTCATTGTGGTTTTGATTTGTATTTCCCTGATGGCCAGTGATGCAGAGCATTTTCTCATGTGCATGTTGGCCATGTCTATGGCTCCCTCTGTGAGATTTCTCTTCATGTCTTTTGCCCATTTCGTGATTGGATTGTTTGTTTCTTTGGTGTTGAGTTTAATAAGTTCTTTATAGATCTTGGAAACTAGCCCTTTATCTGATACGTCATTTGCAAATATCTTCTCCCATTCTGTAGGTTGTCTTTGAGTTTTGTTGACTGTATCCTTTGCTGTGCAAAAGCTTCTTATCTTGATGAAGTCCCAATAGTTCATTTTTGCTTTTGTTTCTTTTGCCTTCATGGATGTATCTTGCAAGAAGTTGCTGTGGCTGAGTTCAAAAAAGGTGTTACCTGTGTTCTCCTCTAGGATTGTGATGGACTCTTGTCTCACATTTAGATCTTTCATCCATTTTGAGTTTATCTTTGTGTCTGGTGCAAGAGAGTGGTCTAGTTTCATTCTTCTGCATGTGTATGTCCAATTTTCCCAGCACCATTTATTGAAGAGACTGTCCTTTATCCAGTGGATAGTCTTTCGTGCTTTGTCGAATATTAGTTGACCATAGAGTTGAGGGCCCATTTCTGGGTTCTCTATTCTGCTCCATTGATCTATGTGTCTGTCTTTGTGCCAGGACCACACTGTCTTGATGACCACAGCTTTGTAGTACGACCTGAAATCTGGCATTGTGATGCCCCTGGCTCTGGTTTTCTTTTTTAATATTCCCCTGCTATTCGGGGTCCTTCTGATTCCACACAAATCTTAAGATGATTTGTTCTAACTCTCTGAAGAAAGTCCATGGTATTTTGATAGGGATTGCATTGAACGTGTAAATTGCCCTGGGTAACATTGACATTTTCACAATATTAATTCTGCCAATCCATGAGCATGGAATATTTTTCCATCTCTTTGTGTCTTCCTCCATTTCTTTCAGAAGTGTTCTATAGTTTTTAGGGTATAGATCCTTTACCTCTTTGGTTAGGTTTATTCCTAGGTATCTTATGCTTTTGGGTGCAATTGTAAATGGGATTGACTCCTTAATTTCTCTTTCCTCAGTCTCATTGTTAGTGTACAGAAATGCCACTGATTATGGACATTGATTTTGTATCCTGTGCTGGGCTACATTCTTTTTCTTTTTCTTTTTTAAGATTTTATTTATTTATTCATGAGAGACACAGAGAGAGAGGCAGAGACACAGTCAGAGAGAGCAGCAGGCTCCATGCAGGGAGCCCGACTCTGGACTCAATCCCAGGTCTCCAGGATCATGCCCTGGGCTGAAGGCGACGCTAAACCTCTGAGCCACCCGGGCTGCCCATGGGCTACATTCTTAACATATACGTGCACATGTATGTTTGTGTTATTTCCAAATGGGCACTTGGGAGATAAACTTTCTGAGACCTTGCATTTTAAAATATTATTTTGTTTATTTATTTGCACAGCGCTTTTGCTGAATAGGGATTCTTTAGGTGTAAATCATGGGGTCAAATTCTGGCTAAGTAAAGATCAGTTTATTGAAAGGATAGTGGTGGCTGCCGGAATCTTTAGGATGTTTGAAAAGCAGGCTGGGCAGCAGACAAGAAGCATAAGCAACTAAGAAATCAGTGACTTTCTGCTCTTTTACTGCTATGACATATCACCATTTTATTATTCTGAGCTCCTATTTTTGTACTTTGAAATATTGGTCAGTGTCATACTGATGACTTTCTCTTTTTTCTTTTTCTAGCAGTTCATCAATATTTGTTACATTGCTTTTTTTCTTTTTAGTATCAATAAGGCTTTCTTCTTTTTTTATATAATAATTTTACCATTATTGCACAGGGATTTTGGAAGAGATGAGAGACAATACATTTTATAAGGACAGTGGTGAATTGTTATGTCCAGAGAGTATCTAGAATGAAAAAAGTATTGAAAAGCATGTCAAAGGGATATGGAGAAATCGGTAATATTTATTCCAAAATCTTAGGATGGGTGACATGGCAACAGTCTATCAACATGTCCAGGATTATAAGAAATCAGAGTGACTAATTTGGGGTCAGTGTAAGGAAAATGTTTCCTCTTTCTTTTCTGTGCTCTCTGCATTCCATCATGTGAGTTCATGTTTTCTAGTTCAAAGTCTTGCTTGGGCTTTGCCTCAAGATATAGAGTTATCATCCCTTATTTCATGCAGGACATTTCTCATTATTATAGTTGTTCCTCAGATGCCTTTCTTCTACCCCACCTTTACCAGAAACTTCCCCCTTGCCCTCACATTTGTTATCATTACAAATTAGAAACTTACTGAGGAATTATGGAATAAATAAAGCCAGGAAGGACGGATGTGGAGAAATATGACTTACACTACTAGTGTTAGGTTCAGAGCCAATGAACAAGATTAAGTGTGAGGGTCTTGAGGTTAAGCTTATTGGAAAACTTTCCATGAAGATGGACTCTTAAAAGTCATGGGTGACCAAAAAAACAAGGATAGTTTAAAGTTCACAGCTATTTTTAAAAGCAAACTTAAAAAGATTCCAGTCTCTAGATTATTTAGATGTGGTACTGTTTGAGGGTTGGAAGAAGGACTAAATTAATAGACTTCTAACCATGTCCCACAGGGTGCTAGGAGCCCTTAGGAGTGCAAGTCATCCATCACCTAGGGTGTGTGTGTGCATGTGTATGTGTATGTGCTAATCTTAGCGGTGGAGTTCAGGGGCTCCCATTCCCACTTCACTAAAGATGAAATAACTTTCACTGATCTCTGTGGGCTTCCACAAATGCCTTTTACTTGAATAAAGACTATATGGTAAAAATTGGGGGAAACTGATGGGCTTAACATAGAGGCCAACACCAATATATATGAAGGCAGTAGAGACACTCTGATCAATGTTAGTGGTCTTGTTCCTCTTGAGTTCTTGCACTTGATTATACAATGATTTAGTGTGGGATTAGCCTTGGGAAGTTTTAAAATGCAAAGAGAAACTGATATAGATTGTCCGTTTTTACCCTGTAGCAAAAGAGTCCCATATTTTTGTGAGGAAAATCAACTTTTTAAAATTCTAAATCTGAGGTCCTGGGAGTAGAAGAGGTATTGCAGTTAGTTAAATCCTTAAGGTCAAAGACTAGGCCATGAGAAATCCTAAGACCTTAACCCACGGGCATGTTAAAGCCACTTTCAGGCATATAACAGGTAAGTCTTAAAGATTTTCTATTTGGGGATCATAGATGTTCAGGTGTTTTGTTTTGTTTTGTTTTGTTTTTCTCTTTCTTACAGATGTACTTATTTGCTTTTTTCCCCCCAGGGATCCAAACTGATTGAAAAGTGCCAGTCTCTCTTGGGAGGCAAATGATCCCAGAAAAATGTCAATATAGAGTCTTTGCTGAGATCTGCCTTTTGTTTTTCACGAGTAATGAAACTACAAATCAGCAGCATCATTTTTCAGCTACTCAATGTTACTCAGGATACTAGCCTGGGCTTCACTGAATCCTTTTCTACTTAGCAGAGAAATCTCTGTATTGTAATCCTCATACAACCAGCTTACCTGCTTCCTTTCTCTCATAAGCTCTCAGCTTCTCAAAAGCAACACCAGAAATAGGAAATCAAGGGACCTTTCAAAACCTCAGGTAGATGCAATGGGCTGCCACATCTGGCTGGGAGCTGGCTTCTGGGTTTCTAGAGTGAAAAAGACCCCAGTGCAGCTCTGAAGCTTCTGTCGATAGCACTGCAGAAAATGCTTATTGGTTAACTGAATTGAATGTGCTTTAGAATAAGTTACCTTTAGAACTGCTTTGACTTTTTTTTTAAGAAGTATGGGACTGGGAAGGTATTTGGAACCACTTACAACATTTATTCATCCAATAGATTTTTAGTGGGTATCCGCTGGGTACAAGGCACTGTTCTAGGAGCTTGTGACCAAACAGAACAGAACAAAATCCCTATCTTCATAAAGTTTACCTTCTGGTGCAGCTTGGTGAAAACATATGTCTCTTCTTCTTTTTCTCTCTCTTTCTTTCTTTCATATCAGTTAGTCTTGAACAAATCAGGACTTTGCCTCATCCCTATGGCATTGAACACATTATGAAATCAAGAAAATATTTAACATTCTGTTTGCCAAGAGTCATTGTGTTAATAGAAAAGCTCCAAAAGGTCATGACTGAGGTGAGGAATAGGTCCTATTGGCCGTGCATGGTCTCCTACATGCTAGGTAAGTCTGCTTTTGTAACAGCCAATGTCCTAAGACATGTAACTAGACTTAACTTCTGGCTTGTTATTGTCACTGGCTGCAGTAATAGCAATTAGCATGGTGCTGTGTGCCAGATATTATTGTAAGTTTTTCCCTGTAAAGACTTATTTGACCCTCATAACTCATAATAATCTAATGAGGCAGGTACTATTATTAACCTTCTCATTCTACAGACCAACACAATGAGTGCAAAGAGGTTAAGTAGCTTGCCCTAGTATTTACAGGTGGTTTGGAACTAGAATTCAAAGCTCAAGTTAATAAATTTAAGGGCTCCTGGGTTCCATTGTCAGCATCACATATACAGGGTAAAGATAAAAGGTGGAGGGACGGGAAAAATGGGTTGAGGAGGTTGGAGGTGAATTTAAAAATTTAAGAAGAGAGCACACATACAAAAAGGAGTTTACAAATATATATTAGGGAAAAGAGATATGAGAGAAAGAATCAATGGACAGTAGAGAATGTGAAATTGAATGAACATGTGAGGACTTCTTCCAAGGCTGAGGCTTTATTTATTTATTTATTTATTTTCAAGGCTGAGGCTTTAGCTGCAGAGTCAATGGTTAACTGGAGACAACCTCGATATTTGGTTAACTATTCACAGAAAGTCTTCTCAACACTGTGAAAAGAATATCACCACAATTTGCAATGAGTGCTTCAGGAGGATTTCTCTGGCATTGAGTTTTCAGATAATGATGTTCTTTGACATGACAAAGTAGCCCTAATGCACTGGTGAAGAGCCCAGTTGCTGGAGATGGATGGTCTAGATTTGAGTTCTGCCCCGACTCACCATCGTATCCTTATCCTTGTTGAGATCTTGTTGCCCCCAACTACTGAATTTTTGTCTTAAAACTAGCCAAACCAAATCACTCACCATCCCCTAAAACACCTCACACACCACCACATCTCTATCTGTTCAAACCCTGCCCAGTTTCTAGTCTTTGACCAGGGCCACTTCTTCCGTGACTTTCCCTGGTCTCTAGGACAGTATGTGATCTTAGACTCCTGTGCATCACATTACCAGTCAGCTCTGCTCTTGTGACACCAGAAGTTTGAAATCTGCCCAGTGTTATAATTCCTTATGTGTTTGTCTCTTGTATAAATTCATTAGTTATCTGATTTTAGTATGTTCATATTATGCTCTGTAGCACCTAGCAATGTATGAAATACAATAGAAACTTAACAAATGTCTTTTGGAAGCTAATTTGCTAATGTATAAGAACATGTCCAAATAAGTGGAGTGCAGCTAAGATACCTTTTATGTGTCAAGTATTCGTCCTATAACTTGCACAACTGTCCACTGAAGTAGGTACTTCTATTCCCATTTTACAAATGAGGACACATAAGGAAAGCCAGATTGAGGGAATATAGTTTAGGGTGAGATCCTAGATTATAGCAGTTAAGAGAGAGAACTCTGGAGCATAATTCAAATCTTACCTAGCTCTTCTGCTAAAGACTTTAGCAAATGTCCTAACCTCTCCATGGCTTGCTCTCTTCTTCATCTATAAAATTGGGTTGAAAGGGTAATTTCTTCGTGGGACTATAATAAACACTAAATCAGCTGATATATATAAACCTTAAAACATACTGGGCAAATGGCAAGTATTATTAGTGTGAGTAATATGAAATTGCTGCTTTTGTAGGTTAAATTGACAATTTCAGATGGCTCAGCCTAATAGGTGTTAGCTATTATTATTTAAAAGACCAATGGATGCCATTGAGGGTTTTGTTCTACTTGCCTCTTATTCCTTTCTTTCCTTTCACAGGTAGATATAGAGCAACGTAACAGTTACACCTGCCATCTTTTCCACCTCATCAACTGCCTTGAAAATGGGCTTCTTTCTCCTTCATTTCCTGAAACCAGTGTGAACAGCCCTAAACAAAATTCCATAGCAACACTGCCTTACTGTTTCATATAGCCAAGAGATAATGTATTTATATATTTCAGGTAGCCAAGAGATAATATATTTGCATATTTCATATAGCCAAGAGATAATAAAATATACCACCAAATTCAGGGAAACCAGTAAAGATTCTATATTTCTTTAGCTACTGAGTCAGATTTGTGAAAAGGAGGTTTATATACAGGAGGTTTTCAGAAAAAAATATTTCATGGAACTCATTCACTCATTCTTTTACTCACTGATTCACTAAGTCACTAAGTCTTTTATTCAACTGATTTATATCAAGCACATCCTATACACAAGACAATATTAGGCACAGTGAAGTATACAAAGATGAATGCAAAAAGTCCTCTACCATTAATAAGTATAACATGATCTGGGATTGAATTTGAACTAATATGTAACTGGTAGTGAAATATTTGAGCCACCTAGAACAAGGATAAAGAGTTTTATGACAAAAGTTAATATTTTTACATTATGCAAAGATGCCTCTGAACAGATTTTTGTCTGTTACCTATTGCTATGTAACAAATTACCCTAAAATTTAGCAGCATACTACAAGAAACATTTCTTTTCTCATATGTTTTCTGAGGATCAGGAACCCAGGAGTGGGTTAGCTAGATTTTCTGGCTCAGGGTCTCTCACGAGGTTGTAATCAAACTGTTAGGGCTGTTCTCTGAAGGCTTAATGGGGGCCAGTACACGGCCCACTCATCTGGCTTCGGACGGGAGCCCTCAGTTGTTGCTGACTTTGGCAAAGGTCTCTGTTCCCATCACGCAGGCCTTTCTCCAGTGCTGCCCCCCTCATGGCAGTTGGCTTCCCCCAGAGCCCGTGATCCAAGAGAGTAAGCAAGGAGGATGCCACAGTGTTATATGACCTAGACCCAGAATCACACACTGTCACTTCTGCTTTCTTCTATTCCTTAGGATTGAGTCACTAGGTCTGGGCCATATGCAAGGTGACTTCTAGGCCCAATGTCTTTATGAATATATTTTAAAACTACCATGGAAGTGAAGTTAATGTCTTATTTAAAAATTTGATATTTCTGCATCTACTGGAACTCTGTTCTTGCTTGCATGTTCTTGCTACTTTTTGTTGGTAACTTCCGTATTTTTAAAAGATTTTATTTATTTCTTTTAGAGACAGAGAAAGCATGAGCATGGGGAAGAGCAGAGGGAAAGGGAGAGGGAAGGGAAAAGAATCTCAAGCTGACTCTGCACTGAGTGCAGAGCCCAATGTGGGGCTCAATCTTACGACCCTGAGATCATGACCTGAGCCGAAACAGAGTCAGACCCTTAACCAACTGAGCCATCCAGGTCCCACATTGGTAACTCTCTGATCATAACTTTTCCATTTCCTAATTTAAAAGTAACATGGGTTTATTATAGAATATTTAATAAGCATGGGAAAATAAATGATTTACCCATAATTCTATAGCCCATATATAACCACATTTAATGTTTTCTGGTTTGTGTGTCGACACAAATATTAGTGTACACACACACACACACACACATATTTTACGGCTAAGAGATATTTTGAATTTTTGTATGTATATTCTTACTTAGATACATAAGAATTTTCTTCTATATTTAAAGTTCATTTGGAAACATAATTCTAGTGGCTGCATACCATTTCTATGAGTAAATGTTCTTTTCCTTCTTTAATTATTTTTTCCTATTTTTGATCATTTAAGCTATTTACTTTCTTTTACCACAACAGCAATATAATAAATATCTTTCATAATGTCTTTGTATGGCTCATTATTTCAATATAAGATCCTGTAAGTTAAATTATAGGATGAACTTACTACTGAGTTGCTTTCAAGAAAAGTTAATATCCATTCCTATTTCTACCAGTAGTCTGAGTGACCATCTCATTGTAATTTGTTGAGTATTTAATATCACTCTTAATCTTTGCTAATAGACCAAAAAGTGCATTTTCCTTTATTTTATTTTATTTTATTTTATTTTATTATTTTATTTTATTTTATTTTTATTTTATTTTATTTATTTTATTATTTATTTTATTTATTTTATTGACATCTCAGGTATTTTATTGACTCTCAGCTCCAAATTCACTGTTGGTTCTGTAAAAATGGTTGTGGAACCTTTAAAGGTTTTTTCCTTTGTATTTTGCGTGATGTCATGCTTCGTCAGCAGAGGGCGGTGAAGAAACACTGTAGGAGAAAGTCTGGTCTCCTGATTCCCGGCTGATGGCCAAGACTTCTGGGCCTGGGCTTCCCTCCACTGCTTTGCCCAGGGTGCTTTCTCCAGGGCTGATTGCCTGTAGGGTGCAGCTCTCTTTCCCATTTGTTCCCTCAACCCCTTCCCCACTTGCGGTGACAGCCTGGAGCTGAGTACAGGTCTGTGCCCTGGTGCCAAATCACTGCTCCCCACTCCAGCCTCTCAATTCAGGGCTTGCTTACAGAGAGCCCTGGCCCAACCCCACCCCGGCATGGCCTTCTAGGAAGCCACTTGCCCAGACTCTGCGCCACACAGTCTCGAAGACCCTTTGCCCAGTTCATGCACAGAGTTATCCTGGGTTCCTGCAAAGGGTCCCTTGAGCCCCTAGTCCAGGCACACCTGCAGCAGTACCCTCTATGCTTTCTTTGTGTCCCCAGACTTCCGGCAGACCTCCGGACACAGACACTCTGTGATCTGGGCCCGGGGCCTTCAGAGAATCCCCAAGGCCCTCTGCACACTTGCCCACTTCCCCCAAAGGGTGTTCTCGTCCGACCTACGACTGTGGTGTTGGCAACCAGCAAACTGCTCCACCACCCATGGGCTGCACCCACAGCCTCTCCAGGGAACTTCAAACCTCTGATTCCAAACTTGCCCTTTTTGGGGTACTCTTCCCCAGCCTTGGTGTACCCTTTAGCACTCTCTTTCTTACAATTCACCTATCATCACAGCTTAATTCTTTATATTAAACCTCTGCTTAAATTACTGTGTTTCTGTCTCCTTATTAATAAGGACACAAAACAGTGAGGTTGATCACCGATAAGATACAAGTCCCCCTCCCGCACTTGGTAGCTATTGGAATTTCCTCTCCTGTGATTTTAATTTTTATGTGTTTTTTTTTTTTCCTATCCACATCTTGGTATTTTTCTTACACATCTTGTAGACTTTGTATTAATGATTAATCTGTCATTTATGGCAGGTACCTGACACTACTTAATTTTTTTTGTAAGCACACTGAATTTTAACTATTTCATTTGCCCAATTTTGGCAAGATGAGACCATTTTCTTATTAACTGATAGCTGGAGAGATAATGAAGCAAGCCTCTATTTTCCTCAAAAGATTTCCTTTCCTAGGACTTACCGATCATAACACACTTTTACTTTCATCCAGTTTAGGTTTTGGTTTCAGTGACACTAGGAAGTAATACCTTGGTCTTAAAAATATTTTGCATTTTTATTTTGATAATTATTAGTCTTCCAACTTGGGTTTATTACAATACAACCCTTATCCCTTAGTACATGCAATGTATCCAAACAATTTAATACAACGCTTTTGAGGAATACAAATGAAAGCAGCTTAGAGAATGGAACAGTGTTGCATAAAACTCCAATCTAACATGGAGTTCATAAATAAAATCATAGATGATACTTGCGGCATTCTCAGTGGTTTTATTTTTTGTTTGTTTTCCAATTGGTTTTAGCAGACTTTTAAGTAACTCATACCGTGGAATGAGTTGTCTTGGATAAAAAGAGCAGAGCTCCAGATTCCTTGCCTACCATCAGCTACAAGTTTTGCATTATCCTTTGTTTTCATTCGGCAACAAACGGTTTCTGTGGGCCAAATCTTGTCCTAGCTGATTAAATATATGAGGTGTCTGTGGTAGACTTGTTTGGAAAAATAAAACTAATTCAACCAACTTTAAAAAAAAATGCTCAAGAATACTTTGGAAGTCATGAGTAGAAAGAGTGGGGGAAAGGAGGTTCAGGTTGAGAAAATTGCCAGTTCGGATTTCTTAAGAGTCCATGATCTTTTCCAACCCAAAGGACCACTAGCTCTGATGCTACAAATGGCCCAAAGTCATGGACTATAAAGAGACAGTCCTGGATTTCTCAAAGATGCTAGAGCTTTTAGGGAGCTGTGAAACACTCTTACCATGCAGTTCCTTGGTAGGGTAAGAATATGCCTCTTTATTTGCAGAGCTGGCTGCTTTTACGTCTGAATCACGTCTGATAATCAGTTGATGATGTTTTAGTTCTCCTGACAGTTCAAGCTAACAGAGGTTTAGGGTACTTGACATCTGAAGACACCATTTAGATTCGAGTTCTTTGAGTGTTTTAAAGTATTTGGAATACACAGTATCCAAGCTTGTTCCAGTTACTGGAACTAAATTCAAGCCCCTTTCAGTGCAGCTATGAACCCTCGTTAACCTCATCACTTCAAAGACAGACAGGCTTCTTCAACATTAAATTGCCTACAAATTCAAGTTCATATGTATTTGTATGAACTCGAGTATCGAATGGATGCACTCATCAAATCGTAATATCCCTCTGATTTTGTTGAAGTGTTTCAGCAATTGCAGGCTGTACTGCTAAACCGTTGTTTCAGTTTTTACTGCCCGTTTACTTTGAAGACATTTCAGTATAATAGCCTTTTCTGTACTGAATCTGAAAATGAGAAGGAGAAAAAGAGTTATTAAAAATTGAACACATTTTAGTGCACTGGACCTCTTAAAGGAATGGGTGCCCAGCATGCATGCTCCTGACTTACTTGGCTATTGTTCTTTGGATCTCTTTCTTTTCTTCTTCATTTAATCTTTGAAGGATGGATTCCAGGAGAGAAAAATGAAAGTTAATGTACTGAGCCACCTGGAAAAGGAAAACACAAAATGAGACAAAAAAGAAAGCAGATTCTGTGAAAGGTGCTAAGTCAAGAGGAAGCAAAGACAGATTCAGGGTAACAATATCCATACATCACTGCTAATTTCTTCTGCATCTTTATCCATGAGGAAAATGCGAGCATTCTCTTTGGAAGGTCCCTGTAGGAGCCTATGCAGTAGTGGGACATCTGTCTCCTTTAGCCGTTTCCGCTCTGCAAAGGAAAACAAGAATCATCTATAGTCAGGAGTCCATCCTAGAGAAAGAGAAGAAATGTAAGTCATCCATTCACTTTCTCTCTAGCTCACGTTGGAAGAAGACCGAAAAATTATTCATTTTATCAGAATGAAGCATGAACAGAACATACAACAGGAGGCACTCATTCAAATGAGTAAATTAAAATTGAAACCTTTCCAAAAAAAAGTACAAATGGACTTCTTTCTCTTGCTATCTCTTAAATTTGATTTGTATCTCATAGAATTCATCCTTACCTTTGATTTGGATGTTCAGATATATCCCCAGGCCCATTTATGCTTTTATCAAGTAACAGTCCCATAAAAATTTTTTTTTTTTTAATGATTTTACTTATTTATTCACGAGAGACACAGAGAGAGAGGCAGAGACACAGACCAAGGGAGAAGCAGGCTCCATGCAGGGAGCCCGGCATGGGACTCGATCCCAGGTCTCCAGGATCACACCCCAGGCTGAAGGCAACACTAAACCACTGGGCCACTGGGGCTGCCCCCAAAAAATTCTTAATAATTTTTCATTCATTCAACAAATTTTTATTGATTCTTTCCTAGTTCAGTTACTGTATTTCCATATTCCCAGTTGTTCAGGTCCAAAATTTTGTAATTATCTTCAATGATTCCTCTGTTTCTCATTCCAATGCAATCCTTGGGTCTTTCTTAAACATATACTCATGTTTCACATCACAGATATTTTTATTATTTCATTTATCTGAGGGCCATAATAATGAAATGAGAAAGAAAATAACTTCCAATCTGGTGTATTCCTAGAACTTCAAATTTCCTAAAGTTACAAATTTCCCACCCACCAAAGCACTTCCAGCTTTCTGTCAAAATAGTTTCACATCCATGATTTCATTTTTATCAGAATGAAGCATGAACTGAACACATTGCCTTTACATCCATCTCCTTCCCCCCTTCTTCAAATATTTTTTGAGTTCCTACTATGTTTCAGGCATTGTTTTCTGTGCTGGGCACCTTATAAAACAGAATAAAATCACTTCCCCTGTGGACCTTACATTCCATTCTGTGGAAGACACAGATGCTAAGGAAGATAGATCAATAAAACATGTCATATATTGGTGACAAACATTCAGAAGAAACATAAAGCAAGGAAAGGGGTAGAAAGAATGTGTATGTGTAAATAGGTATGCATAGGGCACAAGTATGCAATGATTGATGGGGTGGCTTCAAAAGGCCTCACTGAAGACATAACATATGAATAAAGACTGAAGGAGTTGAGGGATGGAACCAGGGAGCTATTTGGGGGAAGAATGTGTTCCAAACAGAGTAAGTAAATAAGCCAGGCACCCTCCAACTCAGTGCACACCTAGTGCTATCCAAAAGCAACAAGAGACCAGGGTGGCTAACATGAAGATGATGGAAGGGTTATTAAAAGTTGAAGAAAACATGTAGTGGGACCAGCATAAAGACTCTGGCTTTACTGTGGGGAAGAAACACCACCGTAGGATTTGAGAAGTGATGTGACATAGTCTGACTTACATCGTTAAAGAATAATCTGTCTGCTATGTTGACATAGACTGAAAGGGGCAAAAGGTAGACCAATGAGTCCTTTCTACATTGTCACCAATGAAATCAATTACCCTGGGCTACCAAAGTTCCGAGAATCAGAACTGTTCTCATCCCCAGGGGCTTGCCCCAGGAAAAAGTTAGGAGAGGATCTAGAGCACAATTAAAGTAATATTGTCCATTCTTGCTTCTATAGAATTAGAGTTCATTGCTTTAATTCCTCTACATTTCTGAAGCAAAGGAGAAACCCAATAATTCAGCTTATCTTATTCACCCACTAGAATCCTCTTCTGACCTCTACATCTTACATTAACTTGGTTTTGCATCCTCAGTGTGTTACATTCTTGATATCACAGAGCAAGGTTTCTTGCTTCATAACTTTGTTTCTGGGATAATTATCAGAAATACATATTCCCAGACTGTTCCTGGATCTGGATAGTTTGGGAATCTTTATTTTAATGCACTTATCAGGTAATTCTGAAATGGACTAGAAGTTGAAAAACACTTGATCATGAGTTAGCTGATACAAGGTATTAAATGCACCTGTATTTTCCAGATTAATACCTAAACAGGTGCTATTGATTCCATTCTTTTCTCTGTCCCTGATCCCTAAAAGGTGGTAGTTATGATTATCTTCTGGATTTTATGTATTAGAATTTTGACACAAAAATTGAAATAAAACATGATTTTTCCGGTAAAATTTTAAAGAACTACATTTTTGCAGTGAAAATAGACATTTTATCTGATTATAAAAAGCAACAACTCATGCTGTCAGGAAGGGAAAAATGATAACAAAGGTACAAAATTTCAGTTATTTGTAGAATAAGTTCTGAGGATCTAATGTCCAGCTTCTTGACTAGAGTTAATAACATGATATTGTACATTCAAAAGTCGCTGAGAGTAGATCTGGAGCATCTCACACACACATGAAAAGCTTTAACTATGTAATGTAATGGATGTGTTAATTATCTTGATCTTGGGAATCATTGCATAACGTAAATGTGTATCAAATCATCATATTGTATACTTTAAATATATACAATTATATTTGTCAATTATTCCCAATGATTCTTTAATAAAGTTTTTAAAAACCACACATGCTATTGTAAATTGAAACTACGGAGACAAGCACAAAGCAGAAAGTAAAAATCACCTGGAATCCCAGAACTCTGAGACATCAGCCTTATTACCCTTCGTGTGGCCAGCCCTTCCTATGTGTCTTTATGCACAGACACAAGCACAATACATAAAGGAGGTCGTGTGAAACTTGCTATTTTTATTGTAGCGTGTAGAGGTCAGAAGAGGATTCTAGGAGTTAAGACATGTTTTTTTAAATGATTTATTTTTTTGCTTCTGTGTTTCTCCTTTTTCCATCCTCTTCTCTGCATCCCCCCAACCTCCTAGTTGGGTAATTGATGCTCATGACTCAGTATCTATCATTTAATACCTTTCTCTCTGGTCATAGGATCTTATATAACACATATTTAAATGGGATTTGTAATTCTTTTACAAAGATGGGATCATATTATGTACATTTTTAGGCATGTTGCATTTTTCACAGAATAGATATTATGGAATTCCCTCCATTTAACTTGTATACATCTAACAACTCCATTTGATGGCTGCTTAACAACCACTTATGCAATCATTCTCCTATAATGGGTGACTTTGTCTTTAATTTGTTGTCATTATAAATAGCCTTGCACATAAATCTGTAGGTATTAGTCCTTTCGTTTTTGTGGAATAGATTCTCACCAGTGGGATCGCTGAGTTAAAGGATACATATCCTGTATGTTAATAATAATGTTAATAATATTAGAATAAGTTCCAAAAAAGTAAAAGCAGTTACATTTTCACCAGAATTGCATGAAAATACCCTTTTACCTTTCACCACACCAGGCATAGGTAGAATCCTTCTGAAACGTTGCCAATCTGCTAAATGGGAGCTGATATCGCATTGTGGTTTCTGTTTTCATTGCATTGTCTTTTTGTTACCATTTTGCAAGAACTCTACTATTATAGGTATTAACCTTTTATCTGATAGTTTTCATAATTTACTATTTGTATCTTTTACATTTTTATAGAGTCCCTTTCTGCTTTTTATTTTATACTTCTTAGTTTTTCCTAAACAAGTAAAATATGAATATATATATACACACCCTTAGAATTTTTAAAATTCATATATTTCTTATTTTCAAAGCTTCAATTTATAAGGACTTTAATTTTATATACTTTTAAAGATCCAACTTTCATTTTTTTTTTCATTTACATTTTTGTCCTGGCATCAAAATGTATTATTTTATTCTTTTTTTAATTTTAATTTTAATTTATTTGTTTTTATTTATTTTTAAGATTTTATTATTCGAGAGAGAGAGAGGCAGAGACACAGGCAGAGGGAGAAGCAGGCTCCATGCAGGGAGTCCGATGTGGGACTCGATCCTGGGTCTGCAGGATCACGCCCTGGGCCAAAGGCAGGCGCTCAACAGCTGAGCCACCCAGGTGTCCCAGTATTATTTTATTCTGTTCAATTTCCTGTTCAAACACTCTGACTCTTTAGCCGGAAATATTTCTACAATTTAACGTAATTTTTTCAGCTTTAGGGTTTTTAAAAATTTCATTTTAGTATTTCTTTAGCTTTTTCTCTAATCTCTCTTTTATCCCTGCTCCCAGCACCCCATGTGTAGCCTCTTCCCAATGTCCAGCTGCCAAACTTTTGCTCCTGACCACCAAGTTGTGCATATTTTTCTCTACTGAGGGAGAAAGAACACTCCTGCAATGCCGCAGACACAGTGCTAAGAAAGCGGTAATAACAAGATCAGAGAGAGATGGTTTGCATTGATGGCTCCAGTAAGAGCTAGAATGAGAAGGGAAAGTCAAAAAGAAAGAGGTATAGAAGTCAACAACTTCAGTGCATAACAATCCTTGGGAACTTTCCACAGACTCTCCCAGGTCTGACCACCATTCAGGTAATTTAATGTCTGGCCAAATAGCAGATGAACTCTTCTGTATTATAAGCTCTTCTAGGATACCTTATTCTTAAGTTATCTTCCTCTGAAATTGAGATATGAATAATCTTCTAAAACACCCTCCCTCGTTTCCATCTTGCTCTTTTCTTTCCCTTGCTTCCACAGAATGACGTTTAACTGTCTTCTGCCTCCCCCGTGGACATAAAACTACAACCTCCTGGAATCATATAAAAAGAGTGATCAAACTTACCACCTGTTGCAAAAGTAATGTAAAGTGCAAAATCTTGGGCACTGTTTTCAATCTGTCAATGCAAAAAAATAAACGTACATGAATTCTTTCATATTTGACTGATTGGTCATTGTCAGATGTTTTCTAAACTAACCTGACCCAAATAATCTGTTTCCTCACTCTCAGTTTGCACTTTTAGACATGAAAACAGCTCTGCTCACTAGGGCTAAAGTAATTTCTCAAGGCTCATTTACAAAGAGATGTTATACTTAAGAAAGAATTCTTCAGAAGTGAACAACTTAATTTAGATCATATGTTGATAGGTCTTCTTCAGAAGAGTGCATTTATGTATCTGCAGTTAAATTATATCCAATACAGTTCTAGCTCAGTTTTGTGATAAAGATTACCTTAAATTTTTGGAGAAGTTGCTCTATTACTTCTTCAGTCCTCATATTACTATTTATTCTGACCTTAGTTTCTGACCCAAAGGCTGGAGTGAAAATCGATGTCTGGGAAGAAAACAAAATTCTTAACATTACATCAAACTAACAAGAATCAATATGTTGAACCTGGCCTTCTTACCCTCTTATGTGGAAAAAAAAAATCCCAAATCACCAGTTTAAAACTTTTGTTCTTTTGTGCTTGCTTTCTTTGTTGTTGGGATATTATGTATCCTTTTAAGCAGCTTTACATTGTTTGTTTCTAGAGTAAGTCGGGTAAAACATCATTTGAGGATGTTCGAAACATTTTCACTAGATAACCATCTCATTGTTCAATGTGGTTCAAGATTTTAAATTAAATTAACTATGACTAAACACAAATGCAAAGTAACATGAATAGTGTTCCAAGACTCTAGAAATGAGTTCGGTTCAGCAGACATGGAGATGGGTGGGCTCTGGGGTGGCTCAGTGGATTGTTAGATGAGCCTTTTATTGGGAAATCAGTGAGTAAATATCAAAGTGCATATATGCACAACATCTGTGTGAATAGAAATATGGGTATGGAGATAACTTTTTGAAGCAGATATATGGAGGATTTCTGGGATAAATTCTTGCTAAGTGTGAGAAAATTCAGTGTTTGTGCATTGTGAGGCATTAATGAGTCACTCTGAAACATCTGACTGGTGCTTATGAGTTCCATGGAGTCCTGTAGACCCATGTGTTCATCTAGTACTAGGGCGAGAATATGTTACATACATGGTTATGTTGTTTATATGAAAAATATTTATGGAGTTTGGCAACAGCACTAGATTAAGACTCAGAGCCCTAGATCATAGAGTCTCCTAACTCCAACTTTGTTAGTTCACTTAACATTGAGGCCTTAAGAAGCCTCGAGGATTTCATTTGTAAAATAAGAGAGTGGGACTAGATGATCTCCAAGAGCCCTTCCAAAGTGCCAACATACAATGAACTTGGAATCATGTTTTTCAGAGTTTTACTTGGCCAAAACACACAATGGAATAAAATGGTTTCTTATTGCACGGGTAGAAGCATACCACAGGTCGTCAATAGTCATAACTTATGTACAAATATCATAATCTAAGTCTCTAATATGGCTGTTATTCATATCCTAACAATATTGGTGTTATCATGGGGTTTTGTGACATAAAAACACATCTTATGACTATATCGACTTAAACTCCTAGATGCCTCTTGCAGCACGTTCACCGATGGAGTGCTTTGGGGCTTGAGGGTTTGTTCTGTTTTCTGCTAGTTATTAAATTGCAGCGAATGGCATCTGTATGACATATGTGTGGTTCCAGCTTGATCTCTTTTAACCAACAAAAATGAAACTAATGTAAATTGAGTTTTTCTTTGTGCCAGACACTGTGCTCAGTGCTTAGCTCACCTCATTCCATTTAGTCCCATCAACCTGCAAAGTAGGAAGGATAAAAGAACGAAAGCTAAGAGATGGAGGTATTTTTTTTTTAACTTCGGTCATCAAGAATTTGAAATCAGGGTGTCAAGCTGCAGCCATCCAGCATTTAACCAGGATACTCTGCGGCCAACTTCTCATCAATTTCATTCTTAGCACAGGGGGGCCCCGCTGGCGGCTGTTCATTTGGAACAGTGAGGTCTTTACAGCCTTCTTTAACACCAACAACCCCCACAAGATGATGACACAGCATAATTATAAGGAATAAAAACCAGGGCAATTGGTAGTTGCACATCTATGCGGGACTGTCAATGGCTAAGGGGAAATTCTTGAGCCCGAAAAATGTTGAATTTGAACAGAGAATTCACAAGGGAGGTTTCTCCCCACCAGTCTCCAAAGGCGCACTTTGGATATGTTCCCAAGGGTAGAAGAAAGAACAAGGCAAAAAAGCTTCAGATGAATGAGTTAACATTTTGTATTAAAGGGCTTAGGATGGTACCTGGCACAGAATAAGTGCTTTTTAAGTATTTATTAAATGAATGAATAATTGCTGAAATACATGACATGAAAAACTTCAGTTCTGATCTATTTCCCACCATCAACAAAGTGAAATGTCTTACAAAAACTGTGGAAAGGAACACATAAATTTAAAACATTAAGTGAAAAATTAGAATACAAATTATATCCAAAGTATAACTACGCTTACATAAAAAAATACATCTATATGTTCAAGACCCGGAAAGGAACGCTGTGAGATGAGAAATTTGATTCATTGGAATAAAAGGTCTGTAGCTGTTTTTTTTTTCTTTATTTAAATGTTAATGTTCAAATGTACTTTGAACCATTCTCTATTGCAGCCCTTACATTATTCTAATGCCATTTGTTGATGTACTGGTTTCCTTGCCCGAGACCCGAGCTCCATGTGGGCAGAGGCATTAACTGAGCCATCTTTATAGTGCTTGGCACAGAACCAGACCCTTAGATAGGGCTCATCCATCACGTCGGCTAATACTTGGGTTCTGGAGTCAGACAAAGCTGGCTTCAAGTTCAGAGCTGCTACTTAAAAGTACTGTGACCTAAGACAAATTACTTAACTTCTGGAGCCTCAGTGAACACAGGCAGGGAAAATAATGGTACCTATTTCAAAGGATTGTTTCAGTGATTAATGAGATAATCAGAATCCAACTTAAAACAGTTTAATACCTAACACATAGTGAGTACCCAATAAATGTTAGATACACTACTACTATTTTATTACTATTTTTAATTGTAAGTTGAGTTGAGTGGTATTGTTAGGAAAACAGACATCATTTAAATGACATTAATGGAATTATGACTCACTTCATGGTTATAGAAGTGCCCATTAATAGAGGCCCTATGCTTCTGTCTCTCTTTTCTGTCCATCATTGGAGACTTCATCCTTTTTCTCACCAGGGTTGCTTCACTCATGGTTCGATAGAGCAATGGGGATTCTGGCTCTTCTTCTGCATAAGGCTTCAGAGTGCTACTGTGATAAGATAAATAATCTGGGAAGAATAAAGATTATAAGGGCCATATCATTAGCCGCCTACCTCCTTGGGTGGATTTGTATATGTATTTAATAGGAAAATATATAGCTAGGCAGTGAACTATAATGTTTTCAAACAGTAGGAAATAGTGTTCCGTTTTACTTTGGGATTTTAAAAAATTTCCTAATTAATTAGAGTATCATCCAATAGTCTTGAGATATTTTATCTTCCTCTAGCACTGGTGCTTGGATACAAATAGATTTTTATGGTATCTTCGATACCAAGAAATTAGGATTCCCCTGAGTTTATTTATTTTTTTATTTTTTATGATAGTCACACACAGAGAGAGAGAGAGGCAGAGACATAGGCAGAGGGAGAAGCAGGCTCCATGCACCGGGAGCCGGACGTGGGATTCGATCCCGGGTCTCCAGGATCGTGCCCTGGGCCAAAGGCAGGCGCCAAACCACTGCACCACCCAGGGATCCCTCCCCTGAGTTTAGAGAAATGTTTTCAACAGGCTAACTAGAAGGACCTTTATATAAAAGATGCCAAGAGCCATCAAAGATAGGGGAATCTTGGAAGGAACATTATGTTAGTTATTGAATGTGGGTTTTTATGGAGACAGAAGAAAAAACTGCGTTGAGAAAGGCTTGGAAAAAATAAACATTGGAAGTTGTTGGTAGATTAATAAGATAATGTTGACGAGAAAAGTCTGAAATCAGCTTTGTAATAGGACGACCCCAGAAACATAAACTCTGCCCCCAGCCTCAGTCACCAGCTCCTCCCTTCTTGGTTCCCCATATCTATGTAAGATACACAATATCATGGCTGACACTTAGCAGAGTCTCAGTAAATGGTAGCTACTAATATTACTATCACATCATCACTGTGGCTACCGATGTCACGTGTCATAGGAGCTGCCATTTACCATTGGTTTGTGTGAGTTCGATATGAACTTATTTGATGTTTAAGTCGATTTCTCTTTTTAAAAGAAATGGTTGAAATGACTCTATCAAATATACTGATTTCAGTATATCTGCCTCTTTTTTGGGGGAAATGGTGTTATGTAAAGACTTATTAACTAACTAAAACATTCAACTTCTAAAAAGATGTAGAATTCAGTCTGAGGGGATTGGTCTAACATAAAAAACTACTGAGTATAATAAATGATCCTAATCCCTAGGGAAAATACTGAAGAATTTTACATATACAGATTTATTCAATTCATTAGCTTTCCCTAATCTAATAAATCTAAGTGAGTTGGTGTAATTTTGAAAATAGCTGTGGGGCGCCTGAGTGGTGCAGTTGGTTGAGCATCTGATTCTTGGTTTCCACTCAGGTCATGATCTAGAGTCATGAGGTGGAGCCCTGTGTGGGGCACTGTGATCAGTGGGATGTCTCCTCGACATCTTTCTCTCCTTCTTTCTCTCCCTCTGCCCCTCCCCATCATGCTCTCTCTCTCAAATAAATAAATAAATCTTGAAAAATAAATAAAAATAATCATATTTTTATATAGTAAAGTTCTTAAATATCATATGAGCATGGTAGTGACTTAATATGATCCTAAGAGTTTTTTTTAATATAAAAGTTTTATTAAATAGTGGTGCGCAAAATGCTAAATATCAGAGAAACTTTTAGGATTCATGCTTTACATTAAAAAAGAGGTCTCTCCATTAATAAGAGTTTGATACTTACCTCCTTGGGAAACTGTTGCTTCAGGCTCTGGAATCTGGGTCCTATCCAGATCACTAATATGGTAAAGATCGTCAAACTCCCCCCAGCGTGTCATTCCCCTGAAAAGTAGTGAATCATGTAAATTACATCAGTTCTATTCATAATGGTTTTCAGATTTATAGCATTAATATAGCATGGAGAGCCTCCACAGGTAGGCATAGTCCAAATTATAATGATTTCATTTATTAAAATTCTATTTACACCAGGATGGTCATCGTGTGCTTTATATACTTCTGTCCTCACTTGAAGCAAAATTGACAATTCAGTTATACCCTGAAACACAAGATCGTACAGCTTCTGTAAAATGTGTATGCAAATGGAATTAGGAGAAACCAAAATAATCCATTGTTCACACAGATATCTCGCAATGCTCTTAGGAGAGTTAAGATATAAAAGTGTTCCTTCTTCCAACAGGCTTTGAGTTCCCATTGTATTCAAAGCATTTTTAGGTAGAATGGCTCTCAGTAAGATGTGGTGCTTATCTTTAAGGCTCTTTACTACTGTGAATGCAATTTACGAAGGAGGAAAGTATATGAGAAACTTTTTTCCTAAAACATTATGATTTATATACAGGATACTAACAATCTTCAATGCATCTTAGTGATTAGAATACATAAAACTGGGCAACTACTTATTTTTACCAGCTGGGCTGAGTCACTTTTACTTTATTTATCTAGTGACTTATCTTCTCTGTGCCTTCTCCCGTGTCCTTATCTATAAAATGGGGATGTTAATTATAGGAGGTTGGATAGGGTTGCTGAGAAGATTAAATGAGTTATTTTGTGTAAAATTCTTCAAACAGTGCCTGATATGCACAGTAAACTTGCAATATGTGTTAAAAGTTATCAAAATCATCCTCATTTTCATTGTCATCCTCATCATGATCACCTGTATCCGTTTCATGATAGGCAAGGAACCACTAGGGAGCTAAGATATTCCTGAGTCTCTCTAGTTTAATGGATACTTTTATTACTCGGACTGGTTTTATTCTTACTAAAAATCTCTAGCATAAAGACAAAAACCGGTAAGTGGTGGCATATACTCTATCCAAATGTAGCATTTGTAGCACTAATTCTATCCAAATTCCACTGGTGGCAACAATAACAAAAAAATGCTTATTAAGACTAGTGGTGGTGAACATGACAAACGTGATTTTTCCCCCTTGATCTTTGAATTCTTTTGGTGTCTTTTTGCGACCTTTATATCATTTGAGCTTAATAATGTAAATAAGGATCTAAGGGATCCCTGGGTGGCGCAGCGGTTTAGCGCCTGCCTTTGGCCCAGGGCGCGATCCTGGAGACCCAGGATCGAATCCCACGTCGGGCTCCCAGTGCATGGAGCCTGCTTCTCTCTCTGCCTGTGTCTCTGCCTCTCTCTCTCTCTCTCTCTCTCACTGTGTGCCTATCATAAATAAAAAATAAAATAAAAATTAAAAAAAAATTTAAAAAAGGATCTAAATAACGTCTTAGTGTAAATAAGATAATTCTAATGTTTTTGTTAGTTAATTTTTTCATAAGCCTTACTCTCCAGAATATAGATAGTTGAGTGTCAGAAAAGTCCAACAACTATAAGTAATAATGAACTCAAAGGAGACCTATTCAGATCCTGACTCAGAATCAAGTTATTCTTAAGGTAGACAAAACTACCCATCTTCCCTAATCTACAAGAGATTAATTATCACAAGGAGGCAGATGTTATTATCATAGAAAGAGAGTTAGCAATGGGGAAGGCTCAATACCAATGAAAAGCAGAAACTCAAATGGGAAGGCAGCCTAATGCTATTTCACATGGGGGAAGATGAGAGTGCCCAGGAGTGCCCAATCAGTATTGTATAAATCCTCGGTTATCTCGGCAGACTTGGCACTTGTCCTCACTTCCTTATGGTTCAGTGGTATCACGGGGAACAAACATGGCTCAGTATATGAATCTTTGGCCCTTCCTCCTCTCTACCCATCATAGTAGAAAGCACCAGTTTTGAGCTCTGGATTGTGTAATTCGAAGAATCACCCACGTACAACTGTGCACAGGACTACACTTGAGGACAGTTACCCAGAGCTGTTCAAAGAAACTGGATGGAACTTAATGCAATATCAAATAGCTTAACTTGCCCAAGCATGGGACTGTTAGCATTGCTCTGACCATGCTTCACCATATATACTATCAGTAAATTTAAATCGTGGGGAACTTTTCTGACGAGCTGCAAAATAAAAAGGAAGTAGTAATTTGATAGACAAATGGAATGTGGTCATTTTTCTACCTGTGTTGTAAGAAAAAAACCACACTATGAATGTTATTCAAATGTACACTTGTCCAGCTTCTGTTGTTTATGTCATTCTGTCACGACCTGTATAAAATGTGCAAACACAGATTTTAGAAAGATTAAAGACTGAAATCAAAACTTGTGCAAGCAAATGTAATCTCAGTAAGGCTTGGGTTTTTTTTAAAAAAAATGTTTTGAAAGATTTTCGAAACAAAGGACTTGGACCATATATGAAAGATCAAAGTACTGCCCAAAGAATTGTTTCCATAAAGGGCCACAAGTGGTCACAGTTCAAACAGACTGATTTATATTTAAGCTTCTACCACTCCCTTTAAGCTGACTCAGGGTGACTCATTTGGAAGATCATTAAAGCAAATTAGCATGACAAACTGATGATTGTCTCCATGGGTGAACAGAAAGACAAGATTGCAGCCCTTCCTGCAGCTGAGTACACAACTTCCTTGTCTTTTGCTCCACATCCACCCACTGAAGATACCACATCTGTGACCCTGTGGGAGCAGAGGTACAAGTTCTGCACCAAGGAACCCTTATGAGAAAGGGGACTTGAGAAGTGAGAGTGAGGGAATAGGCTCTTTTTTCATTTGATTTCCTTCAAAGCTCAGAATTCAAGTGAATGCCATCTTAAGGGTGGTAACCAGAATGACAATGTCTAGAATTGGACTGAAACAAAGAATAGGACCCTCGGGTGGCCAAGCACCCCACTAGGGAACCAGAGGCCAAGGAACAGCCATTCCAAATCATGCTGTCCCTTCCTGCTGAGTGTTCAGCTGGTTTCCAGGAAGGATTCTTGCCTAGTTAACCACAACTGAACCTAACTTTGCTCTTGAGTGTGAGAGGGTAGGACCTCTTTCTGATAATTCCTAACCTTCAGTAAGATCTGATACACCACAAGTGTGCCCTTTGCTTCGTTCGAATGCTCTAGTAAGTCTCACTACTGTGGTAAAGGGCAGGCAGAGTTCTCTAGGGAATTCTTTCTCAACTCTAAACTAAAGGAGATAGTTCCTGTTCGGTTCACAGCAATGGTCTTTCTGATAAATAATTAAAAATGCAGTTGGTGTCCATGGAAGGCATGTCATGAGAATATTAAATTTAACCTGCCACAGTGTACGGAGAGGCATCAATATTACTTTGTCCACCTGGTCTCTTGAAAGTTATGCCCAAATTGAGGATTTTTAGGAGCAAGTGTTTTGAATTTTAATTTGAAAACTCCAAAATACCTTGGGGTAGCTATTTTTAAAAAGGTTTCATGTGATAATACAAGTACCTTACTGCATCTCCTTGACATCTTCCCTTAATGTTCCATACTTATTAAGTTTTCATGACTCAAATAATTAAAATGTATCAAAAGCAGCTGGCTGCTCAGAGAACTTTGCAATGAGTTTTTAGGCAATATGAATAATGATAGCTAATTCTGCCAAATTCATGTCTTGTACAGTGATCTAAGAGCAGAGCCCAGGGGTAATTTCTCCTCTTACAGGATGCTCCTAGTCATTTAGAATCATCAGCCCATCAGTCATCTGGTACCTGAAGATGAGGCATTCGGGGCTTCATCAGAGCCTAAGTCTGTGGTCTCCCTTCTGTTCTTGCATAGACACAGGACCCTTTCCCTGCTGGCAACCCTTAGCCTGGATGGGAGACTAGTCAGAATGGTAGATGGAGACAGTTTTCACAACAGAGCAGAGGTTAATGTAACTACCAGGCTTGTGGGGACTTAATTCAAAACTGTATTTTGAGTCTCTTCTTCATGCCAGCACCACCATAACAGATGAATAAAGTGTGTTCATAGCCCGAGAAAGCCCTCGGGCCAGAGGAGGAGATAGGGGCATAAAAAACCAATTGATGGTGCATTTTAAAAGTGATTCTAGAAAAACTGTCAATGCCCCTGGTGCAGACAGAAGGGTCAGAAAAGACTTTCTGGAGAATGTGTTACCTGACCAGAATCTTAAAAGATTGATTGAAGGGAGTGAGGCAAATGGATGTTGAAAAGCAGGTAGACTTTCCAGGAGTCAGGAAAGTAAGAGACTGCATGGTACCTGTAGGGAATTACAAAATGTTCAGAACTGCTGGAGCATCGTGTTTGAGAGAATTGGCAAGGTGCAAATAAATCACAGTGGGGCATCAGTGTTCTTTCCATAGGAAAAATGGGGCTTCCTTCAAGGTGATATTGGGTTTTCCTTGCCTATGGCCAAAGATCAGATTGAGGAAAAGGTCCTGGGCTCTCTCTTCATCCTCTCTTCCTAGAACTCCAGCCCATCTAGTTATATATAGATGGCAGGATGAGTGAGGACAAACCTTGGTGCCTCTCTATACGTAGTAGGGAGACAAGCTGGAAAGTTGAGGATTAAAAAGGAGGGAAGGTAGAGAAGAAGAGAAAAAGAAAAAAAAATTACATGTATGATTCTCCCTGGGAATATTCGTTTTTCTAAAAATTGCAAAGGATAAAGAAAAAAATCAGCCCAGCCTTTGTATTTGGGGTTCTGATGCATAAACCCACGCAGAGAAAGGTCTTGTGCAGTTACGAGCTTCACGTGCATTTTGTTGTGCCCTGTTGCACGGGATCAGGACAATTAGGTGGAGCATCATTAAATCTGCTTTCCAGAAGTCTCCCCTCAGGAAGAGCCCTCTGTTCCAAGGAAAGGAGAAATTCAAATTTTCTCTCCCCTTTTGGTGTCCAGGTCAGGGCTAATGGAATCTTGCCTTTACATTTTGTCTTTTCTAACAAAGGAACGCAGCCTTCAGGAGAGAAGCAACACAGCAGACAGGCAGACCTGAGGTCCAGTCCGGTTCTGCTACATGGTATTTGGAGATTTTGCACAAATTGCCTAACCTCTCGGAGCCCCCGGTTCCGAACACCTACTTCACAGAGTTGCTGGGGATCAGATGAGATTGTGTTATAAGCATTAGCGCTCCCATCTCTAAGAATCCACACAAGAAAGGTATGTAAATATGAGGATGCTCCACTAAGGAGTTAAAACACGAAAGGCAGCTTACCTTTTGGAAAAGACATCTGGTGATCTCAACATAGTGAAAGAAGGGATTTGCTTCTCATCTTGGATTTTCAGTTGTATAGGCCGTTTTACTCCCCAGGAAATGTCCAACATTCCTTCAACAATTAGTTCGCCCTCTTCTGTCTGGGGAAGAAACCAATCATCTCATACATGGTTTTTGTGTCATTTATAGAAGGTAAATCTTTTAACTGAAAATGTAGAAATCAGGTCTGTAAGGCATCTTAATAAATAAATTCCCCAGTGGGATTGTTTGGCTTTTCAATTTATCCTCAAAATAATTCATTTTTGGAAACACCTATAATCAACAAAGTAAGTCATGATGGTAATGACATGCCCACCAGAGGGCATAGCATGTTCAAATGCAAAATAATTCATTTTTGGAAACACCTATAATCAACAAAGTAAGTCATAATGGTAATGACATGCCCACCAGAGGGCATAGCATGTTCAAATGCTTTCTGAACTCCATGATTCTTCACTGAACTGGAAGTTTAATTCTGTTATCTTCAGATTAAAGCAGAAGTAAGCACTCTAACTAAACTAGAAATCAGAGGAACAGCTCTTCAGAGACTTAGTGGCTGTTTCCTCATTTCTGAGCAAGAAATTTTAGCTCAAGGAATTATGCAGAATGAGGGAAAAATATATGAAAACACAGTATAAGTTGTATAACAGAAATTCTTTATTTGAAAAAATCAAAAGCATTTGATTTTAAGTTGAAAATATAACATAGGAAGGAAATTCCATGCAAGCATGGGTTATAGACATTTATTTATTCTGTGGATGTAAATATTAGTACCAAAGCATATTTCCATAAAATTTATTTTCTAATCAATGTTTCCCTTCTCTATGTAAAAGCCTTTCTGTTATTAGGGTAATGTATTGTCATTATGGAAATTTCAAAAAATATAGAAACTAAGGAGAGTCATATTCCAACCATCCAATAAGTACTACGACATCCAATCAATTATTAGAGAATGTAAATGACTCGATTTTTATTTGGGAGTGTAATGAAAACTCCAGACTCTGGAATCAGACCGAACCGTGTTTGAACCCTGGATCTGCCACTTCCCAGCTGTGTGACTTTGGATGAGATGCTGGACACCCTTAAACCTGATGCTTCTGAAGAATGGACATCACAATAACCCCTACTTCATAGGGCCTGACAGTTAATAAGTGCTCAATAATATTATTGCTTATTATTTCTTTGGCTGACAGAAACAAAGTTGTGTTCTTTCTCCCACTTTTGAGGTCATGTTTCAGATTACTGAGAAGTCAGGTTACCAATCAGTTGTTTTCAACAACCAAACATAATTTGGTCTCTGGAAGGGCAGTACATGACGCAGGTCCTACATTTTAGTTATTGCTGTATAGCATCCCTTCTTTGCTTAATTACACTTCAATTAATCCCTTACAGCAAAAATTCAAAGAGTAACTGCTCTTCTGAGATTACCTAATTCTTGCTTTCAAGAAAAAATACTCCAATTGCTATCAGACAATGTAAGGTTTTCTCATGTAAGGAATATCAGAATACTCTCTAATTGCACAGTGTCTATTTTTTTATTTTTATTTTTATTTTTATTTTTTACAAAGTGTCTCTTTAGAGGTCAACTAAATAAATTATCACAGAAGTCTTGTTTATACTTATTTAATCTTGTTGTCTAAATCCTTAGGCCTCTTTTCTTTCAGATGTACACCAGTATCCTTGGTGATCTCAAGGATCCTTAAATGCTATCTCTAAACTAATAGCTTCCAACTTTATATTTCTAGCCCAAACCTTCCCACTGAACTCCAGCCATCCAATTGCCTACCTTCCATCAAACTTAGTGTGTTCCTAATTACCTCTTGGTCTTTCTCCCATGAATATTTTCCTCCCCAACTCTTCCATCTTGGTAAATAACACCCTTATCCTTCCAGTTGCTCAGGCCAGGAATTTTAGAGCCACCTTTAATCTTTCTTTTGTTCTCAACACCCAACTCATTAGCAAATCCTATTAGCTCCACCTTAAAAATATATCCCTAATGTGACCACACTCACTGTATCCACTACCATGATTTTGGTCCATGCCATTGCCAATGTTTGCCGGGATTATTGTAAGAATTTTCTTTCTCATTCTTCTCTTGTCCTTTCCTATACTCCGCATAGCTAGGGAGATCCTTTTATTTATTTATTTTTTATTTATTTTTTATTTTATTAATAATTGGGAGATCCTTTTAAAATGAATCCTTTTAGGTAATGTCACTGTTCTACTCAAAACTTCCCTGTGGTTTTCCATCTCATTGCACATACATGCTAAGGTCTTCACAATGATCTACAAGACCCACAAACTCTGGTGCTTTCCCTTCACAGTTATGTCTCCAGCTGCAATGGCTACTAATTCCCCTTTCTCACAAGATTCCTGCTCTCCTGGCTTCCCTGCTCTCCTTCAATTACACTAGTCAGGCTCCGTCCCCTTATTCAGGCTGTCTCCTCCTGGAATGTGCATCCCACAGACTTCTGCAAGGTTTGCTTCTTCACATCTCTCAGAGTCTCTGATTGAATGCTCCTCTTCCCTCACCCCACTGAGATCCCTGAGCCCTCTTCCCTGCTTTACTATTGCCCACCACCTTTATTACCATTTGATATATTGTATATTTTGTTTCTTATCTGTCTGCTATAATGTAAGCAGCATAAAGGCATTCTGTCCAATTTCTTCATTGCTTTATCTGCAGCTTCTAGAATGGTGTCTTGCACACAGGAGACAATCAGTATTTGCTCAATTAGGGGCACCTGGGTAGCTCAATTGGTTAGGCAGACTCTGCCTTCAGCTCAGGTCATGATCCCAGGGTCCAGGGATCGAGCCCCACATCGGGCTCTCTGCTCAACAGGGGTCTGCTTCTCCCTCTCCCTCTGCCTGCTGCCCTGCCTACTTGCGCACCCTCTCTCTGTTAAGTAAATAGATAAATTTTTTAAAAAATATATTAGCTTAATTAATCAGAGATTAAGAAAGCTGCATTTTATCCTCCATACTGCCCCTTTTAACAGTGTTTGTTATTGTAACCAAGGATATTTTGAAAATTCTGAATTCTAACTTTATTGACCAGTGAGTAAAGATGGAAAGATTAAACAATTTGATAGTCTCACTGTGCACTTTATTCATGTATTTTAAAAAATTAAATGACTTTTGTATTATAAATTGAACACTGTTCCTAGAATTGGAAAGAATATGGCTCAAATTATATGTTCATAACATCAAAATTCAAATATTTTCCTAAAGGAAAAAACTTAACATTATGAACTTTACAGAAACTTGAAGCAAAATATAAACAATCTTTTTTAAAGTTTTGGTCTTTTCTTAAATTTTCTTTACAGTTATATACATTAGAGATCTTAGATATAGGACAATATTGAAATAATTTAAAATTATGCCCATTTCTTCATAAAGAGATTAGTTATTTCCTTCTCCTATCTATCACATTTGGGAAGGTAACAAATATTCAGTTGAATGAAATCATTTAACCTCACTAGTAAAGACCAGAGTAGTTTGCAAGTTTCCTTCTAAAGCAATTTTAAGCCAAATTGCACTGGCCTAAAGTCAATGCTGTACCATCAGATTTGAAGATTTAAATCAGAGGTAGAAATGTCTAATGTTCCCTGGGACCAGGAAGATATCGTAAAGATGTGAAGTTAGCTCCATTAGAACACAAGACTGAGTGGAGAGGCTTGTGGGAAACAGGATTACTAGGAGACGAAGAGGAAGAAATGAAAAATCGAAGCCCGGATTGTACAACAGCCTGCACTCCCAACAATTTGCACTCCCAAAAAATGCTTTGTAGCGTCAGGACTTTTCTGAATTGTTTCTTTCACATTTTAAAATTTGTTGTTATAACGTAGTACACATCCATTGGAATTTAACTGATTCATCTTAGCAACCAAATCAAACTATGTTACAGACTATGCCATATTTCTTTGAGCTATCTCTCATTGGGATAGACTGAAGATATCTTCAAATTCTCTCCATTACAAATAATGTCACCATGGGATGACACGACCTTCTCTATATGTTCTAGTACATTTGGCAAAAAGTATTATGATAGATTTCTGGTGGACTTGCTGTTCAAAAGATACTTATACACTTTTAAAAAATAGAAAGTAAATAGGTCATTAAAATTATTTTTAAATACTTTCCTGTCCCCAATACTGCTTAAGAAGTCACATGTTCCAGGACTAGGATTTTGTGATTTGGTCTAAAAATGAAAATCATGATCAAGTTAAAGATTTGCCAGTTTTTCCAGACCACTTGTGCCGCTAGATTATGGACTCGAACTCATCCTGAATCCTCCATACCTTTATGGAATTTCTTCCTGTGAATCAAACTGTATTGCATTTCTTTGATGGGCTTACCTGTCCATATAAAATATGCAGATTTTTCTGGTTCCCATAAAAAATATTATAGTTCTTCAATAAAGAATTAAGTTGTTCCCTAAAAAAAATTACATTTGGTTATAATGAGGCTCTCTAACAGTAAAAGGCAGAAATAGTGCATTTAGTTCGTACAGGTACGATATAGAAATGGTTCAATGGAATCTTTACGGTGCTGTCATTTTCACTTAATGCAGGCCATTGAAAACAGAAGTCTTTTGGGGACAGCAACAAATATTGGTCATAAATAAATAATGAAAGAAGGTAAAATGACTGAGGGCAAAGTTGTGGGAGTCTGTTCTGTGACAGGAGACGGCCACCAAACAGGGATTTGGTATCACATTTCTTCTTGGTTTTCCAACATTAATCAGCCTCAGTTAAGCATCTAGTACGTGCCTGACACTGTGTTTCCTACCTGGGGTATAGTAACAGTTCAGAAATGGCCACTGCTTCTGAGTTACTTTTCCTTTGTGACAGGTAGGCTCTGGCAGTAGGAATACTGGTTACTGCCCCTCCTCTGTCCTTTCCCCGGTGCGCCCATAGCCTAAGATCCTTGCCTTCCCTAGCTAACCTACTGGTCCATCTTTCACCTGGATTACTGCAACAGTCTCCTAAAAGCCTCCCTGTATCTCTAGCCTGTTGTAATAGCAGGTGTTATTTTAATGCAAACCTGATCATTTCTCTCCTCAGCTCCAAATTCTCCAATATCTTTTCATTATTTGGACTAAAAGCCAACATGCTTCCAGTGACTTAAAAGGCCAGATGTGAGCTGGTCTTCTGTTTCCCTTTGATCTCATTTCCTTCCATTCTTTCCTTCACTCACTACACTTTAACCACTGGCCTCCTTGATATTCCTTTAATATGTCAGGCACGTTCTCACCTCAGGGCCTTTGCACTGATCCCTATGTCCAGAAAGACCTCCATCCCCATCCCCCACGCTGTCACGCTTTCACACATTTTCTTTAACTCCTTACCCAGAATTCACCTTCTCAAGAAGTCCTTCCTGACCACTCAATCTAAAGCGCTGCTTTCTCCCAACATTCATATTCTGCTTTCTTACCTCTGCCCGTTCTTCACCTCTAACCTTGTGCATACTTATTTGTCTTGTATTTGGTCTCTCTCACCAGACCATAGCTCCGCGAGAATAAACGTGCTTGTATGTTTTGTTTGCACTATATTCTATCTGCCTGGAGAAGTGTGTACCCTGCCAAAGAAGCTTTTGAAGGTGATTTTTTTGTGTACCTGATGAAACATTGGTCGCTGGTCATAAAACAGCCTGTAATGTGTAGATCTGACTTGTTGGCCCTGAAGACACAAGGACATGAAGAGGGACTGTCAAGATGATCGCCCATATCTGGTTCAAACTGGTTCAAACTGCGGCTTCTAATAGCGAATGGCCATGCACTCATGCATTCACACAGTTGAACCTGAGGACAGGTGAGAGCGTGGACAACAGACACTGCCTACCGTGAACTTGGGGGGGGGGGATCAAATGTGAAGAGTGTGAGGAACTTACCAGGCAGAGATAACTTTCACAAGGACATGGAGCTATTTCTATAGTTTTTGTGGAGAAAGCTGAGTGTCAGGATCTAAGAGTTGAACATGTAAATGGAGAGTGGTGCGCAGTGAGCTAAAGAAGCAGGCAGGAACCTTGTGAACCATTTTAACAAGCTTAAAGTTCACCCCGCAGGCAGGAGGCAGCTACTGAACAAAGTAGCTTTTTTTCTAGGCAAAAGAAAGACATGATGCTAAGGGCCACTAGGGGACTGACAAGACACAGATTTTAGGACAAGATGGAAGCAGAGAGAGGAGGGTGGGACTCCTGCAACAGTACTGAGATGAGGCGCAGGGGCAAGGCTGTGCACCATGGAAAGACGCTCAAGGGTCCTGCATGTACAGAAAGGAGTGAAGTCTCAAAGGGACTTAAAATACGTATAGGGATTACATGATTCAGATACATCTGAAGGTAATCACAAAGCGTCATCTAGGCAGTCAGGAAAGGGGACAGTGATTTAATATACAACGTGCCCTGTCAATGCTTATTGTAACAGATTTCTTGGATCCACTTAAATGTTATATATGCACCTTCCTCCCCCCCAAAAAGGAAACAAACATCTGTGCACCTGTGCTCTCAGCCACCAAGATGTTCCTCACCCGGCCTAGATCAGACCGCTAAGCAGCTATTCAGCCGCCCTAACAAAACTATAAAATGGATAATAAGCAATGGATTTCACATCCAATCTTCTCAGTCCACAAATCTGTGATGTCCAGAAGCCACAAGGATACCCAAGAAGTAGACATAGGTTCAAAGACCCCACACACTCTGTTTGATACATAACAAAAGGATTTTCTGAGAGCTTCTTTTTTGGAACATGAAATGCTGCATGTGATATACAACAAGATTTGAAAAAATCAAACAGTATATAATATGGATAGTGTTTTAAAGATGTATTTACTTATTTGAGAGAGAGAGAGAGAGAGAGAGAGAGAGAACGCACAAGCGTGGAGGAGGGACAGAAGCAGAGGGAGAAGCAGATTCCCTACTGAGCAGGGAGCCCAAGTGGGGGGGGGGGCTCCATCCCAGACCCCGAGCTCAGGACCTGAGCTGAAGGGGCAGACACTTACCTGAGTGAGCCACCCAGGTGCCCCCATATGGACAGTGTTTTTAGAAAACTGAGGAATGGCAAACTTCCGTGTAAACTGGACTACCCAAATGAAGGGATAGAATAATAAGCTTCCCGGGACAGAAGCTGGCCCCGTGCACCGGCAGGGCGCAGATCAGATCCTGGCAGCAGCTGACGGCCGAGAGTTGCCCGCGGCTCGGGGAGGGTGCTAGCCGGAGAGACGCTGCATGGGGAAGGATGCAGAGGAGGGCTCCGGGCTTCTGTTCCTTTAAGGCTCCCAGCTTGGTTTTATGAGCAATATTAGATCCAGAGCTCACTGTAAAATGCTTAGGCGTACTTTGTACTTTGTGGCCTGAATTGCAGCTGCTCAGCAGATGGGAATTACCCACACACTGACGTCTGCCGTGAATAATGGACCTAGCAAGAGAGGAGTTCCTCAATCTTATCATGCTACTTAGCTGGCCGGAAGAAACAATTTTTATTTGATCTTGTAAAACTGTAATAGTCATGGGCATGGGACGGCATGATGGATGGAATGGAGTTAGCCTTGCAGCCACAGACGGATGGATGTCAGATATTAGTTGTAGCAAGAGGTCTGGCTCCTGCGGTAGTGGCGATTTGCAGTGTGATTAAATGGATATCCTAACCCTTCCCCAGAAACCAAAAACCTTGTCCCCCTCTTTGCTAAGTGCTTCTTACAGTTTGGACCCAATAAAGGCAAACCAGCAATACCGTTGCACAGGGGAACCCAGTACAAACTCGCGAGGCGGCCTTAGGATGCGAAATAAACCAGAGAAAAATACAACCGGGCTAAGGCACGGCGGGGGCAGCTCTGGCCACGGCGGTGCCTCCCGAGGGCGCGGGGACCTGCTGGACCCGCCAGGCCCCAGCCCAGCCGCCGCTGAACCGCATCGTGACAGCAGCATCAGGAATGGCCTGAGGTCCACAGCTGCGTGCTTCGGAGCAGGAACCCACGACGCCTGAGAGAACATCCCCAAAGAGATGAAAACCTGAGACAGGATACAAATGCTAAGTTGCCGTGTCCTACATTCAGTTCTCCGCTCAACACACGTGGATTTTGTTCACGATGTTACATTTTAGCATCGAGATCAACAATTTCATGTCAGGTTAAAAACCTGAATTTAAGGGGCACCCCGGTGGCCCAGTGGTTTAGCACCTGCCTTCGGCCCAGGGCGTGACCTCAGGGTCCCGGATCGAGGCCCAGGTCGGGCTCCCTCTGCCTGTGTCTCTGCCTCTCTCTCTCTCTCTGTGTCTCTCATGAATAAATAAATAAAATCTTAAAAAAAAAAAACCTGACTTTAAAATGTAATATGTTTTTAATAAAATAACTATGAATTAAACATGTGAAGGCGACCCAGCTGGGACTCTTTGCTGGGAATCCAGATTGTGATTTATTTTAGGAGTTGTAGTTCTGTCTATTTCCCAAACTTTATACAGTAAGTGCATAATACGATTATTATGATGTCATAGATTTACTTCCACAAAAACATAAACTCCTGTAAGTTTTTGGAATGGTGGAAACAGGAAATAGGACACCAGAAAACAGTAAGTAGAGCCTTATCATTAAGCCATTTGCCAAGACAAACCATCATATCATATTCCTGACGTCTGCGTGATGCCCGCAAGCAGTAGCAGAGTTCTCTCAACTCACTTTATCCTTCATTACTGCCAGCTTGAATCCTGGAATTAAAATGGGAAACTTCTAGAGTGTCTGTACCAGTTCACATTCCCACCAACAGTGCAAGAGGATTCCCCTTTCTCCACAGCCACTCTGGAAAACTGTGTGGAGGTTCCTCAAAGAGTTAAAAATAGAGCTGCCCTACAACCCCGCAATTGCACTGTTGGGGATTTACCCCAAAGATACAGATGCAATGAAACGCAGGGACACCTGCACCCCGATGTTTCTAGCAGCAATGTCCACAATAGCCAAACTGTGGAAGGAGCCTCGGTGTCCATCGAAAGATGAATGGATAAAGAAGATGTGGTCTATGTATACAATGGAATATTCCTCAGCCATTAGAAACGACAAATACCCACCATTTGCCTCGACGTGGAGGGACCTGGAGGGTATTATGCTGAGTGAAATAAGTCAATCGGAGAAGGACAAACATTATATGGTCTCATTCATTTGGGGAATATAAAAAATAGTGAAAGAGATTAAAGGGGAAAGGAGGGAAAATGAGTAAAAATATCAGTGACGGAGACAGAACATGAGAGACTCCTAACTCTGGAAAGCGAACAAGGGGTAATGGAAAGGGAGGAGGGCAGGGGGTTGAGGTGACTGGGTGACGGGCACTAAGGGGGACACTTGGCGGGATGAGCCCTGGGTGTTATGCTATATGCTGGCAAATTGAACTCCAATAAAATATATATATATACACATATATATATAATTTTTTTTTAAAAAAAAAGGCAAACTTCTGCAGCTGCTCTTCTGTAAGCCAGTACAGCTTCGGGTTGTTTTGCTTTTGGCTTCCTCTCCAGGCTCAAATGAAGAAAGACTACCCTTCAACCTTTGCATAGAGACCTTTCTCAGCTTGCAAAGTAGGTTATTCACATTTCCATTGCAAATGAAAGGATTTGGTTCCACAGTTTGAAAACAGCCCAGTTGGGAGGAGGAGGGCTGTCTTGACTGCAGTAAAAATGCAAGCCCCAAATGATCAAGAAGCTCCGAATTTGCCCCCTCTCCTGACTTCCTTTGAAGGCTGTTGCCCTTTTTGAAAAGGAAGGGTTTCAGGGTGCCCGGGGGTCAGTTGGTGGGGCGTCTGCCTTCAGCTTGGGACATGATGGCAGGACCCTGAGATGGAGCCCAGAGTTGGGCTCCCTGCTCAGCGTGAAGTCTGCTTCTCCCTCTCCCTCTGCAGTCCCCCTGCTTGTGCTCTCTCTCTCTCTCTCTCTCTGTCAAATAAAGGGATAAAACCTTGAAAAGAAAAGAAAAGGAATGATTTCTAACATTTCTAGTAATTCTGCTAACGTATCCATAATCATTGCTCGTGGTCAGGTGACAGTGCCTGTGATTTGTTTGCTTTGTTCTTCCAAACAGTTCTATCCTAAGACCCAACTCCCTCTTCACTGCTGACAACCAATAATAAAAAGGATGTGGGAGTTGCATGAACTCCACAAGAAATCTAATCAATAAGGAATCAATAAGGTGGTGCATAACCAGACTTGCCTCTCCTCCACCACAATCAACCCTCAGCTGCTTTTGGCCATTTTGGACTTTTGTATTTTCCAGGCATTTATCTTTTGCCTGATGACCCCTGTAAAAAGTGGGCCAGAGCCATGAGTGGATAGAATTGTCAGCTTCTCTCGGGTCCTCAACCCCTAGAATTCAGATAACAGCAAAAGGATGAAAAACTAAAGGATAATTTTGTAGTATTAAAAAGAAACTTGAAGCGATGGCTAATTGGTGGATACAAAACAAAAACCCCCCAAGTATTTTCTCGATGATGAACTCTACCACTGGAGAGAAGGGCTTTAGCTGCACAGAACCATGTCACTAGATGTTGATAAGACATAAAAGAAGGGATTAAAAAAAAGGGGGGGGAGAAGCAAAGGAGTACATCCCTTGTTAAAAGGCCAGTGCTTCTGAAGAAAACAGGCATGTGTGCTCTAGATCTGACATCTGATTTTTAAGAGAATCTCTTTATAAGGGTAACTCTCAGTATTTGATATTTTAACAAGTTACGTGTTTTCCAACAACCTCAGATGAGGGAAGATATTTATCTATTCCCTTTTCCTCTATGCTTGGGTTTTTAAAGACTTTTATGAAAAAGCTTTAAAAAATCCACAACCTGTTATTCCGGTTGGCAGTGGCAATGAGCCTGCTTCCACACCAGCCCCTGTTTTCTGTTATCACGTGCAACGCTGAATTCCTAGGGGCAGCCCGAGCAGTTCGCGGACAGGGAAGAAAGAATGAAGGAAGTCATATGCCCTATAATCTTCTTCTCTGGCCTGAAACACAGGAAGATATGGTCTCTGCTTCACAGCCCTAATACTACTGACAAACCAACACTGATTTTTGTATTTCTATTCCAAGCCCAAAGTAAGGACTTGAAACTACCACTTTGATGAAATAGTCTGTTTTCTTGTTGCAGCAGAGTGTATTGGAGAGAACAGTACTGATTCGTGAATCGTGTGAGGGCTGTGAACCAGGAAACTGTTCACCTGTTTGCTTTCTTCCCAGAGCCTGCCCACATTCCTCTGCTCTGGGCCCCTTTTCATCTCAAAGCAGCAATGACCATTTGCTGCAGCCTTGCTCTGACACAGACTCCTCGTAGAGCTCCCCTCCTCTCCCCTATTTAAAGACTCTTGCGATGACATCGGGCCCATCTAGGTAATCTCTCTATATTAAGATCAGTCAATTAGTAATCTGAGTTACTTTTTGCCACGCAACGTAAAAATATTCACAGCTTTCAGGGGATTAGGATGTAGTCATCTCCGGGAGCCGTTATTATGTCTATCACGAGATTTAAAAGCGACTCCTATCCCAGCATTGCTGAACACCCGGGGGGCAGCTTGTTAGAAATTAAAATCTGTATTTTAACCAAGATACCAAGGAAATGTGCGCGTACATTAAAGGTAAGCCCTGGTGTAGTCACTTTGCCCCTAGATGCAGAACAGTACTTAAGGGTAGCATCTGGCAAACACTAAGGTCCTGGTTCAGGTCTCCGAGGTTGGCCATTGCCATACTCATGAATAACCAGCAAAATTGTGTGGGGTTACTACGTAACAGACACTGTAATGGACGCTAGGGGGACTGCAGCATATGCAGCTAGTGAGGTCCCTGCTACCAGGACTTACTTCTATAGGAGGAAGGCAGAAGAAAACGAAAGAGCAAAATAAGAGATTTGCTATTTTTACTTAGGGAGGAGCGCTCTGAGATAACAGGATCATCTGACGCAGTGCACGGCAGAGGACGCGTCAGTGAGGGCCCTCGGGAGGACTGACACACTAAACACACACTCATGGGAAGGAGCCAGCCGCATGAGGAGTCAGGGAATGCATCCCAAGCAACAGATGCATGGCCCTGCATACAAAGCTACGCTTGGCATGTTTGAAGGGGACAAAGAAGGGAAGAGCGGTTCAAAATGAGGTTCTAAAGTTCCTCTGGGCCGGATCACGTCGGGCCTTAGAGCCTCCTGATAGTAAGGAGTCTCTAGAAGGAAACGTAGAGGCTTCAAGCAGGAGGCTGTGCCTTACATGGTCAGGGGCCATCCTGGGTGCTGGGGGGCCATGGTTACTGGGGCAGGGAGTAGGAGCAGGCAGCCCATCAGGAGACATGATGGTGGCTTGGAGAGGAGTGTTTGGATTTTGGAGGTGGAGCCATTTGGACTTGCCACAGGGCTGGGTGGCAACAGGCTCTTGGACCGTTGGGATAGTTCGCAGAGTGAATCACAGCAGGTGGTCAGTGACCCTTGGAGCCATGTTCCTGAGCTTCGATGTGGATGGAACTGGAGGGTATTATGCTGAGTGACATAAGTCAGTAAGTCAATCGGAGAAGGACAATCACCATATGGTTTCACTCATATGGGGAATATAAAAAATAGTGAGAGGGATTATAGGGGAAAGGAGAGAAAATGGGGGGGGGGATCAGAGAGGGAGACAAAACATGAGAGACTCCTAACTCTGGGAAATGAACAAATGAAGGTGGAAGGGGAGGTGGGTAGGGGGATGGGGTGACTGGGTGACGGGCACTGGATGGGATGAGCACTGGGTGCTATACTATATGTTGGCAAATTGAACTCCAATAAAAAATATACAAAAAATAAAATAAAAGCTACTGAAAACTTAAAAAAAAAAAAAAGAAATATGCCAGAGAGGGCTCTCTTATCCATTATTAAAGACAAGAGTCCAGTGGCCTTCAAAAGAGTGGCGTCTTCTTCCCAAGCCTACCTGCCGAGCATGCTGGGGCACGCAGTGTTTGCGCCAATGCCTTTGACCAAGAGAAGACCCTGGCCATGGAAACTGGGCAGACATTGCCCTCTGGCTCTACTGGCCAGGTAGGAGCAGCCTCTGGAACACTGGCTCTTTGTGCTAAATGTATTCTCAGAGGTACAGGAGGCTGATTCCTTTGTTTTAGTAAAGGTGCCTGGCCAACGTGCTTGGAAAAAGACACTGTTTGGAATAATGCACTTTCGGCTAAAATGTATTACATCATGCTAATTAAAGTTATTTACTGAGGACACATGCCTTGTGGGCCGCTGCTGGAAGAGCTACGGCCTGCAAGGGTCTATAGTAGGTTCCCAAGTAGGAGAAAAAGTCGACCAGATTCCGAGAATGAAATCTGATCTGCGTTCTCACACCGATTTGAACCTGTTTCAAGTATATGGTCAGCATTTACTCACCTCCAAAGCACCCTGATTTCAGACTAGGACCTGAAATGAAAGTACTTTGAAAGCAACCAGATGGAACCGTGTTTTTAAACTCAGCTCACTTAGAATATTTACCATGTGAAGCAGCAGAGTAGTGATGACCTCAGGCAATGAAACGGCAACTGGAGACTCAGGCGTTTGAGCATGAAGCTGGCTTATGCCAACACCCTTCACCCAGGGAAATTTTTAAACCCAGAGAATTCTCACTCAGTGGTAAGACTCAAATGTCATACTGCTGCTGTGCTCTTAATACCATGACCTCTTATTTTATTGATCATATGTCGCTCTCATGAAATTTGCTGAAGCCAAATTTTCCCCTAAGCAGATTCTATTTTCCTATTAATGTCCACTACTTCCCTGCATTTCCGTGGAGGGAAATAAAACTCCCTTAATAAGTTCACAGTTTCTGTCTTGTTCCCTGGAACAAGCCTTGGATGGAGTGGGAGCTGAATGACATTTGTCCAGTGGATAAGTGAACGGAGGTGTTTGTCAGACCTGTGACATGTTGATATCACAGGTGGTCAGTGGTACTCTCAGAATTTCCGGCGACTGTTTTTAAAATTTTCCCCAGGGTTTTGTTTATTTCAGGCGGTCAGAGGTTCTCACACTTTCCTCCTTTCCTCCTCTGAGCAGTGATTCTTAGACTTAAGTGTGCATCCCAATGACCTGATCTATGTGGAGCGGAGCCCAGGATCTGCACCGGTAACAGATGGTCTGATAGGGAGGTGGGCGGCCCATGGGCCGCAGTGAGAAGTGCTGTCGTCAAGTCTGGTGTTTGTGTAAATGTCATAATATTTTATTTTACCGTCTGGAGCTCCTATTAGTATGCGGAAACCAGGGTCTGAAAGGGGTCCTGGGTTACAGAAGGTAAATGATCAGTCCTCAATTTGATCAATTCAAAATATGACATGAAATAAGGGTCATAGCATCCCAGACCCTTCTCCCCCAAAATGTGGTTTCATTGTCTCTTCCATCAAAATATATGCAGAATTTGCCCTTTTCTTTAGCCTCCATTATTGTCACCTTGGCCCAAGGCACCATCTCGACCCTCAACTATCAGCTCCTTGGTAATTTCTCTGCTTCCCCTCTTGTCCCCCTCTTCGACATGCTTTTTTTTTTTTTAAGAGTTTATTCATTTACTCATGAGAGACACACAGAGAGAGGCAGAGACAGAGGCAGAGGGAGAAGCAGGCTCCATGCAGGGAGCCCGAGGTGGGTCCTGGGATCATGCCCTGAGCCAAAGGCAGACGCTCAACCACTGAACCCCCCGGGTGCCCCTTCAGTCTGCTCTCAAAACAGCAGCCAGACTGACCCACGCATGTGCTCCATATCCTTCAACGGCTTTTCCTGCCACAAATGGGAGAGCTGAAGTCTCACAACAGCCTGTGGGATCCTGCATGCTCCGGCCCACAGTGTCGGGAGCCTCAGGGTCTGCTGTCCTTCCTCCTTCACGTCCCCACACTGGCTGCCTCCACTCCTGGAGACAGGGACCTGCCTCAGGGCTATGAACCTGCTGTGCCCCCTTTGCTACCAGTCAGCAGCCTGCACAGCTTGCTCGCTTACCTCCTCCAGCCTTTCCTTCTAAGGCTCAGTGAGGCCTCCCCGCTGGCCTTCTGCTAGGACATCATGACTCCCTGCTGTCCAGCCCTAGCACTCATTAGTCCCTTTCTGCTTTATTTTTATTCTTCATTCTTTCCAGTGTCTAATAGTGTATGTGGCTCCTCGCTTACCTTACAGAGACTGTATCCTCCAGGAGGCAAGCCCATGAGGCTAGGGGTGTTGCGTGGCAGAAGCCCGTCTGCAGGGAGCCATTAATAAGTGCTTGAGGAATGAATGTATGGATCCACTGTCTCCTTTACATCTTCTCCCCACCTCTCATATTTCGTATTTGTCCTCCAATTGTGACTTTAACTCCATTTTTTAAAAAGATTTTATTTATTTATTCATGAGAGAGAGAGGCAGAGACACAGGCAGAGGGAGAAGCAGGCTCCATGCCGGGAGCCCAACATGGGACTTGATCCCGCGTCTCCAGGATCATGCCCTGGGCTGAAGGCGGCGCTAAACCGCTGAGCCACCCGGGCTGCCCTTTAATTCCATTTTTGACCACATTTGTTCTCCCTGCTTTCCCATGGCCCAGTTCAGCTCCATTTACATCCACTTCCTTCCACCATTATTTCTTTGGCTTTCTTCCTTTTCCTGGTGAGACGTGGGTCCTGTTCTAGGGCTACTTGGGTTTTTGTTGAACGGTTGCATCTTTCTCCTCATCCACTTCTGCCCCAGCTCAGCCAGTTCAGTGCTCAGCCCTACCCTTAGAGTTTTCAAATCCCTCCTCTGTTATCTTCCAATGTAAGATGCTATTTGCTGTGTACATGCAAACAACTGTGGATGTTCCTTCCATATGTTGCATCACCGAACATCAAGGTGGGGACATAGTGAAAATGAAGTGTGTCCTGAGGAGCAAGGAGGGAGAGAAGAGGACAGGAGAGCCCTGGACGGATTCTTTGGGTATATTATTTTTGAGGAGCCTTAGATCCTTTACTTAAGGCTGTTCCTGAAAATTCTGCCAACTGTTAAAATAGAAATTTAGCATTTAGTGAAATTAGACAACTATTTAGGAAATATGAGTGATTGTTCCAGGAGAGGTTATAGGTTGGCAGTCTTTAGGGCCATATTTATTCAAATTCCTACTCAAGGGCGCCTGGGTGGCTCAGTGGTTGAGCATCTGCCTTTGGCCCAGGGCGTGACCCCGGGTTCCTGGGATCGAGTCCCACATGGGGCTCCCTGCAGGGAGCCTGCTTCTCCCTCTGCCTGTGTCTCTGCCTCTCTTTCTGTGTCTCTCACGAATAAATAAATAAAATCTTTAAGAAAAAAATTCCTATCCAATGTCTCCAGTGTTACGAATCAACATTGATGTTATTGATATTATTGATCTTGTGGGTCGCACATGGTGCTTGGAATGACAGGTGCAGGGCAGAATCCAGCGAGTGGGCAGAGGAGAATGACACATAACACAGGCGCATAGTTACCCCGTAACGAATGTCCTGTCATTGACGAAGATCCACGATGAGTGCTGGTGAGCCATCATAGTCGTCTTTTCCCCTTCTTTGACGTCATCTGAGTTTACCCTAAGACATTAGAATATCATTAATGGTATATTCCTGTGATGCATTCAGAAATAAGTTCCTGACTTAAACTGAAATATTTTGTCATGTCCCTGGTGTGTCAAAGTATTTCGGGCAAGTTTTTTTTTTTTTTAACGTTTTATTTATTTATTCATGAGACACACACACAGAGAGGCAGAGACACAGGCAAAGGCAGGCAAAGGCTCCCTGCGGGGAACCCGATGTGGGACTGGAACCCAGGACCCTGGGGTCACGCCCTGAGCCAAAGGCAGATGCCCAGCCACTGAGCTCCCCAGGTGCCCCCACTTCGGGCAAGTTTTTAAGCTGTGTTTCATCCATGGGCATGAGGGTTGGGTTGGGAAGGGAAGGAAGGAGAAGGATTTTATTTTACCATGTGCCACAGATCTTACACTCCATATGTGAACCACTTTATGGTATCATCTAATGTAATCCTCAGACCATCCCAGCAAGGTATGGGTATTCTTAACCTGTATTTCTGACACTTAGTAAGTAGTGGCACACATCATTTGAAGAAAGTCTGAATGTCTTTTTAAAACCTCTACTTTCTTCTTTGCACTAACATTGTTTTTGCATTTCAGAAAAGTTACACAGATTAAAATTTTTGATTTCCTATCTATTGGTCTCTTCTGAGATATTTTTCAAAGACTTTTTCTCTATCTAAGGGAATTAATAAGATAAAGGAGATGCCCTCCAAAATGTTCAATGGTATGAAACTAAGCTCAGATTTCAAAGTTGAACTCTCTCAGAGCGAATTTCCAAATGGCAGCCTCTAAACCTCTTTTTTCGTAATTGTTCACAAAGTGACTTGTTGGAGACCAAGTAATAGTGTGTTCCTTTCTCTGCTCTCACCTTCCTTCACTCCCCCAGTATAAGATGTTTAGGTATTTTCCTCTGTTTTTATTGCTCAATACATGCTTTTGAGAAAAATCCATTTTATTTCTCATGATATATTTCATTTGAAATATATCAAATTTTAAATTTGATTTTAAATTGAAAATTGAAAATTATATTCTTCATGTAACTTAGGGAAAATAAGTAGTAAAGGGAGAGGAACATACAATTTAATTATAACAATCTCTAAAAGAAAATGGGCATAAAGAGGGCATATGAAAAAAATACTAGATGAACCAGAAATATATAACTTGACATACAGTCTTCCCCTTGGTAATCAGTTTGAGAGATTGAAAGCTATGCAATGGAGAGATGCAGAGAGAGAAAGGCAACAAGATAAAGTGATATTTCTAACAAAGTACAATATAAACCATAATGCTGGCCCATGATAAACGCAAATGATTTGCAAATTTTTAGGTGGATCCCTGGATCAAAATCGTGTTGAAAATCACTTTATAGTTGATGGCCCTGTTAGCTATGCTTTTGGTCATGAATGTATCCAGTATGGCTGGATACATGTATCCAATTTGGCATAACTCCTGTTAGAAATCCTTTTTCTGAATTTTTTTTATTTGGAATATGCTTTAAGGATTTTTTTCCCCATTTTTCAATTTATCCACAGTTCTTATATGACCAGGTTTTAGTGATGCAACAGTTACCTTCCTGTTCTATATTTCTATAAATGCACAGATGTGCTTGGAATGTTTGAAAGTGCTGTTTCTTGGTGCAAAGCTTACTTTTTATTGAGAAGTATAAAAAGAAGAAAAAAAAAAACTGCATGAGGAACTTTGCCTGGCTGGAATAATGTTTCTGAAGCCTTGCTGGTTTTATATTTTATAGCAAAAATTCCGGAATTTTATGAAAAAAAATTTTAGATGTCTTACCATGTTTTTAAAGGAAATTTCCAGAGACTTGTGAAAATTTTTTTAGTCAATTCTGAACTTCTGCTTAGCAGCTCAGTGTTATTTTCTTTAAGAAGATATTAAATTCCCAAAGGCTTCTACAACCCCCCAACCCCAAAAGGCATTTTATAATCACTGAAATGTTTTTGGCAACATGGGAATACAAAATAGCTAAAGGAGAGAAGAAATCCTAGGGCAATGTTTGGAGATGTGCAAAAAAGAGGAAAATGTACTATGTAAACCGAAAAACCCCACAATGAATGGCCCAAGGCAAGAAAGGACTGGCCGACTTGGTAAGTCTATTTTTGCAGTATCTCTAGACTGAGTTCCCTCCTATATGATTCTGTGCAAGGGAACACATTTCTTCTATTATAGCCACTCAACTCAAATGGGCTGAACCCTGCCCCAGTCCTGCAAACACAATTTTTAGGTTTCCAGGCAGCTAAAATCAAGCTCTGACTCGCAAGTGTTGATTAGGTGTGATGTAACATTCTTCAAGTTTCCTGCAGGCTCTGGAAATCATGGTTAGACATGAATAACATCCTCTTTTATGTCTTCACCTAAATGGCATTAGGGTGCGACCAGAGATTTTTTAAGTATAATATTTTCTAGTCCTTCCATTTCGCTGGAATTAAATATTTAATTACTATTGCTTCAAGCCTATAGAATTATAGGGTAGGTAGCCAGAATAAAAACTTAGGCTAGAGAGAAAAGTTCAACTTTTTATTTTAAAAGAGAGGGGGAGGCACTTTCTCCTTTTACCAAGTCAGCTTAGTTTGGTTGGAGGAAGGTGTTTGGAAAACATTTCATGTCCTCTTTCTCCAGGAGAATAGCAATCCCTCACCCACTGCCCAAAGGAAGGTAAAAGGAAAAAGAAAAGAAAGCTATTTTCACAAAATCCCTGATGCATATTTCTCCTTAGAGCCCATTATTTGAAATTATATAATCTATTTGAAAGCTATGAGTACATCTCACCAGGCAGATCATAATAGCCTCGAAGCTGAGTGCTTGACTAATTTCCCTTTGTGCTTTTACTATTCTGACCATCACATCATCTTCTTGTTCACAAACCTTCCCGAGGATCTCATTCTAAGCAACTGACATTCAGATTTTCTGCAATTCCACCAACACCTACGTTCTCCAAACTGAAAATTGAAGTTTTTCTCAAATACCAGGACTACCGGTCTAATGGATCTCAAACCACTGAGTCTCTTCTCACCAATTAGTTACCTCACACGAGAGGACCCTCATCACCAGAGGCTGATGTCCAGATTTCTGCTTCCTCCTCATCTCTGCTCAAGTGGGACCTTATCAAATCTCCCTATAGCCGATTATCTGCACCTGCTGTGATGCCATTTTCTGCTTTCCACCTTGCATTGTTTCTTGATTCATACCTTAGTTCTTTTTTTACTCATACCCTCTTGTTCAAAGAATGGTGCTCCTCCAGTTGGGGATGTCATCCTCTTTGATAGCTCCTCATTGGAAGGGAGTCTAATGGAGGACTGACGCTGGAAGGGACAGAAGCTTAGCCAACCAGGCAAATTAACTCTGCACAGGTCAGAAGTTACTTGGATATTTTAGGCTGCCTTGGTACAAAAAGGTAGCATGTTCCATGAGTCCAACAAATCCCAGTTAGTCATTCATAGAAATTGTTCTGGACTGTTTGGTCATACGGCCTTTGCTCTTAACCTGAGTTTCGCCCCTCCATGTTGTCATACTAATCACCCTCAGAAAGGGTTATTGTCTCCCCCTATTGAGAATTCCCCAGGGGCGACCTCATTGTGCAAACACTACCTTCTTCCAGTTATTTACCACCTCTCTTTTAAATTTGCCCTTCCTTGTACCTCCCCTCCCGCATTCCAGTGGCCTATGGCTTGCCAAATGGTTCGTTTTCTCTCATTTTCTCGGCCTCTTAGCAGCATTTGGCAAAGTTGATTGTTTCCTGCTCTTGAAACTCTTTCTTTTCTTGAGGCTTCTAACCATAACAACCTTACCTTGGTTTTTGGGTTGGTTTGTTTGTTTTTGTTTTTGTTTTCTGTTTCACAAATCTCAATATTTTAGTTTCCTCTCTGGAATCCTCTGTACAATCATGGAATGCTGGCTTGTTCTAGTCTAACCTCAGCCATGTCCTCTTCTGGGTCTATACTTTATTCCAGGTAATCGAATCCATCTCCAGCCCAACCTCCCTGCTGAGCTCCGGACTCATGTCACTATCTACTTAGTTTCTACTTGAATGTCTAGCAGGCATCTCCACATCAATCAACATGTCCAAGACAGGGCCACTGACATTCTTTCATCTACAGAATCCCCTTCTCCCCAATTATTTTCCATTTATCCAATGAGGCGCTATAACTAAGATTTTATTTTTCCTCTCTCATTATAACCAGCGTCCAATCCAAAAGTAAATCCTGCTGGTTGTACCTCCAATATATCACCCGAACCTCACAAGGTTCTCTTTCCAATGTGACCACCCTGAGCCAAGCCATCATCATCTTTCTCCTGGATTTTTGCATCAGTCTCATGGCTAGTTTTCCAGCATCCACACTGTGACTAGTATTCTATCGCCCACACAGCACTGAGGATGATCACTTTCAAGACTGAAACAGACATCATCATCTCATGATTAAAAACTTTCAATGACTTCCAAGAATGAACTAGAATAAAATATAGCCTCCTTATGATGACCCACAAAATCCCGTCAGTCTCTTGAGTGTTCATTCCCTTATTTTTCCCACTGATTACATTTTCTCTGGGTTGGCCTTTTTTGCTGGTTTTCAGTCACTTCTTAAGCTCATTCCCATTTTAGGGATTTATACTTATTGCCTCTCCAACTTGGAGCGCCCTGCCCTTAGATTTTCACGTCTGTTTCCCATCATGCCGGTCTCAGGCCAAGTATCTCTTCTCTCAGAGGCTTTCCCTAAGCAAGTCTCAGCCACTACCACATGATTTCTATTTAGGTATCTAACAGTGTCTGAAAGGATCTTATCTGTATGTGTCTGTCTTCCCCAACCACAAAATGAGCTTCTTTCGGACCAGGGCTTTTTGCATTTACCTGTGTTCATCCAGCTCTTAGAATTTTGCCTGGGACATGGAAGGAATTCCATTAATGTTTGCTGGGTGGCTGACTAAATGTAAAGTTGCACATGTGGCCTGAAGGATTAATTGTTAGCCATAAAATTTTCTTGACTTCATAGTTAACATGATAGTTTTACTAACACTAGAAGTTGGGTATATACTGAACTGAAGAAGCACCAATGGAGGTTGGTAATGGGCTGAAGAACCATTGCAGGAGCTTCCTGGTTAGCTCCCTATTTGCCTTTATAAAAAAAAATAGCTGAGGTATCACTAAAGATACCAAATAACTGCTGTGGAATTATATTGTCAAACCCAGGAGCTTTGCTGAAGCAAGTCGGAAGATCTCAGATGCGATTAAAGGATTTCAAAAGCCCTTCCATTATTCTCTGACCTCAGGAAGGAAGACAGTTAAGTGGAATTTATGGAACAAAATAAAAACAGGATAAATTTTTGTTCGTGGGCAATATATGCTAATTGAACAGGAAATAATATTAACAGTACAAACAGTCCAAATATCTGAAAAGTAAAAATGCAACTTGGTCAAAGTCTCACTTTTATTATTAATTGTCAAGGTGAGAAATAGATCTGTGAATTCAAACAGTTTCCCCTCCCTATTAACCATAATCTATAGCCATTTAAAAATCTGGTAGGACCTTTGTGAATATCTTCTAAATTATAGAGACTTGATGATTCAAGCATCAGAGTTAGTTTCCTCAAAAGACTTATGAGAAGGATAACGGAGGTCATGATTAGCAGAGATGAGGATTTATGAAAAAAGGGGAAATGATAATTCTAGAAGCCTAGAGGTCTTACACTGGACATTTTCACAACTAGTTTGGTAGAACAAAATAAACTATGCCTTGAGGAGGAAGGTAGTTGTTACAAATCTATGTACTTAACTGGGAGAGTAAATCATATAAGCTCTCTGGTCCCGGGGTGAGAGTTTATCGACTCAGGCTGTACAAAAAATAAGATCATTATTTAATAAGTTTGGTTATTTATTTCTTCATTTTGTCCAGCCAGAACAGAGCTCGTGAGATAGGAAATTAGACAGGTCAGCAATCAAGTCCTGGAGACATAAACAGTCTTGGAAGTTCTACGTAGGTCTAAGCTCAGACGGGCTTCGGTGGCTCAACAGGGCAGGGCGGACACAGGAAAGTAGACTGGGTCTGAACAGGCAGAGGAGATCAGGAGCCTGAGAGGCTTCTGACAGCAGCAGGAAGCACCCATGCTTTGCCGGCCCCTGCTCTGTATCCTGCCTAGACGTTGGCTAGCCTGGACCGGCCAGTTATCGAAATGAGGCCAGAGGATGGGAGACGCGAATCCCAGCCTCAGTGAACTCAACTGGGCCAGTCACTTAGATTACCTTGCTGTGCCCTATCATGGATTAAATGGTTACTTGTTTAAAAGAGGAAACTTGGTCTGCTCCTTTATGTAATCAACAAATGTTTCACGAGTTCCTCCTCTGGGGCTGATGCTAGTCACAGAAGTGTGGCTTCTAGGTATATGTGCAGCCCCTTAGTCCTCAGGGCCACTGGGTGTGTGAGGTGGCAACAGTCCTCCGTTTACATGACCTAGAGAAATATAGATGCTAACTTCCCCAGATTCCCCAGCCAGAGAGAGTTTCTCCTGCCTCTGAACTTTCCCAGCAAAATATCTGCAGCTTTCCCATTACTCACTGCTCTCTATCTCTATTTTACTTTATTTAATGTAACTCTTCCTTTAGAACGGGATTATTGCTTATTTCCTTTTTGTACCTCCTAGAGTGAGCGTATGAGTGCAAGTATATAGGTAAAAACAGATAGGATGAATATGTTCAATATGTAGGGAGGTATATTAAAATATTAACCACAAAACTGTGAGCCATGATAGTATGAGTGATAATTATTTTTGTTTTGATTTTGTATGTTCTCTCTAAATCATATACAATGAACTTATCTTAATAACACACACCATAGGGGATCCTTGGGTGGCTCAGTGGTTTGGCACCTGCCTTTGGCCCAGGGCGTGATCCTGGAGCCCCGGGATCAAGTCCCACATCAGGCTCCCAGCATGGAGCCTGCTTCTCCCTCTGCCTGTGTCTCTGCCTCTCTTTCTCTCTCTGTTACACATAAATAAAGTCTTAAAAAAAAATAACACACACCATAAAAGTTACTAAAAAATGGAAAGTAACATTGGAATAGCAAATGTGTATTTAAATTATGAAGTAAGATTATATTCAGGGATGTACATATGGAGTTTTAAAAAATTATTGCTTTGACCTGAAGAAGCAATGGAAAGTTACAAACATGTTTTCAGCTCCAAAATGAAGCAGTTCCCTCTACGCTCTGACCAGGAACCTCAAAGTTGAGAACAGTAGATAATTATATGATTTCAAGGAAATGAGAAAAAAATCTTTAATTGCATCCATTATCCAACTCTTAATAAAACAGGAAAAGAATCCAGAGAAGCATGGTTTCTGGGAAGCATCTGGCCCCACATTTTTCTAAAGAATTTGCTTCATTCACAAAGACCACCGTGGGAAGCTGGTATATTAAAACTATCACTTTATTAAGTGATATGTGTTGCAATTAGGAAATGCTTGTTTCCAGATGCAAATAAAAATGTCTTATAGCACTTGAGTTGAAAGCAGCACTAAACAGGATATGTATCAACCACCCGAACGGCTATATGAACATTCATTCCCATTGGTCCCGGTGGAATTCATGTGAAATGCCAACCCTTCCTGTTCTACTGCCTAGTGACAGGGCAAGAACGCCCTGGCTCCATTTTCCTCTCAGTGTCCTCAGGGGCCTGGAGCCTTATTAGCAGAAGCACATGAGCTTTAAGCCACCTCAGGATTCAAAGTATCTTGTCACTGCTCGGGCAGGAAGGGAGCTGCTCTGCCTGCCAAAGGAATCTTCTGGAACTGCTGCTGTGGTATGGCTCAAGGATTCTCTGCTTCATCTAGTTTCCAAGAGGAAACTCTAAGCTTGACTTCACAGGGAGTGTGAATCGTTTTTCTGTTGGCTGCAGAATGAGCTCTTGAGCCCCATCTACTAGACTCTTGGACGATGGCGGAGAAGTGGCCCTTCAGTCATCTCGGTGGCTGAGGTTACATGGTCATCACTTGAAAAGGAGACATCTTCACATTCAGTCACTGAAAGCAGTAGCATTTGTCTACTACTTGAAGTTATGAAGTGATGAAATCACTATATCTGATAGCTTTGAAAGACAGATGAATTTCTTTCTTTTTTTTTTTTTAAGATTTTATATATTTGAGAGAGACAAAGTATGAGCGGGAGATAGACCATAAGCAGAGGCAGAGAGAGAGGGAGAGGCAGACTCCCCCGTTGAGCAGGGAGCTCAATGCGGGCCTTGATCGCAGGACCCTGGAATCAGGACCTGAGCTGGAGCAGACGCTTCACCAACTGAGCCACCCAGGTGCCCCATAGATGAATTTCTGCAACAAAACCTAACCCTCTCTAACACTAGACTTTAGAGCAAAGAGAGAATATTCAGAAGTTCCTTCTCACAGGTTGTATTTTTGATTGACCAACATTTGAATTTTTTTTTTAAATCTAAACCTTAAAAAAAAATAAAACAAAATCTAAACCTTTTTAAAAAATATTAATTCCAGTATAGTTGATATACAATTTCAAGTGTACAATATAGTGATTGAACACTTCCATGCAACACCCAGTGCTCATCACAGCAAGTGCGCTCCTTCGGCCGCATCCCCTATTTCACCCAACCCCCACCCACATCCCCTTTGGTGACCATCAGTTCATTCACTAGAGTTAAAAGTCTGTTGCTTGGTTTGCTTTTCTCTCTCTTTTCCCCTCTTTGTTTGTTTTGTTTCTTATATTTTTTACCACATATGAATGAAATCATATGGTATTTGTCTTTCTCTGACTTATTTTACTTAAGGTAATGCTCTCTGGCTCCATCCTTGGCATTGCATATGGGCAAGATAAAAAAATCAAACTTTTATAGGAGGCCCATGTATCTCTAATAATCCTAAATTCCCTATCTTCAGTGAATCTGTACAAGGAAATTGATGGTTAACATTAGATTTCTATTTCAATTAAAGTATAGGATGCTTCTTATTTAAGGAAGTTAAAAGTAAAACAAGTATCAAATATGAAATTCTGAATTACATGTTAAAAAACATATTACATATGTGTTATACTATTTCCAATAGTTGGGATAGTTTCCAAGATAATTGGGAAGTTAACTTTTTATTAATCAGTGTTGGTTATTTCTCGCTCCATGGACCAAATAATTTGATGGTTTACTGTGAAACGTTATAGGTATTAGAAATAGTAGAGACATATATGAATGCTAAAATAAGAGTTTGGGCAGCCCTGGTGGCTCAGTGGCTTAGAGCCGCCTTCAGTCCAGAGCGGGATCCTGGAGACCCGGGATCGAGTCCCATGTCGGGCTCCCTGCATGGAGCCTGCTTCTCCCTCTGCCTGTGTCTCTGCCTCTATCTCTCTCTCTGTGTCCCTCATGAATAAATAAGTAAAATTTAAAAAATAAATAAAATAAGAATTTAACTAGGAAGACTTAACACAGTTATGCGATTAGATAAATTAATCTCAAGCTAATCTCAAATATGGTTAAGCAGATTAATCTCAATTGGGGCTACTGTTTGTTGTGTAGACATACACCATCGAGAAACAGTAAATCAAATAACTTGGTTTAGGAAGTTCCAACCGTATCTATTTGGCAGGAAGGAATATTTCCTCTTTGAAAAACAATTAGTGGATACTGGTCCTATAATTTATTCTAAGTGGATTAGATTATTTTATGAGTTTTTAGCTATAAACACTAAACACAATCAAACCCCAGAGGACAGTTAAATAGGAAAGTTCAGTTTCATTGGCTTTAGAATTCTATGCACAATTCTCTAGTTAGTAGCCAATCATAACTACATTGGAGAATTTCAAATCTGCAGTTTGAAACAAGAATCCATTAAAACGATGATGATGTTAAGCTAGGATCAACTGCAAACCATTTAAATGTTTATTATCGGAATAATAAGATAAAATGTCAATGAAAATACTTCGCTAGTCACAACTTCTAAGTTTGTCCCCTCCTCCAAGTTATCAACATTAATCAAACTAACAGCAACATTAACGAACGTGCCCTTTAAATACAGATTGATAAAGTAAGTTCACTTCCCTATAATTTAAGTTCAGAGGTAAAGACCGACAAAACACAGGTATCATTCTTGCACGTTTCTTGTCCATAAACACAAATGAAAGTCTGTAACACTTCAGTACAAACCATACAACATGGGTACTACAGCATAGGGTCATGGACCTCACGGTCTATTTTTTGAAAGTTGTTCAAGGGCAGTCTGTCCTATAAAACTAAATGCCACAATATGTGGTTGCGTGTAACTCTCCTACTACGAACTTGTATTTTCTGTTTAGAAATAATAAGTCAATGTGAATGTTACTTTTCCAAAGTAAAAGCGATTGAGTAACAAATAATTTTGCTTTTGTTACCAGGTACTTGTCAAAAAGCAGCAAGAAGCCAGATCATTTCACTGCCATTCAAAGACAATGTTTTGCCCATTTGCCATCTGCTCACATCCTAGACCCACTCCCTGGAGACCAGTCTACCTTTACCACCTCCACACTGTCCGGTCTCCCCAGCTTAGCTCACCCTCCCTGATCTGGCCCTTTTGGCAGAGCTGCTTCTCTCCTAATGCTAACTGGAGATAGCACTTAGAGAACGCTTGCTAAGTGTTCAATTCCCATCAAAGCCCCCTTGGCATATCCTGTTCTGGTGCTTGTTCTACAGATGAGCACTGAGGCTTGTTTAGGTGAAGTAGCTTGCTAAGGGATAAACGAGTAAGTGGCAAAGCCAGGATTTGAACTTGCGTCCTTAACTCACGGACTCCCATTTAATTACTCATAGTAGTTTAATGTCTGTGAAGTCTTAAAGTACATCAGAAATCCTTTTCAATTTTTAGGGGGATATGTCTCTGTTGCTTTGTGGAAATAAATACAAGTTTAGCAGAACCCTCCCACAAAAGACATTTCAAATCCGATGATTCAAGGAAAAAGGGGGATGTCACCCAGGAGCCAGTACCTTGGTGAAGGCAAGTGCAATCCCAGGTGCAGCTAGTTGAGCTACTTCCCCTGAGGAAGGGGGAAGGGCTTCTGTGGCCACACTCACCCCCATGCCGTTCCCTCTTTCCCCACAAGCTCACCTGGGTCAGGAATGCGCATTTTGAAAACAATCAAAAGGAAAAGCAACGTCTGGTGCGATGTGTGCCCGCGCACATCCAGCTTGGCTGCCCAGGCTTCTGCCTTCTAACACCTGCCCTCACCGCGACCTCAGGGGCGGATTGGAGGCGTGCTCTCCCCTGGCCCCGGTTTCACCTGCTAGTCACGCTGTGACCAGGACAAGCCTCTGTACCTGAGTCGTTGAGCTGAACTCGCTCCGGGGAGTGTCGTCCTGCTCGGCCAGGTCCCAGGTCGGGAAGGCGGGGCTCGTGCACCTGCAGGGAGCTGGAGCCCAGCACCGACCAGACCGCCGGAGGCTCTGCGGGCCCAGGCCAGGCCAGGGCCCAGGCTGTTGGTTCTTACCCCCCTGGCCAGGGCAGGGAAGTGTTAGAGACCTGAGCCACTCCCTGTGCCTCAGTGCATGTTGGGAGTGTTTACTTTCTCTCCTGGGAGTAGCTGATAGGAACGGCCTCTGCTCCCTGACACACATCCTGAGAACGGAGTGGACTGTACCTGCTGAATCCGATGGACTCTAACTCACCTCCACCCTAATCTCCCCACATGAGAAATGAGTGGCCCATAAGAAATGACACCACCTGGGAAAGAATGTCGTGATTCACACTTCTTTCTCTTAAAAATGTGCTCTTTGAATTGGAAACGTCTTATTTTCTTTCCTTTGTTCCAACGCCGCCTCCTTTCCCTGCCGGCACCTTTCCACCCAGAGCAGTGGTTCTCACATCTCAGGGCACCCCAGAACCACTATGCGACTTGCTAAACCTGCATACCTCTTGGCCTAAGCACCCAAGAGACTCCGATCTAGCGGATCTGGGGTAGGCTACAGGCACCTGTATGCGTGCACACACACACACACACACACACACACACACACACACACACACTCCAAAGAAGAACCTGGTACCCATCAAAGCTTAAGAACTATTGTAATGAGGTGCAGAAGAGGAATTAGATAATAATTTAGTCGTTGACCTACTGAATTGAACTTGGAGACTTTGCTTCTCCTCAATACCTCCAGTTTCAAAAAGGGCACCAAGGACGTAGAGACCCTCAAACGGCAGACGCTGCGGGAATACGAAGCACTCCTGTTTGGGTGGGCGTGCACACACGCATGCACTCACACAAACGCTTTTTGGTGTCATTGCTCATTTACCTGTTTCTCTCGTAAAGCAGCCATTGGTAATTTTTAAGAAATCAATTATTCTTACAAGTGTAAACCTCAGAGCCCCCACAAAAGAAATTCAGTATAATTTCAACAATGAGTTCAGCAGGCAGAATTGACCTGTGGTGTCTTTTGAGTTCAAATGTCAAAGATGGAACTGACCATTATTATAGATTTGCAGGTTACCTGTTTCATAAATATGGTGTTTTAAGGATTCTGCATGTTCAAGAGGTCAGATGGTTTATCTATTTCACTTGTGTGTGGAGGAGTGCTCATCTTTATCATTGTGGAAGGTTATTTTAATAAACTGAGCAGACTCAAGCCAATGAGCTTATTAAATCACAATCAAAGCTTCTACAACCTCATATATGAGGACAGTGTATTTTGAGATTACTTGTAGGTGTTAACTTGATTAGTCGGCCCCATGACCCCCTGCTGCATGGACTAGCCTTTGAATGAGGACTACCAGGACCTGCAGCATCTCTAGCCCCCAGGCTTGTCTCCTTAAACTTAAACTTATGCTCTGCCTCCACCATCTCCACTCTGTGGGGATCATTTGCTTATTATCGGTATCAGGGCAACTTTATTTTTCATTTTTTTATCACAAGCATCCTTGAAGCCTTTATCTGACTTCTGGTTTCCAATCAGAGGCTCAGTGACTCCTTTTATTTTTGAGTACTTACTCTTTTGTAAGTATGTCATTTTTATTTTGTAATATGAAAAACACGTAATTACACATGCGCAATGTGGAAAAATTTAAAAACACAGATGAATAGGAGCAAATTTCACCTATAATCCCAGCCCCCAAATATAGTTACCATAAACAATCGGTGAATGCCTTCATTGACATGGTTTCTCTATGGGTATTTACTAAAATATTGTTACTTTTCCCTTGATGTTTTATATTTAGTGATTTCACCATTAACCATTGTCTTTGGCAATTTGTCCTAGGCCCCAGGCTTAATCCATGTTAGCAGTTGACTTCAGGTGGAGGAGAGAAAGGTTCCTAAAGGGAGATTTTTGTTTTGTTTTGTTTTGTTTTCTGTTGTTTGCTAATGCCTTCTTGTAGGGTATTCTAATGAGTGCTACAGCGACTGCAGGAATAGCTCTGTTTTGTTCCCAGTATTGCTTGGAAGGACTTTCCTATGAGGGTTCTGGGTTTGGACCTGTGACTTGCTTTGATCGATGGGTCTGTTCCAAGTGACACAAGCAGAGGCTTGAAAATCAGCTGGGCCCTGAGGCTTCACCTTTGTTGCTCTTCAAGCCCAGAATCACAGTATGGACAAGGCCGGGCTAGCCTGTCAAATGATGAGAGACCCTTGGCCCAGTTGTTCCCGTTACCATAACTGACAGCCTAAAGGCAGAGCCACTAAACTCATCTGCAGCTGACTATAAAGACCCACGGATGAGCCCAGCTGAGAACAGCAGAAACACTGTCCAGCTGAGCCCAGCCCACATTGGCAACCCACAGAACCATCAGTGATATCAATGGTGGTTGTGTTAAGCCACTAAGTTTTGAGGTAGGATGTTTTAGAGCACAAACTAATGGATACATCTGGTGTGTTTTTGTAATACACACACAAATATATGCATGCAGACCAATATCTCATTAATTGGAAGTTGAGACAAATACTTGGATTACAATGTGTTCCTACTGCAATTTTGCTACAGGGATACAGCGACCCATAGCAATAGAACAGAAAAGGAGGCAAAAAGAGATGTGGGTTGTCATCTGATTAGGTGATTTCCACAGACCACTAAATCACCCCTGAAAAATGCATAGAGATGATTGTAACTTGAGGAAAATACACGAAGAACAAGAAATTGCCTGATTCTAATGCTGTGGGACCCAATTTACTATCAGTTTGTTTCGTGGCCGTACACCTCATTTTGTTTCTGAAGTTGTACTTGCCTATGCTAGGCACTAAGTGAAGTAGAAAAGGAAGCAAAGTAACTCTAAACATTGAGGGCACTCCCAATAAAAACCTAATTGGATTGCCTTGTTAAGGAAGCCAGCCATACACAAGGAGGCAACACAATAAGTTACTTTTCCAACATGGAAAGCTTAAAATAAGTAAGTAAGTAAGTAAGTAAATAAATAAATAAATAAATAAATAAATAAATATTTATGATAGTCACACACACAGAGAGAGAGAGAGAGAGAGGCAGAGACACAGGCAGAGGGAGAAGCAGGCTCCATGCAGGGAGCCCGACGTGGGATTCAATCCCAGGTCTCCAGGATCGTGCCCTGGGCCAAAGGCAGACGCCAAACCGCTGCGCCACCCAGGGATCCCCTAAATATATTTTTCTTTTTTTTTTTTTTTTTTTTTTTTTTTTTTTAAATATTTTTTATTTATTTATGGTAGTCACAGAGAGAGAGAGAGGCAGAGACATAGGCAGAGGGAGAAGCAGGCTCCATGCACTGGGAGCCTGACGTGGGATTCGATCCCGGGTCTCCAGGATCGCGCCCTGGGCCAAAGGCAGGCGCTAAACCGCTGCGCCACCCAGGGATCCCCTCCCCTAAATATATTTTTCAATTGGAAAATTTTAACTTCAAGATCTTAGTGAATTACAACAATTATAACATGAATTCTTCTCCGAGAATTCATGTTTAGATTTAGGAACATATAATTTATTTCCTATGAAAACAAAGACTTTAGAACTCACTGAGGGGGGCACTTGATGGGATGAGCACTGGGTGTTATTCTATATGTTGGCAAATTGAACACCAATAAAAAATAAATTTATTTAAAAAAAAAGACTTTAGAACTTTGATGTAAAAAACCCAAAATTTCTCTTAATTGGGAAAAATGAGATAAGGAGTAAGAAATTCCCTTTTAAAATTCTTCCAAAACTTTCATGAAAGCATTGCTGTCATTGATGTACAGGTCATTTAAAAAGCTTCCATAGTTGATGAGTTTTGAAAAAGGTTCCCTGTCTCTTGTTACATTGTAGGGCTGCAGCGTAACTTTTGAATCAGGTTATGATTTGTCATAAAAGCCACACAACTACGTTTACAATCTGAACAACGAAAAGTAATATTGAGAAATGACAAAAATAATTTCCATTTCTAAGCACACTTCCTCTCTAAGAGAAAATTTCTTATCTAAATATAGATCATTTTTTAACAGTGTAATGGCCAGTGGAGAGACTTCCACTTAGACATTGAAAAATTGCTGCGCTCCAGGCGGATGTAATCATGGCCACATAAGTATGCATAAGGCAGTCTCTGCCCTCAAAGAGGTACAATCTTCAACAATAACATAGACTCTGTTCAGTCTTCTCTGCCACAGGAGAGAGGAGACTTAAAAGCACACATACTTTCAAAATTCAGTGACAGAAAGAAACCCAAGTATAAAAGTGTTTTGATAAATTTTAAGAAGTGGGAGCCTCACAATTTTTGTTTGTTTGTTTGTTTGTTTTTAACAAACAAACATACTTTTTAAACGAATGGAGAATCCTTTTCAAATGAAATAAGGAATAATTGTTCTCCCACCCCAAGTGTTACTGCCTTCTAATATTGTAATTGTGTATAAAACATAAAGAAATCCAACAGAATTTGACAATGATTGCTTTTTTTCTAAATATGGTGGTTAGCCAATTTGATTTTTATACCATTCTGCTTCTTCATTCCTTTTCTTCCAACACATGCACACACCCACTCCACACTCTTCAAGTTTTGGAAAAAGACGGATAATGTGCTAGCAATAGCGATAATAATAGCAACAATAACAACAACATATAAAAAGTTTAATTCCAAGTGACAATAGCTTATAAGCAGTTAAAGTCAATGTTCTTAAATCTCAGTGTAAGCAGTTGAAAGAAACTGAAAGTCAAGTCATGGGGCACCTGGGTGGATCAGGTCAGTTGAGCATTGGATTTATTTTGGCTCAGGCCACGATCTCAGTGTCCTGAGATCAAGCCCCTCACCAGGGTCCACACTAGGCAAGGAGTCTGTTTGCAATTCTCTCTATCCCTCTCTCCCTGTCCTTCTCCCCGCTCTCATGCATGCATGCACACTCTTTCTCTCCAAAATAAATAACTTCTTAAAAAAAAAAAAAGAAAGAAAGAAAGCCAAGTCATAGCCTGGACATCCTTTAATGGAGTATTTAATACTGATCCTATTTCTTATTAAAAAATGGAATATTTGGTCTGATTTCTGGACAGAACTCATGGCTTTAGGAATTTCCTAGGAAATCATGGACATATGAGTGTTAAACAAATAACACAATTTTCACTGATCCAGACTATAAGTGATGTGTTCTTGATCCTTGTCTGCATTATTGCTAAAGGAACCACAGTTTTGATAGCTGCCATCTTTTCACATTATTTAAACCATCCTATTGCTTACAGCACACACTTGGCTCAGTAGTCATTGTGGAAATAACTAAGCATGTGTGTATGTTTTGTTTTGTTTTGTTTTGTTTTTTTGGTTTTTAGTTTTCATTCAAAAGTCTTGACACTTAATGGCAGACTTAAAATGTTATAAACTGTTAACTATTGTTTTTCTTAGAAGGATCACAATTGCTTTCTATCCCACCTTTAAGAACTCCAGCTACTTACAGGTCACATATTCTAAACACAGGTGCTTGTATAGTTTCAGAACATAGGAGATGGTTGGGCTTTTGTTGGCTACACCCAGAGCATGCAGTTCCTGGTGTACATCCTGTTTGCACTAAGGGATCCCTCCTGAGAACTCTTGTGACATCAAGTAGATCATAACATATTTGTGGAGCAAAGTTAAACACTTGAGTGATGTAATTATGTATCTTCCGAGTAGAGTCCGTTTATTAGTTAGGATAAAAAGGAGCAGCTATTGAAATACTCCTCTTAGCCTTGGCGTCCATCGCAAGATGAATGGATAAAGAGGATGTGGTCTATGTATACAAGGGAATATTCCTCAGCCATTAGAAACGACAAATACCCACCATTTGCCTCAACGTGGATGGAACTGGAGGGTATTATGCTGAGTGAAGTAAGTCAATCAGAGAAGAATAAACATTATATGGTTTCATTCATACATACAGGGAATATAAAAAATAGTGAAAGGGATTAATGAGAAAAGGAGAAAAAATGAGTTAGAAAAATCAGAGAGGGTGACAGAACATGAGAGACTCCTAACTCTGGGAAACGAACAAGGGAAGGGGAGGCGGGCAGGGGGATGGGGTGACTGGGTGACGGGCACTGAGGGGGGCACCTGACGGGATGAGCACTGGGTGTTATACTATATGTTGGCAAATCGAACTCCAATAAAAAAAATATACAAAATTGGGACGCCTGGGTGGCTCAGTGGTTGACACCTGCCCCTGGCTCAGGGCGTGATCCACAGTCTCAGGATTGAGTCCCACATCAGGCTCCCTGCCTGGAGTCTGCTTCTCTCTCTGCCTACATCTCTGCCTTTCTTTCTCTGTGTCTTTCATTGAATAAGTAAATAAAATCTTTAAAAGTATATATACTAAATAAATAAATAAATAAATAAATAATAAAAGAAAAAAAGAAAAATACTCCTCTTTCTAACTATATATGTGTACAACGCCAGTTTTTGTCAATATTAAAACAGACTAAAGGCAGAAACAGATATGAGAACCCAGGCGATTTCTATTACACCAGATACATATTTTTAAGATATTTATTTATTTATTCTTGAGAGACACAGTGAGAGAGAGGCACAGACATAGGCAGAGAGAAAAGCAGGCTCCATGCAAGGAGCCCGATGCGGGGCTCCATCCTGGGACTCCAGGATCACACCTTGGGCTGAAGGCAGGCACTCACTGCTGAGCTGCCCAGGCGTCCCTATTATGGTAGATGTTAAGGAGATTTGCAAACTGCAAAACAATGACATTCTCTTCAGCACATCTTTTTTTGTTTTGGAAAATATAGCTATTTTCATAAAATATAATTAACATGTAGTGAATTATATTTTTAAATACACTAATAAATTTAAATTTTTTCTCAGTTTTAATTTCTAACATAGTAAACATTGATAAATATAATCTACATAAGCAAAATTCTTTGAGGTTGTCAATAATTTTGAGAAATGTAAAGAAGTTCCACTAAATGAAAAAGTTGAGAATTGCTGGTTGGGAAAAAAGGGACAGGTGGGACCTAGAGTATTAAATTTTGGGAGTAATCAGTGATTTAAACATGCATCCATGAAATTGACCAGAACAAGTTTTTAGGGAAAAGAAATGACTCAATGAAAAGCTGAGATTTAGTTTCTTATCCTGCTCAAGTGTACCTCACCTACAAAATGTGAAGAACATTCTATGCATTGCTGCAAATGGGTCACCATTTGTAAAGCACTTGGCATAAAGAAGGCACTCAATAAATGATAATTCACTTCTTGTTTTTCTTTTTACATCTTTCATCTTTCTAATTCTAATGTAGAATTAATGTTTTAGACATTTTCCAGGTGACTAGTCGAGTACTCTTGGTTTCCCTTATACAGGAGCAAGTGAAGAGAGGAAGCAAGTGGGGAGAGAAAGTTTGAGACAATGAAGGGAAAGGTAAGTACGTCCTGTCATCTACCCTTATTGTATTCATGTGGTTCAAGCAGCCTCTGCCACTGGGAAGACTGGCTTTATTACTTCTTTTTTTTTAATTTAAATCCAAATAGCCAACATGAAGTACATATTTAGTTTCAGATCTAGTGTTCAATGGTTTATCAGTTGCTTAGAACACCCAGTGCTCATCACATCATGTGCCCTCCTCAGTGCCCGTCACCCAGTTACCCCTTCCCCCACCTACCTCCCCTCCTTCAACCCTCAATTTGTTTCCCAGAGTTAGGAGTCTCTCACGGTTTGTCTCCCTCTCTGATTTCTTCCCATTCAGTTTTCCCTCCCTTCCCCTACGATCCTCTGTGCTGTTTCTTATATTCCACATATGAGTGAAACCATATAGTGGTCTTTCTCTGACTAACTTATTTCACTTATTTCACTCAGTACATCCATCCATGTCAATGTAATGGTGGGTATTCATCCTTTATGATGGTTGAGTAATATTCCACTGTATACGTAGACCACATCTACTTTATCCATTCATCTGTCAACGGACACCTTGGCTCTTTCCACAGTTTGACTCTTCTGGACATTGCTGCTATGGACATTGGGGTGCAGGTGCCCCTTCAGATCACTACATTTGTACCTTTGGAGTAAATCCCTATTAGTGTAATTGCTGGGTCATAGGGTAATTCTATTTTTAACGTCTTGAGGAACCTTCATACCATTTTCCAGAGTGGAGACACCAGCTTGCATTCCCACCAATGATGTAAGAAAGTTCCTCTTTCGGGATCCCTGGGTGGCGCAGCGGTTTAGAGCCTGCCTTTGGCCCAGGATGCGATCCTGGAGACTCGGGATCGAATCCCATGTCGGGCTCCCGGTGCATGGAGCCTGCTTCTCTCTCTGCCTGTGTCTCTGCCTCTCTCTCTCTCTCTCTCTGTGACTATCATAAATAAATAAAAAATTAAAAAAAAAAAAGAAAGTTCCTCTTTCTCTGCATTCTCACCAACATTTTTTGTTTCCTCTTGTTAATTTTAGCCATTCTGACTGGTGTGAGGTGGTATCTCCTTGTGGTTTTGATTCGTATTTCCCTGATGCCGAGTGATGTGGAACATCTTTTCATGTATCTGTTGGCCATTTGTATGTCTTCTTTGGACGACATGTCTGTTCATGTCTTCTGCCCATTTTTTGAGTGGATTATTTGTCTTTTGGGTGTTGAGTTTGATAAGTTCTTTGTAGATCTTCGATGCTAGCCCTTTATCTGGTATGTCATTTGCAAATATCTCCTCCCATTCAGTAGGCTGTCTTTTAGTTTTGTTGACTGTTTCCTTTGCTATGCAGAAGCTTTTAATCTTGATAAAGTCCCAATAGTTTTTTGTTTGTTTGTTTGTTTCCCTTGCCTTTGAAGATGTGTCTAGCAAGAAGTTGCTATGGCAGAGGCCGAAGAGGTTGCTGTCTGTGTTCTCCTCTAGGACTTTGATGGATTCCTGTCTCACATTTAGGTCTTTCATCCATTTTGAGTTTATCCTTGTGTGTGGTGTAAGAAAATGGCCCAATTTCATTCTTCCATATGTGGCTTCCAATGTTGGGTTCAAATGTTCTAGCCATTTTTCAGTGTGGCAGAAAGAACACAAAGCAATTGGGACCAGATGTGATTTGAATTCTGGTTCTGCTTCATACTGGAAGTGTGACCTTGGGAAGTTAGCTGGCCTTTTGGAGCCCTACTTTCCTACTCTGCAAAATGAGAACCTCTGATAGAGACCTTAGATGGGAATCCTATTGCACAGGAGCATATAAGTGAAGAAGTATTGTGTGCCTTGCACATAATAGTTGTTTAATAAATGAAAACCATATTGGTGTTTCCTGAGGTGTAAACAGGAGAGGGCAAAGATCTCAAAGGCAAGAAACTAACACTTCCAAGACTGAAGTTATGAGTTATAATTGAGGGATGGAACTAAAGGAAAAATAAAAATAGACTGTGAACAGTGAAAAAAAATTTCAGAAAAAAACAATCATAGTTGGAAGTTTTGTTTTTCCATTGTGACTCAAGTATCCATTTTAATCTGTTCCAAAAGGATGGACATGCACACATATCTATACCTGTATCATCTATATCATCCATATCTTTATCACATTGATCTGTCTACCCATCTAAGTGACAAATATAGACCAACAGCCACTAAAATTCAGTGGGGATGGGCAAAGAGTAAGAAGAGTGGTGGAAACGCAAACCACAGATTTCTAGATATACAGATGGACAGATAACTATGACAGAAGACAGGTAGATAGGTCCCCACAAATTCAAAGGTTGAAAGACTTTTTGCAATGTCATTCATACCAAGGCCTACCTTTTGCCAAAGTGATTGTCCTGTTGTCTGCCAGGCTCCACTCTCTTGGCATCTCCATGTAAGTTATTAATGTTAAGGCTTATTTATTTTCCTTGGGCACCCCTGGTGGCGCAGCAGTTTAGCGCAGCCTGCAGCCCAGGTGTGATCCTGGAGACCCAGGATCCAGTCTCACGTCGGGCTCCCTGCATGGAGCCTGCTTCTCCCTCTGCCTGTGTCTCTGCGTCTCTCTCTCTCTCTCTCTCTCAGAAAAAAAAAAAAGCCTTATTTATTTTCCTAAAGTGCCACGAATATATTAGAAGCACAGGGCACAATAGAGACAGTTCAGGCTTTGGAGCCAGGTAGAACTCAGTTTGACTCTTAGCCCTGCTAATTTGGGTAAATTAATTAATGCAACCTGTATTATTGAATGCCTACCATGTCTCTGGTATTGCACTATTTTCTTATGATCAGGTAATGAGCAAAGACACCTAACATCCCCACTCTAATGAACTTCAGAGTATCATATGGGAGACAGACATTATTTAAAAATGACACAGGTGAATATATGATTACACACTGAGATCAATTCTGAACCGCATTACAAGTTAGAGGGTGGGGGAAATAGTATATAATCAGAAGTAACAACATCTGCAAAAGACTTTCGACAGAAAGGAGAAAGGAAAATGAAAAGACAGAAAAATTCAGTGTAGCTGGAATGAAGACAGCCAGGGGAGGCCTAGAGAAGCCCTAGCTTCCTCATCTGTAAACTGGGGGCAATAAGGTTATCTTATAGTAGTGAGAGCATCTGATACTGCCCAACCACTAGTGGCTATTCATTAAATGGTGGCTGCAATCATAACTACATGATTGCTGCAAAGATGAAGACATTTCTTCAATTATGTAACATTAGATCAGACCTTCTCTAACATTTTAGTTGTGCTCATCCTTTACAACTGACCACTGATAGACAAATGCATCCCAGTTCTTGCAAAGCCCAGAAGACTTCTAGTTTATGGAGAAAATATGGGTGTTTTCTTTTGGTCTTGGACTATTAGATGCCTGTCAATGAGAAGAGAAACGTCAGAAAGGCGTTGTTGAAAGGAAAGAGAAAGGAATCAAAGAAACTCAATGTTCTAATTTTTTTTCCTAGACATGTCTTAAAACGTGACATTCCATTTCCCTAATCTGTCATTTCCCTGTCCTGCAGGCAAAGGTTCCAAGCTCCCAACATGTTCCTGCAAGCAAAGATCTGAACAAGGAAGGTACTGCAGAAAAAGTGGTATTGGGGAATTAAATCGAATTGCAGAATTAGGTAGTCTGGAGAATACAGTGCTATGTAGTTAGTTTCAAATTTCAGTTATTTAATATGCAATGTAATATTAATTTCAGGTGTACAATATAGTGATTCAACACTCCATACATCACCCAGTGCTCCTCATGAAAAAGTGCCCTCCTCGATCCCCATCACTTATTTAACCCATCCCCCCACCCACCTCCTCTCTGATGACCATCAGTTTCATCTGTTAAGAGTCCATTTCTTGGTTTACCTCTCTTTTTCTTTTTTCCTCTGTGATCATTTGTTTTATTTCTTAAACTCCACATATGAGTGAAATCATGGTACTTATCTTTCTCTGACTGACTTATTTTGCTTAGTATAATACTCTCTAGCTCCATCCACATCATTGAAAATGGCAAGATTTTATTCTTTTTATGGCCAAGTAATACTCCACTATGTATATATACATCACATCTTCTTTATCTGTTCATCAATCAATGGACACTTGGGCTATTTCCATAATTTGAGGATTGTGGATAATGCTGCTATAAACATTGAAGTAGATGTATCCCTTCAAACTAGGATTTTTGTATTCTTTGGGTAAATACCTAGTAGTGCAATTGCTGGATCATAGAGTAGAAATGGATAAATTCCTAAAAACATGTAAACTACCAAAACTGAAACAGGAAGAAAAAACTTGAACAGACTGATAACCAGCAAAGAAATTGAACTGGTAATCAAAAAACTCCCAATAGAGGCTCAATCAACTGAGCATCTAACCTTGGTTGGTTTGGCTCAGGTCATGATCTCAAGGTCATGAGCTTGAGCCCCGTATTAGGCTCCCTGCTCAGCATGGAGTCAGCCTGAGATTCTCTGCCTCTCTCTCCCTTTGCCCTTACCCTTCCTCAGCTCTTGAGCTCTCTTCCTTTCTCTCTCTCTAACATAAGTAAATAAATAAAATCTTAAAGACAAAAAAAAAAAAAAATAACAAACAAAGCCCAGGGCCAGATGGCTTCTCAGGCTACTTGTACCAAACATTTAGAAAAGAGTTAATATCTATTCTCCTCAAATTATTCTGAAAAATAGATAAGAAATGAAACTTCTAAGTTTGTTCTATGAGGCCAGCATTACTCTGATACCAAAACTAGATAAAGACTCCACTAAAAAAGAGAACTACAGCCCAATATCCCTGATGAACATGGGTGCAAAAATTCTCAGTAAAATATTATCAGACCAAGTTCAACAACACATTTTAAAAAATCATTCACCACAATCAAGGGGGATTCATTCCTGGGTTGCAAGGGTGGTTCAATATTTGTAAATCAATCAGCATGATACAACGCATTAATAAAAGAAAGGAGAGAACCATATGCTCATTTCAATAGATGCAGAAAAAGCATTTGGCAAAGTACAACATCCATTCATGATAAAACTCTCAACAGAGTAGGTTTAGAGGGAACATTCCTCAACATAGTAAAGGTCACATATGAAAAACCCACAGTGAACACCATATTCAGTGGAGGGGAAAGCTGGGCGCTTTTCTCCTAAGTCAGGGACAACACAGGGATGTCCATTCTCTCCACTGTTACTCAACACAGAACTGGAAGTCTTAGCCTCAGCAATCAGATTACAAAAGGAAATAAAAGGCATCCAAACTGTCAATGAAGAAGTAAAACCTTCACTATTCGCAGGCGACATGATATTTTACATAGAAAACCTGAAAGACACCACCCAAAAATTGCTAGAGGTGCAGGGAGTTCTATATGGATCCTAGGGAGCAAGCCCCTGCAGGCCAGGGTCATAGCACTAACAGCCTGGATCCCAACTCCTCCCCACTACTGATGTCTCTGTGCCTTAGCCTCCCCACCCCCAGAAAAGGAATAATGATGAAAATAGTAATATGTGTCTCAGGAGGTTGTTGTGAGGATAAAAATGAGTAAATAGAGAGGATGTGCAAAGCCATTAGAAGAGCTCCTGGCCCAGAGTAAGTATGGGCACGTGTCAGCAACACTTCCCCCCAGTTTTATCAAGGTACAGTTGAGACCAGTCACTGTATATGTTTAAGGTGCACTGCATATTGTTTACCTACCATTGCATATTTTGTGAGATGACCGCCACATATGTTAGTTAACAGCCATCATCTCTTAGAGAAAGCAATAAAAAGAGAAAGCAAAACAAGAAAACCTTTTGTCTTTGGGATGGGAACTCTTATGGTTTATGCTCTTAAGTTTTCGTGTGTGAGCTATGGTTGCCATGTTGTAGGTTTTCTTCCCTGGTACTTGTTTATCTTATAAGTGGAGGTTTGTACCTTTAGACCACCTTCCTCTGCTCCTCCCCTATCCCTCACCCCTGGTTAACTACTAATCTTTTTCTTTTTATAAGATTTTATTTATTTGTTCATGAGAGACACAGAGAGAGAGGCAGAGACACAGGCAGAGGGAGAAGCAGTTTCCCCGAAGGGAGCCTGATGTGGGGACTTGATCCGATCCCCATATGGGTGGGGATCACACTCTGAGCCAAAGGCAGCGCTCAACAGCTGAGCCACCCAGGCGTCCCAGGTAACCACTAAGCTGATCCCTTTTGCTATGAGTTTGGTTTGTCTGTTTGTTTATGAGATCATGGTATTTGTCTTCCTCTCTCTGGCTTATTTCACTGAGCCGAATGCCCTCAGGTTCCATCCACATTATCACAGAAGGCAGAATTTCTTGTCTGTAGACATACCACAACCTGTGTGTGCAATTATCCATGAACTTGAGTTATTTCCATGTCTTGGCTGTTGTAGGTGATGTTCGCTACTGATTTAATGCTTGAGGTAGTTGCCAGTTTTTCCTCCTCTGCCTTCCAAAGTATAACACATGTTCTCATATACACATATAAACACACACACACACACACACACACGCAGGTTTTTATATTCTTTTTTTAAAAATATTTATTTTTATTTATTTTTTTTTAAATTTTTATTTATGATAGTCACAGAGAGAGAGAGAGAGAGAGGCAGAGACACAGGCAGAGGGAGAAGCAGGCTCCATGCAGGGAGCCCGACATGGGATTCGATCCCGGATCTCCAGGATCGCGCCCTGGGCCAAAGGCAGGCGCCAAACCGCTGCGCCACCCAGGGATCCCAGTTTTTATATTCTTAATGTCAGGGTGTGTATGACCTTCTTAGGGTGCTGTATACAATTAAAAGAGCTTTGGGCTGGATGAGTGTTCAAATACTGTAGCTATTGAAAGCAGTAGACAAAAGCAGGAATGTTGTAATCTCCGCAGCATCTTTCTGGGGACTAGTGTTGTTTCCTGAAAGCCAGGGCATGAGGTAGAAAAGAGCTACTCTCTGGGTGGCTCTTCTTCTTAATTTCATGTGTGAACACCAAGCACATTAACCTTACAGGCTGCCCCCATCCCCTGGCATCCACCCCGGGAAGATGAAGGCCTGGGAAAAAGTGAAAGATAGAGCATAGAGCGCCGGGATGGGTGTTCAGACGCTCCCATCATTTGCAGGCAGTTGAGCATCGTGCATCCAGACGGATGTCCTGTGACCAGCTTTGCTTACAGAAGGCTGAACTCCTCTAGGCTGGAACTCAAGATGTGTTTATGGGCTTTCCGCGCACAAGAAGGGATGAATGCATCCGCATCCCCTTCGGAATTCCACACCAGCTGTCCCAAGACGCAGTGGGTCAGCTTTTCCAGCTTCGGGCTCCTACTGGTACAGTTTCCTGGAACCTGAAAAGTAGAGGCTCACATGCGGATCGCAATTTTACAGGCAGAGGGTTCCCTGGTTCCTGTCTAACTCTCACTTGGAGTCTGGTTTTGTTGCCATTATTTTATAAAGTTGGGGAACTTGAGGCCACAGGAACCCATGATGGTGAGCTCCTGATGTCGAAACTGCAGTTCCTGAACACAAATCACCAGCTTCTCCTTTTTTACACATGTTACTACAGTTGACCCTTGAACAGCGTGGATTTGAATTGTGGGGATCCACTTGCGGGTGCAGATGGGGTCTTTCCAATAAATATGGTACAGCACTGTAAATGTATTTTGTCTTCCCTATGCTTTTCCAGATAATATTTTCTTTTCTGTAGCTTACTTTATTGAAAGAATACAGATGAATCTAATACATGTAGCTTATGAAACGTGTTAGCTGACTGTGTCATTGGTAAGGCTCCTGGTCAACAGTAGGCTATAGTAGTTAAGCTTTGGGGGGAGTCGAAAGTGGCATGAGGATTTTCAAAAGAGCAGGGGTCAGTGCTTCTAATGCCCGTACTGTTCAAGGGTCAACTTTATCTGATGTATTTATGGCTCTTTACATTGCAAATTTGAAACCCTTTTCTTTGCTGCCACTAAAGAGTTGCCATATTCCTAACTGTCTTTGCTCCAATCATTTGACTTAACCTAGAAACACTATAAGAGGAGGTGTGGACACTCACAAGGCAGTGAAATGTGGCTCAACGTGGGGTAAATGGCTTGCCCCATATTTCACTGCCATTTGTTTTCTAACTAAATGGCACCAGAACTCAGCCCCAGCAAAATCCCTTCTAAGTAAGGGCTTCTGAATCTCCCCAGGGATTTTAGTCCCGTTGTCCTATATTCTTGCCTTTGACCCCCTTCCGCAACCACTCAAAGCCACACCACTTTCACTGCCACGGGGTTTCCGCTAGGACCCAGGCTGCTGTCTAAACCTGGGTGTTTTGTCTTGAGGGGCCAAAGTAGCGCATGCATGCATGAGGAGAGGATTCTTGCTCCTCTTGCCACTGCCACTGGCCTACCTTGTTCTTTCAGGTCCAGGCCTCAGAGAATCCCTCCTGCAAAGGCAGGCCCCTCAGCTGCCACAAGCAGCCTCTTCACCAGATCAGTTGTGAATCTAAGGAACACAGAAAAGACTTCTGGTTTCCTGTCTGGTATGTAAGGAGCTTGGCAGTCACCACTCTGCTAAACTGTAAGTAAAAACCTGAACTGACCAAAAAAATCCTAAATCCATCAGAGAGGGGAAGTAACAGGGCAAATTGCTTCCCCTCAAACTGGAGAAACCTATTTCTCCAGGAGAGAGACCACGACTTACCGGAAGAGAAACCAAGAGCAGAAACCTCTGGGGGAAACCGGTGCTGGGATAAGAAAACCTGACCTGAAGTTGCTGAATTGCTGGAGGCTCATGTGGACAAGTGAGAGTTAAAAACTCCAGGGGGAACCAGTCTTTGGTGAGCTTTACCTCCAGGAGCCCTACCGGATCCTCAGGCTAAATCCCAGGGAACAATTCGCTCGTGCTTCTTGTGCTGGGGTGGAAGGTGTGGAGGGGTTCCGCTTTAGAATACACCCCGGCACTCTGTTCTTCACAAGGCCTGCCCTCCGGGGAGCGAGCTGACTAAAGCCTAGTGGACCCGAAGGAAGGGAAATACCCAACTTCAGCCACCTGTGGCTTTCCATGTGAGGAAGGAAAATACCCAGCTGCAGACGCCTCTACTTATCCTGTCCCTCCTGGGGGGAAGGACGACTGAGGAGCATGTGTGAGGTTCACAGCCCAGAGACCCAAGCTCACTGAAAGAGTAGACTCAGTCATAGGCTGGAGAACACTTTCTCTCCCCTCACACCTCACCACCACATTTAGTAAAGGGCTGTTTACCTCAGTTCCTTTCAGTCAACACACAATGTCTGGTTATCAAGAAAGAAACCATAAGACATACTAAAAGGCAAAACAAAGAATTTGAAGGGACTGCATCAGAACAAGCACCAGAACAGAAATGGATATGGCAGGAATATTTGAGTCATGAGAACAGAAATTTTTAAAGACGGTGACTAATACGTTGCCTGACATTGACTGTGAAGACCTGATAGAGCCTCTGGAGTGAAACCTGGGTATGTGAATAGCCAGTGCGCCAAGGAGGCAGCAGGCAAGAATAGGTGGGCCAAGTAAGCTAAGCAGAGAGATGGGAATTCTAAGCTGGAATACAAAAGAAATGCTAGAGACCAAACACACTGCAAGAAAATGAACAAAGCCTTTGATGGGCTTGTAGATGAACTGTGCATGGCTGAGGAAAAAACCTCTGAGCTTGTGAATATGCCAACCAACAGAAACATCCGAAACTGAAAAGTAAAGAGAGAAAAAGACTGACAAAGACAGAATATGGTATCTAAGAATTGTGGGGACAGGACACCTAATAGGAATACTGGAAGAAGAGGAAAGAGAGAGAATAGGAGAAATATTTGAAGCAAGAATCATTCAAAAAACTCCCCAAATTATTGTCAGACACCAAACCATAGAGCCAGGAAGCCCAGAGCACACCAAGCAGGATAAAGGACAAAATCCATAGTTAAACTGCAGAAAAGCAAAGATGTTTTAAAACTACTAAATGAAGTCAAAGGAAAAACACCTTCCCTATAGAGGAGCTAAGATAAGAATTACATCCCACTTGTCCTTGGAGCTCAAGCACACGAGAGAGTGAGGAGAAATATTTAAAATGTCCTGAGGGGAGCACCTGGGTGGCTCAGCAGTTGAGCATCTGCCTTTGGCTCAGGGCGTGATCCTGGAGTCCCGGGATCGAGTCCCACATTGAGCTCCCTGCATGGAGCCTGCTTCTCCCTCTGCCTGTGTCTCTGCCTCTCTCTGTGTGTCTCTCATGAATGAATAAATAAAATCTTAAAAAAAAAAAGTCCTCAAACCCTCTTGCACTGTTGGTGGGAATGTGAACTGGTGCAGCCACTCTGGAAAACCGTGTGGAGGTTCCTCAAAGAGTTAAAAATAGACCTGCCCTACGACCCAGCAATTGCACTGCTGGGGATTTACCCCAAAGATACAGATGCAGTGAAACGCCGGGACACCTGCACCCCGATGTTCACAGCAGCAATGCCCACAATAGCCAAACTGCGGAAGGAGCCTCGGTGTCCACCGAAAGATGATGGATAAAGAAGATGTGGTCTATGTACACAATGGAATATTCCTCAGCCATTAGAAACCACAAATACCCACCATGTGCTTCAACGTGGATGGAACTGGAGGGTATTATGCTGAGTGAAATAAGCCAATGGGAGAAGGACAAACATTATATGGTCTCATTTATTTGGGGAATATAAAAATAGTGAAAGGGAATAAAGGGGAAAGGAGAGAAAATGAGTGAAAATATCAGAAAGAGAGAACATGAGAGACTCCTAACTCTGGGAAACAAACAAGGGGTAGTGGAAAAGGAAGTGGGCAGGGGGCTGGGGTGACGGGGTGATGGGCACCGAGGGGGACACTTGGCGGGATGAGCACTGGGCGTTATGCTATATGTTGGCAATCTGAACTCCAATAAAAAAAAATTTTTTTAAATGTCCCGAGCAGTAGGGTCTTTTGCTTTTTTCCTGTACTTCCTCCAGTTTATTGACAAACTCTTCTTCCCCAATACAAAACCCCAACAAGTCAACTGTGGCTCTGTCTGAACATGTATTTGGTGTGTCCCAGTGTGCTGACAGGTGTCTGTCACAGAACAGTCTGTAGGAAGATAGAAGCTTTGCTCCCATGGGACTTGAATTCTAGTAAGTTTAGATGGAAGTTTAAGGGTATAAAAGTAACCAATGTTTTGAACCCGTAGTAGACTGATTCTTTTTTCAGCAGTTTCATAATTTTCAATTTCAAAATTTTCATGACAGATTTTCAGTGTAAAGAAAAAGAGTTTACAAGGAATACCCATATATTCACCACATTAATTCTGCAATTAACACTTTAACTTTACTTGTTTTTAAAATTGCCGATGAATGTATCCATCCATCCATTCTTCATTATCATCTTTTTTGTATGTATTTCAAAGTAAATTATAGAAATCAGCTTATTTCACCCCTAACCACCTTCGTATGCATATCACAAATGTTATTAGCTGGAGTTCAGTATTTGCATATGAGCAAACATTGTTTCTTTCTTGAGATGTAATTCACATACGGTGAAATGCACAACTCTTACACGTTCCATTGGATGAGTTTAGATGAATGCATGTACCAGTGCAACCCAAACTTTTATCAGGAAACTGAAGTCAGCATCACACCAGAGATCTCTCATATGCCCTCCCAGTTGATTCCTGCAGGGGTAACCCTTCAGAGGCAGTCACTGTTCGGATTCTCCCCCATACACATTGGTTTTGCCTGTTCCATGTAGATGGAATCATACAGTGTGTATTTTTCTTTTTCTTTTTTTTTTTTTGTTTGTTTTTCTTTTTTTTTAGTGTGTATTTTTCATGTCCTACTTGTTATGGAATCATAAAGTGTGTATTTTTTGTGTCCTACCTCTTTTATACACCATCATTTCCATGAGCTTCATTCAGGTAGTGGCCATTTTCAGAAGTAAATATACTTTTTATGACTAATATGCCATTGCATATACCACAGCTTGTTTATCTATTCTCCTAGTACTGGACACCTGAGCTTTTTCCAGTTTTTAACGGTTATGAATAAAGCAGCCCTGAACAACCTTGTGTAAGTTATAAGCTGGTTTTATAAAACTGTTCTCTTCTTCCTCAGGAAACAGCTATTGTCGATATATATGGCTGACTTCTAAAGTCATCTCTCCAGACTAACTCTGCCCCTCCACTCCAGACTCTTAAATCCACTGCCAACTCAACATCTCCTCTGCAGTTCCAATATGTAACTCAAACCTAATGTTTGGAAGCAGACCGCTGCCCAGCGCCCACCCCAATTGCAATTTTTCCATCCCAGTAAATGGCGAATCTAACCTTCAATTATTAAGACCATAAAACACAGAGACAGCCCCAACCCCTCTCCCTTTTCCACCATCCAATCCATGGGCAAAACCTCTATTTCTTCTATCTTCAGAATATATCTAGAATGTTCCAATTATTAGCACCTCTGCTTGCCATCTGGTTGGAGGCATCGTTGTTTCACTCATGAATTTTGGAAAACCCAGTAAGTGGTCTCTTGCTTCCATTCTGCTACTCCCACATAGCCTATTCTTAGCACCATAGTCAAAGTGGTCCTTTTAGAGCCCGTTTTTTAGCTCTGACCATTCATGCTGCCTTATAAAGCTCAAATGGCTCCTTACTTCACTCGGAGGAGATGTCCTGACAATGGCTCCCAGGCATCTGTGTAGCCTGGCTCTCCATTACACAACTGGCCACTTTCCTGTCCTCTCTCTACACCACCCGGTTTTTGACTGGTGACATTGGCCTCCTGGTGGCCACTCCGTGTGTTTGCAGTTGCTGTTCCCTCTACCTGGCACACATTTCCCCAGGTGAGACAGCATGGCTTACCTTGAGTTTATGCTGCATTGTCACTGTCCAGGAATTTGAACATCTCAGGCCAATATCGTATTTGAGAAGAAACTTTTAGCCTAGTAGACAATATGCTCTGACAAGAGAATTTTAAAAGAATTATTTCCCCTGAATCTTAACAAAGCCAAGCCCTCTTCACATGTTTAATTTAATTATGGAAACTATTGACAAAATGGTGATAATATCTTTCTTTTTGCTGCTCTTAAGTGGCGTCAGAATAAACACACACTTATGTGTGTACAGGTCTTTTTAATAATTATTTAAGGGCCTGTGAGATTTGCCAGGAAGAAAAATCTTTTTACTAAGGAGCGTGTTTGATTCATGAAGGAGAGGCCCAACCTTGCAGCAGGTGCACACCCAAAAGCCTTGGACCTTAGGGAATCAGGACAGAGACTCAGGTTGTCCAGGTTCTGCAGCACTTGGGGCAGTGGTTCTCAGACTTCAGTGTCTGAGACTTGTTAGAACACAGACTGCTGGGCCCCAGGCCCAGAGCTTCTGATTCCGTGAGTTCTTGGTGAATTCTGAGAACTTGCATTTCCAGCAAGTTCCCAGGTGACGCTGTGTGGCTGGCTCAGGGATCAGACTGTGAAATCGAGCTTGGAAGGCTGTTTGCTGCTACTTTCTCCCCTGGCTGGGTACAAACCCCCTCCTCCATCCTTGCTGCTGGACTCTGGTCCAGGCTCCCCGGCCCTCATAGCCCCGGCTGCTGCTGGTGGCAGAGGGGCTAGATGTGATGGATGGAAATAAGTCAGCCTCACTCTTCCCAGCTGGGCTTTGCTTCTGCAGCCATGAGGACTGACATTTCCAACCCCTTGCAAGTGGTGATGACTCCATAGATGCATCAGTACCGAAGAACTGATTTAGTTTATTAGTTCCTCAAGTGAAGAAAGGGAGAAAACAGACCAGGAGTAGATTTAATACACACATGGGATTCTCTGCTAACTCACAGGTGTGGTGTACCAGGTTGAAGGCGGATTTAAAAGTAACATGTAAATAAACACCCAGGTGATTCAACTGTGGGTCATCAGGGGACCTACTTTCAGAAATATTCAATTAAATAATGTCCCCAAGTTCACCCAGATAATAATATACATGGAAGAAGACCATGTGAGGTTCATTGAAATCTGTCCTTGGACGCCCTCCCCGTCTAAGCAGTGTTCTGGGCCCTGAAGAGGCGACGGTCCACAAGGCTCGCCTTGGTCTGTACCGCGCTCGCTGTGCCTTCCTGAGTCTGAATCAGAGTCTGAAGAAGCCCTTGAGACGAATTATGCTTTGTCGTGTTTCCATTTCAGCCACTGATATTAAAGATGACAATTAGGGGCATCCATCATGGGGATCGATTTAAAAAACATGATAGCAAATAGCATTGTCTCTAAGACAACCCTACCACACACCGTACAAATCCGTACCCCACGACACGATTCCGTTTCCATCGAGTAACTTTGCCCCGGTTTAGAAAGGAAAGGAGCTGAGATCAGGCGACTGCTTTATTGGGCAGCAGAGGTTACGGATTCAGAGGCCCATCTGAGCTAACTAATCGTGTGGCCTATACAACAGATTGTCTTCAACGCATTCTGTCGATTTGTGATGAATAAAGGAAGAACAGTAATGAGCCTTTTCTCCAGCAGCGTCAGCCGACTGCAGTGGCAGATACAGGAGTGTGGGAAACTCTAAGAAGGATCAACGTCGTAGAAATACAAAAATAGAATGTGTAATAGAATATAACAGATAGAGAAGAATCTGTGTTCTCTAACAGAAGCCACGTCTTCTCCGCGGTTGGACAGGCCCTGCTCCTCTGCTTGGAGATAGCAAGGACGATGTTAGTGATTAACATTCCTTATTTCACAAAATGTACACGCATAATTACAGCTCATTCAATTCATATTTATTGACCCTCCAGCATGCTTGAGGCTCAAATGAAACACACACACACACGCGCACGCACGCGCCCACTCACTAAGTCATTTCATCTGCACAGTAAACTCCTTTTCCTGCCTTGCACATCGCTGAGGGCGATGGCAGCTTTCTGGGTGCCAGGCCCTGTGTTAAGTACTAGTAGAACTCGCAGTCAGGGACTGACTCATTCTTCTCCTCCGAGGAAAGTGTGTCCTCTGATTGGACATGGAATTACGTGGACCCCATACCAGCAGATCAAATTCAGGTGACGCACTTAGGTAACTCCTGGCACTCTTTGGACAGTTTGGACAGTAAATCGACAAGTGTAGCCATCCTGACTTGAGAAGGTCACAGTGATCAGGGCTTTAGGCTCTTCAAGGACAAGCTTCTGGACCATGTCACCAGGAAGCCCCAAGGTCAAGCAGAGCTGCTGACTAAAGAGAAGGGAGATCTACAGGGGGTAATGGAGAAGGGAGACAATGCACATCACTTGAAATTCCAAGATCATTTGCGGTACAGAGACTATAGTTCCTCCCACTTAATTTCCTCTCTCACATCGCTTCCAGAAGAGAGACCCCTAAGATCCTGGAAGAGCTGCTTCCTGTGCATAGGTGGAGAAGTTGATCCTGGCAGAACCGGAGTAGGCTGCAGCGCACATGAGCTAGGCCCCCAGACCTTCCTTCACCGCCCCGGCTATCAGAGTCCTGCAGAGTGTAGTTCAGGATCCTTCAGCATTTACCTCGGCTGGGGAGTCTCCTCCCCCAAGGTCACACCTTTCTAGACCCTGCCCACATTCAATGACTGATTACGTGGGACTATAAAGACCCATTTAACTAAAAGCAGGACAGCTCCAATGGGGAGGGGCTATTATAGCTCCAGTAATGATCATTTAAGTTATGGCTTAATAGACAATCTCAAAAATTTAAAAGCAAATATATTTGGAATTTGTTGTTGTTTGAAATTAGGATGCTATTAAATGTTAATTACTACAGATAATTTGAGGATAACATCTTAGGTATGTAATTTTTAAAAAATATGTTTCTGTAAAATAAAAAAAAATTCCAATTAGCCCATGCTTTGTAAACATTTCTACATAGACATTTCTACATTTCTACCATATAGCATGGGCTATCTGGAAACATATTTTGATATATGCTACAACAAAACAGCCTAATCCTTTTGAAAAGGATTAGGTCATGGGGTAAGGAGGTCATAGGGGTAAGGAGATAGAAACATATATGTGTTAGTAAGACACCCCTCCCCGCCGTGTGCTTTCTCTCTCACACAACGAGCGACACAAACCACTTGTTCAACTACAGTGCTGTCCTGGGGGATGAGGGGCAGGAGAACCTCTTTACTTCACCTCTTAGTAATTTCAACTTAAACATTTTCTAGAACTTTGAAGGCGAAGATTGATTAACTTTAATCTATGTCCAGGTTTACTTCTTTAACTTACATGAAGTTTTCTCTCCCGATTTCCTCAACTTTCAGTACACTTTTCTTCAGAAAAGTAATAGGTCCACAGCAATGTTGTTAAATGTTTGGCAGTCTTCCTTCTCCCCAAATATTTCAATATGTGTGCATGTGCATGTGTATGCATATATACGTGTTTTATGTATTTCTCCCTTTAAAAAAGTTTATCATAGAACAGCTTATGGAGAGATGACAATTCAGTTTGTGTTTGGCTGATGCACTTGTCGTTTGGTTGCAATGGCATTTTGAAATTTTGCGGCTTCCTCCTGACTTGAGCAGAATGGATCCAACTACCTGAGGGTAAGGAGAAACACTGGTGAGACAGGAACCAGGCAGAGAGGTACATAGGATGTAGTTTGGAGAAGGGTCTGTTTTGCATGTAAGGGCTATGGTAGGGTATCAGATCCAATATGAGGAGGCCAAATTTTGCAACTGTCAATAAGTCAGGTCAGTGGAGAGACTGAGTCATGTTCCATATGTGTAATTCTTTGAAGTCCTAAGGAAAACCTCATGGCGGAAATGGTTTTGAATAAAACGGGAAAATCAGTTTGGTCATGTTTTATTTCTCAACATCATTTCCTGTTCTTCGACTAAAAGCCACGTATGCCTGATAACATTTCCTCCTAATTCTCAGAAAACAAGGCTTGTTTTCCTTGAGTTTGAGATACATTGTGTTTCACACCGTTACACAAGTTGGTGAATAGTAATATAATTGACTCAGTGTGAATGTCTTAATTTTTATGAACCTATCATGATGAATTTCAAGTTACTAAGTCTAGATGAGCTGCGTAGCAATCACCTAATCACTGCTTTGGTCTAGAGATAATTCTTTTATCTCCAGGGAGAGGTCTACAATGAAGCTCTCACTAAAACTATACTGTGTAGGGGCACCTGGGCGGCTTTGTGGTTAAGCATCTGCCTTTGGCTCAGGTCACGATTCCGGGGTCCTGGGATCCAGTCCCATATCAGGCTTTCCACAGGGACCCTGTGTCTCTGCCTCTCTCTGTGTGTCTTTCATGAATAAATAAAATATTTTTTAAAAAAAACTATACTGTGTAGAAAGTAAATCCCTCATTTGAAGTCATTTCAAGCACCAAAGTATACACTATTGGTTTCTACATGACAGCTAAGAGCTTTTGTTGCAGAACACCTGAGTCAATGAGACTTAATAATACAAATTAATTAGCTCAAGTAACTGAAAACCAAAGGGAGATCCAGCATCAGACATGTTTTGGTCAAGGTCTTGTCTCTATCTCTTAATTCTGGCTTTATTATTAGCCAGGATGTGACTCCCTGGTCAAAAAGACGTCTATCAGCAGAGACTGCTACCTGTTCATTTCCAGGGTAGAAGGTGGCATTTCTCTCAATATCACATGATATTTCCAGTTCTTCATGCAGATTAAACCAAAGTACAGTGACGGTTGCCGCAAGAAGTACGAGAACCAAACAACTGATCACCACTTGGAGCCCGAAATGGGTAGTCCACTGAAACATCATGATTAATGCATGGTCACTACAGGTATTTCCTTAAAGGAAATCAGAGTTCTGTTGGGTAAGGGGAAGCGAGAAAAGAGATGCCGGTCTGCCTGGCCTATCCAGGGCTTTCTGTTTTAAACCTTATCCCTATATGAAGTGTTATCCCATTTTACCTGTAGGTGGCAAGATTGGGCTACGAAACATGGGCTCTGGACTTCGGTTGCAGCCATTCAATTCCTAGGTCTAACACAGTTGCAAGCAGTCCGGTTTTAGGAAAGTCACCCAAACTCTGCCTGCCTCAGCATCTTCATTTGCAAAATGCAATCAGTACATTCGCTCTTGAGAGCTGCTACGAGAACTCAACGAGGATGCACACAGAGCACTTAGCATAGCACATGTTGATTTCTAAGTACCGGAGACAATATATTTGCACATAAAGTAGCCATTTGATGGACCCTTAAAGACATCCTTTTTATCTGCTTAGGCATCTGTGTGCTGCCCAACATATTTTGGAAGCTTCTCTTCCCCTCCCAGATCATTTTTGTCAGTTACTGAATTCATTTTAGGCAGAGTCCGCTCTTTGACCCTGAGATAGAGAGTGAGTGCTCTGATACTGAAGCGATGCCTTGTGGCATATAGTGGCACAAATGTTTAAAAACAAGCCTGACCAGGTGTTTCTGATGGGGAGTTTCCTTCACAGGCTAGATATTATTCTTACGTGGTTGAGAATAGGGTACCAGGGTTATCTTACTGGGCCTCTATAGTTTCTTGTTAGGAAAATGATCACATTAAGGCCTGCTAAGCCCATCCAGGGCAATAAAGTTTTGATTATTCCTTCCTTACCTCCTTTAGCTCAAGTAATTAGGAAGCTAAATATACTTACATGGCAATAATGAAGCGATTTTCTTTTGGCCTGCAACTCTCATTTTAATTGAGGCTAGGAGGTGAGGTGGGGGAGAGTGCAGGCCAGGAGAAAGGAGAGGAAGTAAGCCTAGCTATTTGTTTTAAATCGCACCCAGGTGAGGGATAAAATCGGAGCTTAGAATATATATATATATATATATATATATCCTTTGGGAAATCTATGTAAACTTTGTAATATATAAAGTAGGTAAATTAGGAGTGATTGCATCAAATAACTCTTTGCTTTTCAAAATGATTTATCTTGGGGATCCCTGGGTGGCTCAGCGGTTTGGCACCTGCCTTTGGCCCAGGGCGCAATCCTGGAGTCCCGGGATCGAGTCCCGCGTCGGGCTCCTGGCATGGAGCCTGCTTCTCCCTCCTCCTGTGTCTCTGCCTCTCTCTCTCTCTATGTCTATCACAAATAAATACATCTTTAAAAAAAATGATTTATCTTGTGTATTTTCAGAAGTGATAAACTTGGTGAATCTGAAATATGGTTTGTGTTCATATGAAAGCAATTAGCTCAAGGGAAAGCGTCAGCTTGGGAGACAGAAGGATCTGTCCCTCAAACCCTGACAGCACTGTTTATCAGATGCACAAACTTGGTGAGTACCTTAATATCTCTGAGCCTCAGTTTCCAAATCTGTGAGAGAAGGACAATAATACCTTCTTTGTACAGTTTATGGGATGGTTAGAAGAATAGACATAATTGTCTAGTACAGTGTATGATAGGAAGAGTGCAAAGATTATTCTTCTTTTTAAAGACTCATTGAACATGTACAGCTGTAAGGAAAGATCTATTACCTGAACTAAAGCACGACTGCACTAGAGTTCCCTGACTTCTTGTTGATGTCCCACATCTGACGACAAAGCTCTCTCCTGGCGCGGGATCTCATGGCCTCAGGTCTAAAACTGAGAAACTTACCTACTCCCTAGCATCACTGAGGAGGACAAACAAATATGCTGAAGCTGCCACCATCAGCTCACTAAATCCGTGGTCTCAGCCTTGGCTGCATACTGTAATCACCAGAGAACTTTTAAAAACCTCAGTGCACCCACGACCTGTACCCCAGAACAGCTAACTCAGAAGTTCTGAGGTTTGTGCCTAGCTGGTAGTGTTTTTTAAAGCTCTGGAGAAAATTCAAAGTGCTGCCAAGGTGGAGGATCACTGCTCTAAGCCATCGCTTCTCAAACTGTGAGGTGCATACAAATCACCTGGGCCTCTTATTAACTTATTAACTCACAGCTTCTGATCCTCTAGGTCTAGGATGGGGCCTGAGCTCCTGCATTTCCAACATGTTCCTGGGCGTTGCCATTGCTACTGGCTCCTGGACTGCACTTTGAGTGGCAAGGCTCTAAGATCCTTATTCCCCTCTCTCTTCCTACCACTGCCCAGTTTGGGGGGCGAGGGGAGCCTTTTATAGAAGATCATTCTCTGTCCCAGGAATTGCTTTTTTTCCCTTTCAGTTTTATTGAAATATAATTGACACAACACCATGTAAATTTTAAGGTGTTCAGCATAGTGACTTGATGTACATATATTGCAAAATGATACCACAATGTTCAGCTAACAGCACCTCATATAATTTTTTTCCTTGTAAGGAGAACTTTTAGGATTTGCTCTCTTAGCACATTTCAATCTATCACACGGCATCGTTAACTATAGTCATCATATTGTACCTTATACTCCAGGACATATTTATCTTATAAATGGAAGTTTGTATCTTTTGACCACCTTTACTCCGTTTCTCTATCTTCTAACCCACTGCCTTAGGTAATCACAAATCTATTCTCTTTTTCTATGAATTTGATTTTCTTGGGGTTCCCCGTATAAGTGATATTATGCAGTATTTGTCTTTCTCTGTCTTTTTTCACTTAGTATAATGCCCTCAAAGTCCATCCATGTCATTGCAAATGGCAGGATTTCATCCTTTTTGATGGCTGAATTATACTTCATTATATATATTTGTTTATATATACACACACTTTATTCATTTGCATAAATAATTATTATATATATACTATACACACACACACACCTCCCACATTTTCTTTATCCACTCATCTATTGGTAGACACTTGGGCTGTTTCCTTATCTTAGCTATCATAAATAATGCTGCAATTAGCATGGCAGTGCGTATCTCTTTTTGAGTTAGTGTTTTTGTTTCCTTCAGAAAAAGAAGTGGAATTGGTGGACCCTATGGTAGTTCTATTTAAAATTTTAACTCCATGGTGTTTTCCACAGTGACTGTATCAATTTACATTCCCACCAACAGTACATGAGGGTTTCCTTTTCTCCACATCTTCACCAACACCTGTCACCTCTAGCCTTTTTGATATGGCCATTCTGACAAGCATGAGATGATGTCTCATTCGTGGTTTTGATTTGCACTTCTCCTAGGAATTGCTTCTTCTCCTGAGGCTACTGACATTTTTATCCATGACAGTAGAATGTTATTCTTTCTCCAGGAGTGTTCCAAATTGCTCTGGCCTTCTTAAATTAATTTTGACTTGTGAGACACATATGCCTCTGTTTTCAGTACCAAATGACTCATAATTTTATCAGAAAAAAGAAATTGTTTAAGTCTTTGACCTAATATGGACACCTTCAGAAATTTATTTGGTTGTTCTGGGAAGTTTTTAAAGAAGATAATTTGTGCACAACTAAAAGTCAAAAAGAATGCTTATTCAGGGAATATTTGTTTAGACTGAAAACTATCAAAAATTGTTGATACTTCAGGACGCCTGGGTGGCTCAGCTGTTGAGCGTCTGCCTATGGCTCAGGATGTGATCCCGGAGTCCCAGGATGGAGTCCCATTTTGGGCTCCTTGCGTGGAGCCTGCTTTTCCTGTCTCTGCTTCTCTCTCTGCCTCTCTCTGTGTCTCTCATGAATAAGTAAATAAAATCTTTAAAAAAATAGTTGATACTTCTAACATATAGATTAGAAACACTAAAGCAGTTTTAAACCAAACTGTCTTGTTCTGAATGATTTAACTAAATTTCACCAGTCAGAATTGTATTATCTGCTCTACAGCTGACCTTAACTTAGGGCAAAGAAAGCAATAATTCCTGAACAAATCTGGTACTTGCCCAGTATATGCTACAAGTATATCCACTGTGTAAAGGGAAAGAACCAGGATATTTAATATTCATTCCTTACTTTCTTAGTGTTTTACTTCTTTAGCCCGGCCATAGAGGACCAGGCCAATCAGGCTTTTGAATCAGATATATCTATGTTTGATATATCTCCTCTTATTTATCTTTAAGCCTGGGAAAATGTACTTTGTTCATTTATAAGTAATTGTTTGTTATGGTTTCATATAACAGAAAGTCATGAAATGGTTGGTTTTGAGAATGAGTCGGCAGATTGACCATGTTATCAAGGCTCTTGCGATCCTATCACATTGACGATGTCTTTCATCATAGTTATAAGATGGGGGTGGTATCTCCAAACATCATACTTGCACAGGACAATGCCCTTAGTAGAAAGAGAACATATTTATCATATCCTTCTATCTTATTAGAGAAGAAAGTCCTTTCCAGGAGCCTTTCTTGTATATTGCTCTATCATCCAACTGGCCAGAAATAGGTCACAGGTCAACCCCTAAACCAATGACTAGCAAAGGAAAATGGATTTAGAACAGTCATAGTTCATCTCTGGGGTGGGGGGGGGGGGCGGGGACAGAATTCACACTGTCACATTGTGGAGAACAGATAGTCAAATCAGGATTTTCTCAGCAGGAGAAAAGGGAACAGTCTATTGGATTGACAACTATTAGTCTCTATCACAGTATTGGTAAATGTTTTTCCCTGTTCAAAGGATCTCTGCATTTACACATTGACCCATGGGGGAATGTCAATAGGCTTGTGAGCCCCAGATTGGTTTATTTATTTACATGAGAATGTCTTAGTTTGCATTATGTAAATTCTGTTTCTAGTAAGAAGAGTGATTCTTATTTTGTCACCCTCAAAAAAACTTGTAAAAAAGTCTTTGCCTAGCAATTGGGAACCTTTGCTCCTCTGCTCAAAGTCCAAAACTAAGAAGACAAACTATTTATAACTAGACTCTAAGATAGCATCAAATTAAGTTTACCTCAAAAAGGAAAGAAGACAAATTTTGCTCCTCTGTATTAATATATCATGGACATTACTGCTTCCACTGCTGCATTACATGTTTGGCACTAGATGTGGCCATGTCTTATTTATCTTTGTGTTTCAAAAAGCTGACACATTTCCTGGCTCATGATAGACTTTAAGTAAATGTTGTGTTGAAAATAATCTCAAAACACATGATTTCATACAAGTTACTTGGCAAAGCTATAACACAAGCTTCTTGTTTTAGCATCAACAAGCACTTCTAATTTCCTCTTACCTTACTTCAAGCAGTTTGGAGATGGCCTTCCCGTTTGCTGTGAATGCACCAAAAGGGGTTAGCATTGTCAATTAAGTCAGGATTTGTTGTTGCTCGGCATATATATAGTAGATATGGGATTAAGTTGTTTTTGTAGCACAAAGTCCTGTCTGAACCAAGCTTGTTAGTGTCTCTCAGTCCCAGAGTCCATAGCTAAAGGATATCAGTAGTGCCGGGAGTCAGCTCATTGCAACCTCCGCCTCACTAACAAGTATGTCTGAATCAGAGGAAGGCATGAGTGTGCAGGATTCACCCTAACTTGTTTGGCTGGTTTGTAAGAGCCGATGGATTAACTTTGACAGTCAATTCATTTCTCAGTTTGATAAAGACGGAACCTATGTGTTACTAAAGCTTTCTTGGGGTGCTGGGCTGGCTCAGTCAGTAGAGCATATGATACTTGATCTCACAACTCAGGGTTGTGAGTTTCTGCCCCACATTGGGTATAGAGATTACTTTAAAAAATAAACATCTTTAAAAAAATGCTAAAACTTTCTTGAAAATTAAATACATACACCTGAAGAAAGTCTGAGGGGGAAATGAGAACGAAGAGTAGCTGCCGGGATCCCTGGGTGGCTCAGCGATTGGGCGCCTGCCTTCAGCCCAGGGCGTGATCCTGGAGTCCCAGGATGGAGTCCCGCATCGGGCTCCCTGCATGGGGCCTGCTTCTCCCTCTGTGTGTCTGCCCCTCTTTCTCTCTCTCATGAATAAAAAATTAAATCTTAAAAAAAAAAAAAAAAAAAAAAGAAGAGTAGCTGCCGATAAAGACCTTTAGAACATGATTTTCTGGAGGGCATTCATCTATGACTTCTCTCTCCTTGGTCCCTATTAGTCACCTGATGTGACAATCCACATTCTATAGGGGAAATCTTCAGGGGAATTCATATATGGCAGAGACCCTTTTTCCCTCTTGAAACATAGTGCAGCAGGCCAGAGGGGCACTGCACCCATCAGCATTTCAAGGCGGTCCTCCTGACCTAGTGTCTCTCAGTAGGAGGCAGTCCTGTGGGGCTGGCCTTTGTAGCAGGCCCTGGCTATGCCAGTCAGTTTGTGCTTTTCCAGTCACTCCCAGTCTGGGTAGCTCTTGCAGACTTTTCTGAATGGAAAGCTAGAACATGACCTTCCTCACCAAGAGCCCCTATGAATTGTGACTGAAGCTCACATCTTGGGAATAACATAGAGTCAGAGTATGGTTGTGAAGACCCCATACTCTGAAGCCTCATTTTCTCAGTTTAAATCCCAGCTCTGCCACTTGCAAGCTATGTGACCTCAAGTGAGTCACTGAACCTCTCTTGGCCTCTCCTGGCCTCTTTGGCTCACTTTTCTCACTTTTGTTATAAGGCTTTAATGAAGATTAAATGAGAATCTTGTCTGCCACAGAGAAAATATTAGGTAAGGAAGTAAGATTATCGTCATTTGTGTCCCTTCCAATTCAGACATACAGCAGCATTTGCGATTTGCAAGCAGCCCGTACACCCGTGGCATCAATTTAGAAAATTGGTTAGCTCCACAAAATTTGTGCCAAAATAATCTGTAGAGTGACTAGATTATAATCACCATTTTGCATCAATATTTTTGTTTTAGATTTTCTTAAATATCTTTCTTATAATTTATTTTCAAGTTAAAACAATATTTAAGGACTAGGACTTTCTTTATTAGTTTCTGTATATACCCAAAGCAAAAGTACTATATACGGTCAAACAAAGAAAAAAAATGGACTGTTTTAAAAAATTAAAAAAAAAAAAATCTTTTGAAAGGCAAGCCCTTCACAATACCAAAACAAATAACCAACCAGTTCAGTCACAAGGCTCTTAGTTTCAGAAGAGTTAAATTCTAGGATTGGTTTCATTTTGTGTGCAATAATCTGATGACAAAATGGTCTTTCTCACATAATCTCTCCACTCAACGTCCATATGACTTTAGGATGCGTACGTAGGCCTCACTATTGTCTTTCATCTTAGGAGGTTTGTATGCTGGGATTGCTAATGGCTTAACTGAAGATAGAGGTTGTGATATTGAGGACCAATTGCTACTTAGAGATTAGGAAGATTCATGAACAGGTCATATGCAATTAGTATGTTTTTTAACCAGAGAAATATCCAGTTAGCATTATTCAGGTAACACAAGAGTTTCTGATGATTGCAAACCACGCAGTGGTGGACAAAATTTTGACAAAACATGATGGCAGTTCGTCCTAGTCTAAAAGATAACATTTTGGTCAATTCTCTGATCAATGAAGAGCTGCATCTACATTACAGCTTCTCGTAGGTGACTTAGAATGGATCGTCTCAGCAGGGCAGTGGGTTCGGCCCAGGTAGGCAACGCCGCAGAGTCATTAAATGGATTGGCACTGGAAATGGACTCCTTGGGATCAGATGAAAGCACTTACCTTGGTTGTGACCTCAGGCTGGTTCCTTGATCAGTCTAAGGATCTATTTCCTTATTCAGACAATTGACATAAAAATAGTGCCTGAATCATTAGTTTACTATGAGTATCAAATTTAAGAAAGTTTACAAAGTGCTTAGCCCAGAAAATTTATGGTAAGAGCTCAATACATTTTAGTTCTTTTTTAGTATCATTTGAAGATACTTCCCAGCTTAACCCTGCATTGGTGAACAACAAAATGATTTAAAAAAGGTTCTTCCTGATTAGTAGCAAGTCCCGCTCTAGTCAGGGAACTCTAATTTGTGTTTCAAGAAATGATTTTAATACTGGTAAGACCAGAGGTCCTGGAAGTGGATACTCATCCTGTTTCTGTCAGAAGCTGTGAGTCAGACTGAGACCAGGAACACCTTCTTACAGTTTCCATCCAATGAGGTCCCTTTCTCTCCCACCTCTTTGTTTTTTGGTATGCCAAGGAACTATTGAGAGAACTGTCAACACGGGAAAGTAGGCTCCTAGAAAGAGGAAGTAACTTGCCTTAGGCCAAGTTTCTGTAGAAATCCTCCTACTGTCTTCATAATAGCCAACTTGAATGAGCATTTACTATGCGCTGGCACTGCGTGAAGCGCTTCACACGCGTTATCTTGCTTAATCATAACAACTTTTCGGAATGGCACTTTCCTTATCTCATTTTCAGGTAAGGAAATTAAAGAGAGCTATGTCATCTGTTCAGAGCCAGGCTATGCTCTGCACACTATACAATGTCAGATATATATGGACTTCGTGTCTGAAAATCTTTGTCCCTATGAGTCCTATAGACTGCATATATTTTTTTGGAAGGGGAGATGTTAGTTTCTGTTGAACTTTTCCCTTTTCTTTATTTCTGGATGACTGTTTCCTTTTATGAATTCACCAGATGATCTTTTCACAGTCACCTACCTATAGAAATTCTGGCTGACCTCAGAGGGCAGCCAGCTGGTCTTGGTACATTGTAATTTTATTTTTTCATTTTTAGGAAACCACAGAGAAGGTACAACTCATGGCCTGCACTTTAGTTAGTGATCTTATACACTGGACTTAGATAAGCCTGTCCTGGATCATCTACCAGTAAAAGCTAAAGACTAAGCACGCACACACACACACACACACACACACACACACAGAGATGTGCCAGAGATGTTGAGATTCATGTACAAGAATTTTTATTTTTTAACTCGCTTGGGAAATATGGAACAAATCTCTTTGTGATATGCTGTGTCCGAATCTAGAAAGGACGTGAAGAGAATCTCAGATTCTATCCTCTAGTATCCTATGGTGTTTCTTTTTGCTTACTAGAGTATTGTTAGTGGTAGTTATGCAGAAAAGTATGTTGTGCTTTAGCAAGTTTGTGAAAGTTAATATAATACTAAATTAAACAAGTCTTTTCAAAAAAAAAAAAAAAGAAAGAAAGAAAGAAAAAACCAAGTCTTTGTCTTTTCAGAGCTTTTATTGATGATGTTTGTAGTAAATTGCCAGGAATGAAGGTACCTAAGTGACGCTAAAAACAATTTTATGGATGATCTTGTAAGGCTGTTTTCCTGTAGAGCACATTTTGAGAGTCCTGGTAAAATTGATGACATGCGCAGGCTGAGGTCAAATTCAAGCTCTACCACCTAGGTAAGTTATTTAAACTCTCCGTACCTACACTGTTCTTTCTTCATCAGTAGAATTAATATAATAATGATATCTACCTCATGGGGTTTTATAACTATGGTTTTGCTTATATTTAATAAATGTAAACTGTTATCTTTGAAAAGGGTCAGTTCAGTTTTGAATTTTTGAGTTAGTTTCCACACCCTCAAGTAACTTAATCTCATTTCCTCTTTAGTGGTCATCTGCCGACCTGGATGGTGGGGGCCCAAAAGCAAAAGTCCAAAACTTCATCATTGCCTTGTGGTAGGCTATGTTGCTGACCTCTTGATGCAGCTAAAGGTATCATTGACCCATGAAAGCATTAAGGGCAGCAAGAAGTTCCTTATATGGTAACTGGGGTCTATACGCACATTTTCCAGCATATAGGAAGCTCATGTTGTAAGTCTATAATTCTGAGTTTTCCTGACCTGGAAAATTCACATTTTCTTCCATGAGAAAGCCCTGTGGCAGGCCGACCTCCATAAGTAAACAACTGAAGACATCCTTCTCAGTTGCTCTGAGAACCCTGCAAGTCAAGACCCACATACTTCAGCTTTGAACCATTGACTTAGCATTTAGCCAGTTTGGGAAACAAAAGAAGACAATCAAAGGATGTCAATTATTTGGCAAAAAATGTTAAAATTTGTGGCCCATGAGATAATGGGGTGTACCTGGAACTGTAAATTAATAATACCATCTCTTTTTCATTCCTGAGGCTACAACCATGGAATTTGTAGGATAAGAACCTGCTCCTTTCTCTGAAGGAATGTTGGACTCTGGACAGGCAAAGCATTCTCCTTCAAAATTATCTCCTTTCTAAATCATCTTCATGGCTTCAAACTCATTTTTTCCAGAATAGTCCAAGGAAAATTCCTTGTGTAACAACCAAGTTAACAAGCAACAGTAACAGTAACCATGCGAGTAAGGGCAAGGGGATGGTACTGTAGTATAAAAGGGGATCTTTTGTTAGATAGGAAAGAGAGCTTGACAAATCTTGCTTCCTGATCTGTGAGGAAAAGGGAAGGGGTGGAAGGCTCCTAAACCCCCTCTTTGGGAGATGTGAATTTTAGCATTGGTGAGATTTAAACAGCATACATGATGCCAGTCTGCAGGCATTCCAACCAGGTAGGTGGAATTAATTACCTAGAATACTCAGGGTGGGGAAGGAAAAAAGTAAGATGACAGTGCAATAAATTGAAAGAGGAAAATTGAAAAGTTTTTGAAGACAAAATTATTGACTTTGGAATTGATTATTTATTGGGGGTGAGGAAACATAGGTAAAGATAATTCTGCTTCTAACATGTCATCAAAGGAGAAACAATATGTTTGGGAAGGAAATAATGAGGTCAGATTCAGACAATTGTACTTAGATTTCTGTAACCCCAAAAGGTTACAGAAAAACTTGTTGATCAAGCAATGCTAAGTTTATTAGAATGGTGCATAATTTTAGTGATATCTCAAAATGTTAAGGGAGGGAAGCTGTAGCATTTCAGGGCCTTGGCTAGGGAATTTTAAGGTGAGTTTTGCAAAGAGGAGGAGGAGGGTGGTAGGGATCAGTGGGCACAGCAAGGCACAAACCTCGATAAATAAGCTGTCCAATTGGCTCATAGTCTTAGCTTTCAGTAAAGATATTTCCTGGATCAAGAAGCTAAGTTGTTTTGCTTGGCGTCAGCATTATTTAACACAGAGACTCAGTAAGTACGTGCAGTCCCACTATCCTTTAATTCAGAGAGTTCTTAAAATGTCCATGGACATTCAAACAGACAAGCCCAATGGGCTGTCTAGAAACTGGGGGTGGAAGTGGAAATAATGGCTTTGAGTCATCTGAATCGATCATACTTTCTGATACAAAGCAGGAACTCAATAAAATATCACGTGAAACCTCCTTCAAGGATGTTCTTTATCTAGGTTCACTCAAGATGCTAAAACTTATAAATGTCCCCAAAATGTTAGTGACTTGCCATCCAAAACCAAGAGAGAAAGAGAAAGTAAACATCTCCTTCCTCCTCTCTCTTTATTCTCTTTAGGATATGTCAAGCTAAGAAATTATACTGCACGTGTGTGTGTGTGTGTGTGTGTGTGTGTGTCCTCCCACAAAGACTAAGAAAGAGAAAAGTGTCTATAGCATTGCTAGACCTTTTTTTTTTTTTTTTTTTTTTTTTTTAGTGTTTTTAAAGCTCAAAGAATTCCTGAGTCTGACCAGTTAAACCAAATCAACCAAACCAAGGCTAGGAATATTTTTAAAAGGTGGGGGTAAATATAGGTTACCTTATGTATCATCTACATCCCCACTAGGGTCCTATCCTTAAACTTGAGCCACTGCTTTGTTATCAGAACAAATGAGTGTTTAAAACATGCATTGTAAGTATTTCCTCTAGGGAAATTATAGTTTTATGGTCATATCTAGAAAATAAGCAACAAATGAGCTTCCACACTGCCCATGATCTGTTAATTCCTCTCTTGAGAGGAAGCCATCATCAAGCCTTTGGAAGAGCTAAACTTGGAAAAACAGGTGGTAGGAAACGGCTTTGACAATTTCGTTTTCTACCTGCCCAGGGGTTTGACTTGTTCTGAGGATGATCAAATGTATGATTGCATTTAATTAATGCAGTCCACAAGTGTCTGTTAGGCACCTACACTGAGACTCACATTGTTATAGGTACTAGGATTCAGCAATGGGCACATGGAATCTCTACTCTCATGGAGCTTACTTTCTAGTCATGGACACCTATAAAGCATAGAAACAAATGAATATATTTACATGAAAATATATGTCAGGGGGGTATCAGGGCTATGAAAAAAAATATATGAGTGGATAGAGATCAGTAGGGGAATGGCATTTCAAATGAGGAGAAGGGAGGTCTACCGCCATACCACCCTGAACGCGCCCGATCTCGTCTGAGGAGAAGGGAGGCCTCTTTGATAGTGCCACATTTGAGCTGACACTTGGAGGATGTGAGAGCGAGCAAGGCATATATATGTATATCTTTGGGGAGGGCAGCAAGTGCAAAGGCCTTTCAGCCATTCTGTGTGCATTAATGACCTGGTAACACAAGGAATTGGGCACTCATTTCCACCTATGTGGTAGTATCTGGTAGCAGTACTGTTGGACTAGCCAGGGACTGGTAGAGAGAGCAGCACCCCGGGTACTAGATGGAAACCTGGGTGGAAATAAAAAGGGAGCACCGTCATTTGCACACATCATGTACGCTGAGAAACTGCTGTTTCTCCCATTAACCTAATTGCCAGGAGCTCTCTGTGCTAGCCCAGGTTTCAGACTCTCAGACTTGAACATGTTCTCTGGCCTCTGGCCATGTCACTGGCTGCAGGCTCCTCATAGATGCTTACTTTCCACATTATTTTTTCTTTCAGTTGCTCTGACCTTGGTGCAAAGAGTCTCTCTCTATGAACCAGCTCTGCTTCTCCAAGGCTTTCTTCACATCCAAACATTAAAGATAGTGAGGATTTGATGAACGCAAAGCTCTTGACTCCAAGGTTACAACTGGGAAAGTTTAGGTTGTCGACAGGCTGTGTCTTTTCTCACCATTTCCCCCGCCCCACCACCCTTGTCCCCCACTCACCCTGCAAATAAATAAATAAATAAATAAATAAATAAATAAATACTCAATATGTCTTCTTCAACAATGATGGAAACCCGTTCCTACTTGTGAAAAAAAAAAAAAAAAACAACAACCTACAAAGTACAAATTCTCAATGATGAGAGGATTTGTGATGTTTAGGTCAAGCTAAGGTTTTTTATTAGAATTGGAAATTAGAAAATTAGAATCTCAATAAATACTAATTGAACTGAACTGGAAACACGTCATCTAGAACACACCTAATCTAGACAGATTTACTGTTCTTTGTGTTGAAATCATCCTTGGCAGATGACATTTTTAGTAAGTATTCCTCCCCCCCCCCAAAAAAAACCAGTTTCTTTAGGGATTATTTTGTTAATGATTCTCCTTAATAATACAATGTCTTCATTATTATTCTCCTGCTATCTCAGTGCAGATATAATCTTAATCATTGATTGCCTAAGGAAAGCTTTACTGCAATGACTAATTATTTTTATTTTTATTCCGTTAGAGTTTAATGAAACCTAAAAGATGTCCATGCTTATTTTGCATTCTGGGATATGAGGTCCTGAGAAATCAAATCCTGAGGTTCCTGGGTCTGAGGTGAGGATTTTTTTCTATGACAACATTCTGCTTCTCATGGCTTCCCATTATTGGTTCATATCATGGAAGCGTCTTCCCTGTCCTCAAGCAGCAAGAATAGAGATAAAATACACTGCAAGAAACCTGGAATTCTGCAGGTAACAGGTAGGTTTTTCCTAGACCTGTGGGTCATAACTTAGTGACAAATCCCCCAGCTGTTCAATGCGTCTTGGTCACATATATATATATATATGTGGCTATTTTATATGCAAAATTCAATGGATGATTATACAAATCTCCACCTCTCCTTCTCCCTCACTCTCTTTTAAAATAAAAAAAAAAAAAAAAGGTTTTGATGCCTCAGATGGAAAGAGACTTATGACAACTGGGGGATGCGGAGCCGTGTGGCAGTCGTTACAGAGTGACAGTGTTTTGATTTCATTTTTTTCTTACTCAAGGATAGTATACTAATATCTTTGAAACACAATGATTACTCTACCCAGAACCTATGGTGGAAAATAATGTTCACTAAAATAAAAGCAAGCAGAAGTATTGCTATTATGGTGTACTAACCAAAGTCAAGAGAAACTCCACTGGACTCTGCCTGCACACAGTTTGCATAGGTATCTATCCTAGATAGAGCTTGTCTATCTCTTTTTTTTTTTTTCATTTTGTGTTGAACAATCTGGAGGAATTGTTCTATTTCCCTTGATGTTGTTATTTCTTGATCTTAAAGAGGAGGAAGAAATTTTCTTCTGTCCAAAGTTCTTATAGCTAGACTAAGAGTTAGATTTACATAAGACAGAGTAACACGAGGAAAAACCAGAGTTATATTACATGCACACAGAGGGCCAAAAATGACCTTAAGACCTAATGAAATGACCAAGGCAGGCAGTTTTTATACTTTTTATACAAAGAGACAAAAAAATCTGTGAGGAATTGACAGGTCCAAAGAAAACTTAACTTTGGGAGCTCCAATTAGTAAGCAGTTCTAAGCACAATTTGGGCTAATGTCATAGATTAGTTAAAGGTAACAAGGTTTGTTTATATAGCCTTTAGCTCTAAATTTCCTATCTCTGGTGATAAGTATCTGTCTCCCTGTTGGCATAGGGAGTGTACATTTCATGACGTATTTATTTCCTACTTTTAGGGAGCATGTTCTGTCTGAGTGCCTTTCTTGCAAATAAGCTGTCTCTTAACTTTCATTTAAAGTAATCACTTTGCCAAAGTGGCACATTTTGGGTGGCCCGCTCTTGGTCCCTACAATTTCTTTTTTTTTATTATTCTCTTTTTCCATTACATTTTAGTCATCTTGATGAAAGACGATGGAGGAGAAAAATGGGCCAAAAGTTTGCCAACACGTTCTTTTAAAGAGGCTACCATGTGTCAGACTACTCTAGACCCCCCAATATCAGTGATCTCTGCTCACCTAGAACTTACATGGGATTGAAAATTGGCATAATAATAAATAATGAATAGTTGAACACAATAATTATTTCACATTGAGAGGATTAATTTAGTTTGGGGGTTCAAAATAAGCCTCAGTTAGATGGCAATGATATTTGAGCTCTGACTTGAGCAATGCACACCTCTGGGGACAGAGTTTTCCAGGGAGAGTGCAAGACCCTAAAATAATACTGAACTTGGCTTGTTTGAGGATCAGGAAAAGGCACAGGCAGCTGGGACAGAGTGATACCGCCTGAGAAGAGATGGGCCACTGAGGAGCCACGATAAAGAGTCAGTATTTTATTCTAGTTACAGTGGGAAGTCATTGGAAGTTTTTAAACAAAGCAATAATTTGATTGGACTTGTTTCTTAAATGATCACCCCAGCTGTTTTATCCAGGTAAGAGATGTTTGGACCCAGGTAGTAGACGTGAAGATGGGGAAATGCAGGTATTTAAAAAGCGTTTTGGATATAAAAGATATCTTATTGATGGTTTAAATGGCAATGCAGCCAAAAATAAAGAAATCAGGGGTAAGTTTTTGAGTTTTTACTTGAGCTACTAGGTGAGTAATGTACCATTTGTAAAATTATGATAAACTTATGATTGAGCTAGTTTGTGGAGGGAGTATCAGTAGCTCTGTTCTGGCCATAGGATCCTGGGGGAAATTTTAAGTTTTTCATTTGCATGACTGATGGGTCAATCAGATGGGAAGAGCTGGGCAAGATGAAGACGTGTGAAGACAGGAAGTGGACACAGAAGCATGGAGGAGAGGGTGCTTCCTGTTGTGGTAGTTGTTGTTGATGGCCACACTTGGCAATCCAGTCTTGGCTCTGCCATGTGCTCCTGAGAAGCTCACTCCCTTTTCCTCTCCCATGCCTTCCACGTACCATCTTTCTGGGGGGCTGAGATGAGGCACTTCCCAGAAAAAGAAAAATAGCAATTGACTCTACATTCTATGTTTTGCAATCCTCATTTATCATTGAAACTCTATCATACTTTTCTTCATTTATTTTTCATTCTAGTTTTAACATTAAGTCTCTCTAATCTATGAACTTTTGGATTTACTGAGTTTTAGGAACCAGGAAAGGAAAATACAAAGTTTTATTGAACAATGGTTCTACATTTGTAGAATATCTCTTTGATATTTATATTTGTATAAATAAAACTAATTCAAATGACTCATTTACAGGAATACTTTTTTAATCATAAAGTAACATGGAAAATAGGTCTTATCAATGATTCATTGTGTTTCATACATTCAGTTGCCAATTGAATTTTAGTTGTCAGAGGAATGTTATTTATAGTTACTGTATAATATTAATGTCAATGACTATTATATTTTTAATTTTTTATTTTGAATTGATTAATAGGAATTGCAAAGATAGTATGGAGTGGTCCACTGTACACTTCACCTAATAGTAACTATCATTTAAAAAAATTATAATATATTTGCGTTTAATTAATTTGAAAGGGCAACAATTCTATCACAAGTAATTGGATCTTTGGTAGAAAAAAATATATTTGCATTTTTGTTGCATATATAGAATGGAATTACTGGCTCATAAGTATGCATATGTTAATTGTTGAGTTTTGAATTACAAAACTAATACACGTTCATTGTATTTTAAATGAACATTTAAAAAATAAAATAGAAAAAAAGGAAAATACAAAACATTTAAATTACCTGTGACCCAAAACTGAGATATAAGTAACATAAAATTTTTTTATACATAAAAACTTATGTGTAAAATTTTCCTATGTGGGTGAAGGGAGAGTGTTCCCAGAAGAGAGACAAGCTTGTATAGAAGTCCAATGTAACAGAGAACGTATCACTTTTAAGAACTCAGGGAAATTCGGTGTGGCTGGATCTTAAAGTATAAGCAAACAGTGTGGAGAAGACTATGGAGAATGCTGTAGGGGCTCATGAATGGAGGGCATTATAGCTCCCATGTTAAATTTGGTCTTTATCCTAATAGCAATGGAAAACCCATCCTAGAATTTTAAGATGGGAAATAGCATAATTAGCTTTGTGTTTTAGAAACATCATCTCTGCCTGCAGTGGGAAGAGTGGACTAAATGAAGCAAGACTTAGGCAAGAAATAAGATTTTCTAGTAACCTAGGAGAGGGAATCCAGGCAAGCTTATGGATTGGTGAGATGTCAGTGGAGAAGTCTTAGTTATTGATAGGATGTGGAGGGATAAGAGAGACAGACAAGTCAAAGAGAGATTCCAATTGCTTGGACAACTAAGGAATTGGTGGTTCTAGTCACAAACAAGAGAAGAGGAGATCCAGAGTCAAGAAGGAGATGATGAGTTAGTTTTGGATTTACTCAGCTGGTGTGAACCAGAAGCATCCAAATGGCTTAGCCCTTCAGGAGAGAGATCTAGGTTAAAAATACAGATTGGGAGTGATTAGCAAATCAGTAGTAACTTGGATAAGGAGAATTCTAATGAAAGAAGAAAGACAAGAGAGAGAAATAACAATATATTAAAACATGGAATTAAAGAGACTACAAAATAAACTGATGTGGTATGACCATAGAGAAAATATAGATTTGAAATTGTGTAATGTCAGGGAGTCCAAGGGAAGAAAGAGTTTCAGGAAGAAGGGAGCAGGCCGCAGGATCAAGTACTCCTGAGTGGGCACATGGAAAGAAAAAAGGAAAAGAGAAGACCTAGATCTGCCGACACGCCTCCCTAGATCTGCCTACCTATTTTAATCATTATGAATACTCACAGATCTCTGGAAGTGTAAGTTTCTCAAATGCTGACTGAGAGCAGTTTTACTACCACTACATAGGTGGTGAGGATTCCAAATATGTTGTGAGAAAGTAGAGGTCAAACAGGCTGTTTTCCTGAGTAAATGTCAAGAATTGAGGGGCAATGAAAGGATGGGCTGGCTGGACCCAAAGCACTCGAGTGAGGGTCTAGAGAGGTATGGATGCCCCTAACCTCTGAACTCCTGTTGAAGCCAATTTAGAGGGCTCATAGGGAGAAAAGGATGATAGGCTTCTGAGCTCATCTCCTGGGAGTGACCACCAGCAGGAGGTGAAAAGGAATGCTCATGTTTGGACTTTATTTGAATGAGATTAAGGAAGTGGGAGGATTTCATTCTGGAGGAGAAACCAGAGATGACTTTTAAATTACATCCTGATGTTTTACATTGGTTGATTTGTGTGCTCTTATCATCAATCATCCTTGGGAGGAAAAGAAACACACTCCTGATCCAGTGTTTTTGAGCGGTAATCAGTACAAATGAGGATCTAGAGTGTTTTGGTGTAGACAGGTTTATTTAGATAATGTTTTTGACTTGGTTCAAGCCAGAGTGTTAATGGTCTAAAACGGAAACATTTTTCTGCCTCTTTTGATAGCCCCCAAAGAAGGAAGGAGAATCTCCCACTCCTATTCAGAACATTATTTTTGTAAAAAGTATGAGAAACTGAAATACAGAAGACAAAAGAGATCCAAAGCCTTTGGGCTTCCAGGCTGGGCTAAGCTGCTGGATCCTGCTATCTGTAGGATTCCAGCTGTTCTTTCTTTACATCTCAGGTTGAACTCACAGGTGCTCAGGATGGTTTGAAAGTTACCTACCTAATTTGAGGGGACCAGATGAAGTAAGGACCCCTAGTCTTCCACCATCTTGCCTCCTCCCCATCTGTATTCCGGATCCTGCTATCAAAGGCATGTTTATTTCCTTCTTAACTTGTTATTCTCTTTTGCTCAACTTTATAAACATATGTTGTGCAAAGCATCTTACCGAGCCATCATATGGGTGAACACAGATGAAAGACATGGATTTCTCTTCTTTAGGAGCAGACAATTCCGTGATGGCAGAATCAAAAACCATCATACTTATATCCATATTCCTGGCACCTAGTATCTAGCAGGTGCTCAAAACACATTTGCTTAATAAACATGAGTGTTGCAACGAGGCCAGGCACATATCCAAGTAACTTTAATGTAGAGCACTGTGGTTCATGCTATGGCAGAAACATAAATATTGCTGACCATATTTGTGGGAAACACTTGTATCTGATCGCAGACATAGCACACAATCTAGTTGATAATAATAAAAAAAATTATAGATTTACATGAAGTGAAGCTCTAAGATAACTTTTTTTTTTTTTAAAGATTTTATCTGTTTATTCATAAGAGATAGAGAAAGAGAGAGGCAGAGACACAGGCAGAGGGAGAAGCAGGTTCCATGCAGGGAGCCCGACGTGGGACTCAATCCCGGGTCTCTAGGAAGGCCCTGGACTGAAGGCAGCGCTAAACCGCTGAGCCACCCAGGCTGCCCTCTAAGATAACTTTGAGGTCATCCAAGACAAATTCTGGTTTCAAAGCTGACTGCCATGTATTGCACATGATGTAGGGCCTTAAAACCATTTTTATAAGCAAAATAGATTTTAATTCACAATCTGGGAATTAGTTTGTTACTTTTGTCTGCCAGAAATTTCATATTTACATGTTAAATTTGAAAAGCTGCTATTCGGCAGACCTCTGTGCAATGTTTGATTTCATGTTTGAATATTGAATGATTTCATGGAATTAAAGACATTCTTACAACATAAGCGTTTTGTGTGTATTTGGTACTGAAATACAAATACAAGAGTGACTTGGGGTGACTTCACCGAACAATCAATAGAAACTTATACTTAAAACCAACAGCATAATAATATAATTGTGCATGATGGCTCTTTGAAAGGTTACATTTACAAACTTGTATTCTTTATTTTTTTATAAGAGGCCATGTCTCTTAAATGATGGACTTCTGTAAAAAGATGAAGTGTTGAAGTGATTTCAGATAATCCAATTAGGGTTAAAATTTCCCTTTAAAAGAAAAATTCTTAGGTAAGAAGGGTGATTTAACAGGTATTTCTGTTAAATTATTTTAGAATTGGAACCATTTTGAAGCAATGTTTTATGGGAAAAGAATGAATGAAAGTCATTGTACATTTGCCCTGTGCCAACCAGCATCATGGTCTTTGGGAGTCTTTGCTTCTGTTTCCACATCTGTTAAATGAGGGAGTGGGATTAGGTTAAGTGTCTACAACCATATAGATATAAACTCTTTCTTATTATACTAAATACCTTATACTATTCCCCACTGTCCAAAAATAAAATGCAGAAGCAGTATAATCTCTTTGCAAACATAATTTAGTGGAACTCAATATCCTATCCATAATATAAGGCAGAAAAAAAGAGAAATCAATGTATGATTTAATAATGTGTTTTATATAATGTTCTGGCATAGATACACTAGAAGACATAGTGAAGCCAGCAGAAGCTTGTACCTGCTTATAATGAGTAAGTTCATATTTGAGAGTAGTTCAGAAGCAATTCCATATAAGAAGTACACAGAGGTGAGAGCCCTGGAGTCAGGGTGTGGACACTAGAATAAAAAACAATGTTAGAATAAGTAATAACAGAACAGGCTGATTTGTAGGTAATAAAAGAAGAGAGGGAATGGAGAAAATAATATAGTATGACACTTCTTTGACAGCTTTATTTGCTGTTTCTTTGTAAAATGTTTATTTAATCTTCATGATTTCACTGCTTAATTTAGAAACAGAAGAGTGTTGGCAGGGAAGCCCAGGTGGCTCAGAGGTTTAGCGCCGCCTTTGGCCCAGGGCGTGATCCTGGAGTTCCATGTCAGGCTCCCTGCATGGAGCCTGTTTCTCCCTCTGCCTATGTCTCTGCCTCTCTCTATATATGTCTCTCATGAATAAATAAATGAAATCTAGAAAGAAAAAAAAGAAAAAAGAAAAAAAAAAAAGAAGGGTGTTGGCAGAATGAGCAAATTGTTAATTTAAATACCAAGGGGAGGTGAAGGGAATAGAGAGTGCTAAGGGATGCCTGTTTTTTAGGGTAGTCAGGAGACTTCCCTGAAGTTTTTGCAGTTACAAAGAGAACAAAAGGAAGCAAGAAAGATCATGGAAGGCAGAGGAGCCTGAGGGAGCGTGCTTGAAATGTGTCGGTGTCTGTGAGAAGCCCAGCCTCAGAAGGTTGCAGCACAACGTGTAGGGCAAAGGTTAGAAGTGGCAGAGGATGAGGTTAGAGACATGCCACACAGGAAGAGGTAACACAAGGGCTTGAAAGCCACAACAAGAACGTCTGACTGTTATCTTACATGGGGAACCACTGAAAATACTGTGCTGAGAAGTAACATGATAAGATTTGTATTTTAATACAAGCTTTTCATTCATTCACTCATTCAGAATGAATATGTTCCAATTGAAAATTGAGTGTAGGATTAAAAGAAAAATAGGTAGACCAATTAGACTGAGTGGGAGGCTTTGGCAATACTTCAGGACAGAGACAGATGATGGTGGTGTTTTAGTGGTAGCAGAAGATGAATTAAGAAGTGGCTGAATTCTAGTTATATGCTTGAGCAGTTTAAAGAATGGATTAGCTATTTACTGAAATGGGAAGGCTTAAGGAGAAACAGGCTGTGTGTCAGGAGTTTAATTTTGGGAATGCTGCATCTGAGATGCCTTTTAGGCATTCAAATGGTGAATGCAAAGAAGCAATTAGATAAAGGAATATGGAGTCAAGAAAGAAGTCTAGTCTGGAGATAGAAATTCTGGATTTGTCAGTGTAAAGATGGTATCTAAAGCAAAGAAACTGCATGAGATTATTAAGGCAATGGATCCAGAGAGAAAAAAGAAGTTAGAAGATGGAGTCCTGAAGTTAACGAAGTAGATCTCTTCATGGACATTGAGGAGGGTAGCCCAGAAGTAGAAAGGGAATCAAGAGAGAGAGATGTCTTGGAAATTAAATGAAGAAACATACTTCAGATCACTCGTGTTCAGGGTTTCTGGTTGATTAAGGCCAGGACTGTTTGGCAGTTGGGATTAGTAACAGGTCTTTGGTGTCTTTGACAAAAAATTTTATATAGGATAGTGAAGATGAAAGTCTTAATTGAGCTCAAAAGAGAAACAAAAGTTAAGACAGCCAACTGTAGATTCCCTTTTGAAGAATTGTGCTACTTACTGTAAGAGTAGTACCCAGAGGAGACATTACCAAGGAAGACCCACATCCTTTGATGATAATATCTTGTTTAAATCAACATTATTCTATATAAATAAGTTATTTGAAAATCTTTGACTTGTACAGAGCTCCTCTCTGTTTTCTTATATGTATCTGGAATGTAACCCTTTCCTGACACACTCACATGCAGACAGCTTTCCCTCTCTTGCATTGTTTGAGTCATAAAAACACACGTAGATAAAGCTCTGTGAGATAAGAAGCAGTCAGTAGCTCTGTTTTATACCTTTTGCATTTAACATTAGGACTAATAGCAAAATCAGTAGAATAAATTTAAATTCTGGGTTCCCAACCTACCCTTCTAAGAGGAGCCCATCTATTATCTACTATTTCTCAAACACTTAATGCTGTTTACCCAGGGCCTTTTGTTACTGTCAAGCCTTGTGTAGCAAGTATGAATCTTACACTACAAACTTAAGTATGTGGGAAAATTCACATTCCTTAAAAAAAAAAGTAAAGAATATAAATCTGACCATATTCTTTATTCCCCCAGAGTTTCATGAGATTTAATTTCAGCCATTAATGGGGCTTCTTAATTTTCACCACCCGTCTCCCAGATATACTATGATCCTAGAAGACACATGCAAAAGAGAATATTTAAAGAACATTCCTCTGGTCTTGCAATCCCTGAAAGACCCATTTTCCAAGCCTGCATGGCTTGTTTAACTGCAGAGCTGCATGCTTGGAGCACAGAAAGCTTTAAGCTTGGAGCACAGATCAAGAAACCATGCCTGGAGCACAAAAATCTTTGCCAAGATGGAAACTCCAGATCTTGTGTCTAACTTTCCTAGATATGAGATATAACCGTTGTCCCAACGTCCTGTGTCCTTTCTGGGCATCTGAGAGAAGTTCAGGCTTTTCATTCCTAGCAGAAATTCAGATCGTATTGCCTTTCCTAGTCTTGGATAATGTAATTTCTCTCCCCTTCTCAGGCCTCTTTCTTTTTAAAGACATTCTCCTCTTTCTTCTCCTCTAGCAGGATGGCTGGGATAATCTCAATTACTTTAGACTCTTATGCAAAAGAAAATAAGAAGTCTTTAGACATCTCCTTTAGATCCAATAAATCTAGAGCTCCCCCAAGGCAAGAGACTACAAAGGGGTACAGGGAATTAAAACATATAATCCCATAAGCATCCCACACCCTTGAAAAGCCCATTGCCATGCTGACCAACCTTGGCCCTGACCTACTTATTACTCAGTCATACATGTGCCGAGGGATAGCCACAAATACAGAACCCTTTGGAATCCTCAGATATTCTTAGTCCTCACGGTTATGTACCTAATTAGTGCAATATCTTTTCTAGTTAGAGGTTCGCCACCAAAATTAACAGTGGCAACCAGTTGCACATGGTAACAATACTCTCTCTCTCTCTCTCTCTCTCAACTGGAAGAAACAACAGCAAACAAACCGAGATCTGTTCGTGCATGTCTGCAGCCCATATGGCCTACTTTCCAAATGCCTTACTGATCTACTAACATTCCTGAGCTTCTGAGCCTAGTCATACCATCACCTAAGTAACAGACTACCCAAAAGATTATACCCCAAAAAAGGACAGAGGTTTCCGCTTCACTGAGTTGTATGTGATCTCAGTGTATTGGTACTTAGAATGAAGACAAAGGTAGTTCTGGGAAAGAAAAACCTCCTAATTCATGGATCTCACAATACAAACCTTATAACAAAGAAAAAAATCTTTTACCCTTTGTAAATAGGCCCTAAAAACTCTCTGGCTCTTAAGTTTCTTTGACTCTACTCATTTTTGAGCCCCATTACCTACCTTGAAGACAGCCCTGTCACTTGCCATCTGGCTCCTCTTTCTACGGTCTAGGCAAGGAATAAGGCTCTGGAATCCAAATTTACTGGTTTAATTTCACATCCACTTTCCTGAGGAAATGTCCAGAAATAAGAAGAAACTTTGTTGGTTCCATTTTACTCTAGTAAGTTTGTTTTCTACTGTACCCACTCTGTGTGGCTCAATAGAAACTTACTTCCTGAACTTCTAGGGTAAAAGCAGAATTTTTTGCTTTTGGCATAATCCTTCGTTGTCCTAAGTGGTATATCCTCTAGATAGTTCATCTGATTTCTGGGACTTACTTATTCTTTCTCATTGGGATAGCTCCGACATTTAGAAAAGTGATTCACAGATATCAAACTAGAATATTTAGTGATATCCTATTTATTTTTTTGTGATATCCTATTAAACATCTTTAAAAGTTTGCTTTATTGGGAATGGTATATAAACATATTGCCGTATTCTGTATGTTCTTCTTATTTCTCCTCCTCCTCCTGTTGTTGTTGTTGATTATTCTCCTTCCTATTTTTCTCTTCCCCCTCTTCCTGCTGCTGCTTCTTCTTCCGTTTCTTCTCCCCCTCTTTATCCTCCTTCTTTTTTCCCACTCCCCTTCTTATTTTTCCTTCTCTTCCCCTTTCTCCTTTTCTTCTCCTTCTCCCATTTTCCCTCTCCCCCTCATTCTCCTTCTTATTCTTCAGTCTGTCAGTTTCTCCTAACCTACATGGAAATCTATGGTGCTGTGCAGGGCAGTGATAGTGGTGAATGGGGCATCCTTTACTATGGGAAAGGAAGAAGTAGGATATGGAGCTTAGAATTAAAGAAAATATTACTAGTTTCACAGTTTTAAACTAATTTCTCCAGTCTTGGAGTTTTATTGCCAGAAAGAAGTGACTTGTGTATTAATATCCTTGACCATTCTTTCTGGTGGGCCCATGTGCCTCTTGGATTCTAGATTATGAACCATACTATCTGGAATTTCTGTGGTGTCCATACACTGAAACTGTGTGCCAGGAGACAAGGATACAAAGATGAACAATCTGTATACCTACAAGTGCTTAAACTCATCACATAGAATGGAAAATAAAAATAATTCAAGGGTGCTTGGGTAGCTCAGTTGGTTAAGCGTCTGCCTTCAGCTCAGGTCATGGCAGCAGGGTCCTGGGATGGAGCCCTGAGTTGGACTTCCTGGTCAGCAGGGAGTCTACTCCCTCTTCCTCTGCCCCTTTCCCCACAATTGGTGCTCTCTCTCTCTTCTCTCAAATAAATATATAAAATCTTTAAAAATGAATGCTCAAAAATCATGAGGAAACAAAAACATGTAGACATTAAATAGCTAGTTTGAGATCATACAGCAATAGGACTTAAGTCAAAATTTGAACCTTACACAGCTTATGAGACAGCTCTTGAGGTTCTGAAGAATCACAAGGGAAGAAGGACCTGAGGCTAATGGGAGATTCTGAGGGGAAATCATATTTCACCTTAGTCTTGAAGGATGAGTAGTAAACTGTGCATCCCAGATGAAAAAGATATGTGTGGATATTTCATGTACAGCAAAGAGGGAGAGAGAGATGGTCTAGCAGCTAAGAAAAACATAGAAAGTCTTAATAATTTATAGTTCAAATCTTTTCTTGTTCCAGTTCCACTGGTCAATACATGTGTTGATATCACTCTATCATAGTTAGATAATTGACCAAGGAAACAGAATTGAAAAAAAAAAAACCCTCAGAAATAGACTCCTTTGTGAACATTTAGTACAAAAAAGGCAGTATTGCATACATAGGGCATGCAGTGGAGAAAGGTGCTAGGACAACTGAGTATTTGTATTTGAGAAAATTAGATTGACTCTGTATTGGATGCTGGCATGCCTTCTCAGATCTCCTTTTCGGGGTAGTAGGACTAATTCTCCAGCTGCCAGGAGTATTGCGAGCTGACAGCTCATAGCAGAATCCCTCCTCAGGAATTTCCCTTGGCCTAAGAAAGCTACCTTGCTCAAGGCTGTACCTCTCTTGCTGAGGGAAGCCCATATTCAAAGACTGGTGGGTGTTGGGTACAAATCTATCAATTGAGGCATTTAAGAAGGTTATTGCAGCTCCATAGCTCCCCATGGGATCTTCTGAAGGCTCTGATACATCTACTACTCCATTCAAATTCAAATTCAAGCCCTCCCTCTGTCCAACTCTGCTTCCTTCACTTTCTTCTGGGTGTTTTTCCTAAGAGCATTCTCCAATAAACCACAAGTATGCAACTCACCAGCTCAAAGATTGTTTCCCAGGGAGGTCCGCCTATGATAGGCTCCTAACACATGCCATACCCGAAACCAATTCCCGGTCAGGTGAACTGAAGGTACAGAGAGATGATTTATAATAATGTTTTAAACTATAGTTATATATTCTTATTCATTTATTCTATGAATATGACAATTCTCACAATTTTTTTAAGTAAGAGGGAATACAGAAAACCATAGTGGCAGAGGAATCGACTGCATGGGAGAGCCCTGTGAAAGAGCTGCCAGAGGCAAGGGTCACAGAATTCTGTGTATGAGTGTTAATATGTTTTTCAGTCATTAACCATGAAATTTTGCAGAAGTCTTTCTAAGTTATCTGTTTTTAAACAAAGACCTCTGGAGTCCTTCCTAGTGGTCTAGACAGAGAGGTGTTGCTTCTGATCTCCCCTGCTATAGAGCCATGGAGAGCTGAACCACCCACCTCCATCTGGAGCTTTGAGGCTCATGTTTTAATCTGCTTGGACACTTTTCTCTCCTACATGCCTTTAGCACCTCAAAGTCAACTTATCTGAAACATAACTCATACGTTGCAGGATGAGTTTTTTAACTTCTTTTTTTTTCGCTCCTGAGATTAAGTTCATATTGGCTGAGATGACAAAGGAAGGCAGATGACAAGATTGTCAGTTTGAGTAATGTGAAGGATTTAATTATCTTGCTGGTACCACTTCCCTCCAGCATAGCTCTTGGTCTCCCTTTACTCCTCTGTGATTGGGCAGGGAGGAGTTGGAGCTGAAGGGCTAAAAATGAGGCCAAAAGGAAAGGAGCCACTACAAGTTCTGAGAAGGAATATACAAGGACAACAGGACTGGGAAAGGAAAAATGGCAGAAGGAAGGAGTATAAGGTCCCTCACCCCAACTCTAAGGAGATGACCACTTGGGTGAACCAAAGATCAACAACTGCAACCTTGCAACAATAAGAGAAATGTATCACTAAGGAGTGGAATAGGGCCCAGAAGCTACTTTGGACTCCCAAGCTATTCCCAACTTATATTTTCTTTGTAATTTTTTTAAGCTATTTGTCAGACCAACATTTAAGCCACGTGGGATAAGGACTGTGCTATTCCTGCATGTCTTCAATTGCAACAGTTCTAGAGGCTCCACGTATATTCAGTTTACCAACTCTATAAGCATATGTTAAACATTAAATTTCTAAGAAGGACTCTGAAAGCTATGATATAGCAGTTTTTATGCCGAAAGCAGGCATTTAACTCGCTGAGCCACCCAAGTGCTGCTAAAACAGTTTTTTCTATCAAGGAGCTCACACTATAAAATGAAGAGATAGACAGGTCAGTAGGTGAGGATGGTGCCAGGCCTTATTCAGGCTCTGGATTAGACCCTAGGGCTGAAAGAAAGGAGTACACGTGGGCTCTCTCTTTACGGAGTATACCTATAAGTTATAATGAGTAGTCAAGGCAGAGAAAGAGTGTGGCATATCATGTATAACACTCTACAGAGAATGTTAAATTTGAAGGAAGAATTATAGAAAGGAATTCTAGAAGAAATGAAAACCTGAGTTTCAAAACTGAGTAGTTATTATGATTATTCTACATTTTGTTATCTTTTTGAAAAAAAATTTCTTTATATTTATGTTTTTTCCTCTGTCACGTTTCATAGTATGATATTTTGAACCCAGTAAGTGCATAATGAATTGGAGGAAAACTTTCCTGGAAGGCACTGGGATATAGCTTCAATGCTTAAGGCTTCCAGATGACACATACATATATTCCAGGGTACAAACATATATTCCTTTCAAGTAAAAGTTCTTTAACAATTAGTGAAAGAACATTTTAATTATGTCATGTTATAATAACAGAACAACGGGCCATAATTAGGAAAAATTGAGAATCATGGTCTTGCATTTCATGAATCCTCAATGGATCTTTAGAAAAGATGCAACATGAAGTAGACCCACTGTTTGATGGTTTAGGAACCTAATTCAGCAGGCTGACATTTGTTAAGTCTCTTAATTTTTTTAGTTTTAAGAAAAAAAATTATTGCTGTTAATGTAGAGAACAAAATTATATTTATTCCTTGAAAGGTTTCTAAAGCATTGGAATTTCAGTGGCAGGAAATTCATTTCCCAACTGGCACTTAGCACGTCAGAGACATCAAATACCTCATGAATTAATAAGCGGACAGCTACTGTCGTTTCCTGGTGGGGAACTTTCACCATTAGGGCAAGAGGAGACTGAATACCCAGTGCTGTTCATCTTGTGTCTTGGGATATGTTTCCAAAGGTCTGACGTTTATTATAAATTTATAGGCGTGAATGTCATTGAATTAAGTGGAGAGGAATCTACGTTGTAAAATAAGGAGTATGATGGTGGTCCCAAGAGTGTCTGCTGTGTGTAACCTTCATCCCTAACTTCTTTCTAGTGTGCACTGACTCAGGAAATGCTGCTTCATGCTGGGTAGCTGCTTGTCAGGCTATGACTCAAGAAACTGAAATATTAGCCAAACGAAATGTTGCACAATTCAGGCTGCTCACTCATACTGTATACGATTTTAAATATGATCGTGTGCCAGCTTTGAGAGCCTGAAGAAGAGCAGAAATGAAGTAAGAGGTGACATAGTCTGACCTTGGCTGCAAAGAGCAACAGGATGCCAGCAGACTCAAGGTCAGACTGTTTACCCCTTCTTTTGAAATGGTAAGCCCATGACAAATTTATGCAAATACAACATGGAAAATAATTTCTTGAAGGCAATTTCTTTTTGCCAAGTGTTTCTTTTTCTTTTTTCTTCATCTAGACTATAGCTTATATTAGTTTATTTTAGAGTCTAGCTCTTTGAATTTTCCTACAAGTTAGGGCTAAGGGGTGTTTATTTCACAGAAAGGCCAAGGCCCTACAAGCAGGTCTAGGAGTGGGAGGCTCTGGAGCAGGGAGACAGCACTAGGCAGTTTCACTGACATTCTAATTCTTTGTCTCCTACCCTCTCCCACCTCAGAGTAGTTAGGTTTCGTTAAAGGAATAGTAATTACCATCTAATCCTGGGAGTAGAGGTGCCTGGCCCTTGAGGGTGAAACCACATCTTTATTCCAACTCCCACTCAAACAAAACAAAACAAAACAAAACAAAACAAAACAAAACAAAACCTGGTCTCCTCTTGACTAATAGGATATGTACACTGATTCCCTAAAGTGAAAATGCAGTAGTTATTAATATATCAGAAAGAAGTTTCACTGAAATAAAATAAATATCCAGAAAGAGTAAGTATTCTTTGATAGAGGAATTATAGTCTCTTGATCCTGTAGGATTAATTGTTGGTCTGCAAGTGTTTCCAGACATCATGTACAGCCCCTGAGTTCTACCTCTCCCCAGTATGAACATATTGTCCCTTGGGGACTCTGTCGTCCACCTGCACTGTTTTCTACTGGGTGGCTCCATTTTCTCCCTTAGCTTTCAGTTGTCTAGTTTTATATGTCCAGGTAGCTCTTGTGGTGGAGGATGTTTGTCCTAAGAGTTTGCCCTCATTGGACTAAGTGGTGAAGATGTTCTTTGATGCCAACCAAAGGCCTAGAAATGGAGTGTTAAAAGATCAGAACTTATTTCTCATAGATTAAATATCTCTTCCTAAATGTCCTGAACTGGTGAAGCATTCTGTAGCCCCAAATTACCTTGTGTAGATTCCAAGTACAAATTCTCAGTGACTAGCCTTGGTTCCACTTTTATTATTCCCACCCCCATTTCCCCTGGGAACACCGTTCCAAGAGATGACCAAAGAAAGTCTCCTTGCCCTGGTGGAAGGTGCTTAATTATCCCAGATGAAGATGGAGAGAGAGAACATTTTATAAATATGAAGGGCCTAAAAAATAACCTACCCCAACTCTTAATTTTGTGATGAGCAAGGAGAGGTTCAGAGAGGTTGCTCATTCAAAGTCGCTTGTTGGTGGTAGTCAGGTCCCTGATTTCCACTTCTGGGCACTGTTAATTATACCATGACATCCACTATGTTAGCATTATTATAAGGACCACAATAAAGTGCACTCAATCCAAAAAAAGGATATAAGCTCTGCACCATGTACTATTACGGCTTACCATGTGCTAATCAAAGACCTAGGTGCTACCTACACCTACAAATATCCTACTCTCTTGGATTTCACATTTACTGGAGAATAGATTGCAAGAAAAACACTGTTTGGGGGAACCTGGGTTGCTCAGTCTGTTAAGCATCTGCCTTTGGCTCAGGTCATGATCCTAGGATCCTGGGATCGAACCCCATGTTGGGCTCCCTGCTCAGTAAAGAGTCTGTTTCTGTCTCTGCAAACCTCCCCTCCCCCATGCTCTCACTCTGTCTCTGAAATAAATGAATAAAATCTTAAAAAAAAAAAGAAAAAGAAAAAGAAAAACACTATTTACATTATGGTTACGACCTTTAGTAGCCACAGAGTACAATGAGGTCATTTCCACTCAAAGTGGTTAGCTGCAATGCTGTCCTAGAAATGTTTGTGCATGTTTGGCATCTGTTGCCTTTCCAGGCTAAAGCTTTCTGGTTGTATGAGCACAGGTCTGGGGTTAGCTGCCATGTTCTGAAGTTGTGGCCACAATAATCATAGTAGGAATGTGGGCTACTTAGAAGGCCTGCTAGAAAGGCAATCATCAGAGGAACAACTACAAAAAGCTAAAACAGGAGTTTACCCAAAACGGGAAGTTTGTTATACATTAATTACTATTTTTTCCCTACTTAGGGGTGATACTGTCAGAGTTTCTATGAATATTTCTGTATACAAATGCTGCTTTGAAAAACATTAATTACCTCCTGAAATATAAATAAAGAAGGAGTTAGGGAAACCAGGAGGAGATTCCAGCAGTGAAGTCACTGGCAGGTGGTTCTCTGTGGAGAGGCCTCCCCCTAACCTGGCTGAAAGAGTTCTCTGACCCTCCACCTCAGCATTCTGCTGACTAGATTACAGATTAGGATACCAGCATTCTAGATTTTTTAAAGAAAATATTACCTATGGCACTGCATGTGGACCAAATTGTCTGAATTCTTCTAGAAAGGAATTGTGTCTATACAAGTGACTTGATTATTTAGACAAAAGTAATTCCTCAAAGAGAAATTATTTGTGTATTCAATACATGCCATGCTAAGTATTCTTTCCCCAAGAGGCAAGATCCAGCCCTTGCCCTAGAACAGTTTACAGTTGTGCTGGAAAGACATCATGACAACTCCTGGTCAATTATTCAAAGCTTAAGAGCAGTTGAGATGAGCACCACATCGTGGCTGTCTGGGATTTCATGGGAAGTTATAGTCAGAATCCATTCATATGAAGGAGAATTCCCTCATTAAAACAATGTATATTGAGTTACATTAGTACCTGATACACCACTATGTACCAGGTACTAATCTAGACAATTACAACACCCATGCCAACAAACCGACCTAATTCCCTACACTGTGAGAACTTACATTTTAGCAGAGGCTTGGTTAATTCCTTTGAGAGACCTCATCAGAGTTCAAATACCATGATGCTTCACAGCACTCAGGATAGGCCAGATGTCTGCAGCAACGGAGCTGAGTCACCTGAACTATGTGGAAAATCCTCTTCGGGAAAGTAAGGAAAGCACATATGACTTCCTCTTGCGATTTAAAATCTTACTTTAAGTGTTTCTATTGAAATTTCCTAAGCCAGAGTAATAATTCGCAGACATAGGGTACATTCTATGAAAACTGCTTAGTAAAGAATAGATCACCCTGGTACTGGCTACCTAAGAGCCCCTGAAGGAGGGAAGGGGAAGTGGGCTGTCTGCTGGGTTCCAGGCCTGGGGATCTGAGCCCTGATTTCTCAGCTCCGCACTTCAGCAACCTTGCAAATACAATAAGGTTCCCAGGACTTCAGTTTCCAATGGTCTAAATGCAAACAATTCACAAACTCTAAATTGTTACTCTGAGTCATTATAAATATGTGTATCATGTCAGACTATTGAATTTTGAGACTATGGTAGAGCAAAGGTTACAAAGAGGGTGAAAAGTCAAATTTACATTGAGAATCAGCTTTGGGCTAGGCAATGTACTGACCTTTATGTGGTTCCAGTTACTTACTTTTTATACCAATCTTATGAAAAGACATCATTAGTTTATTTTATAGATAAATAACTGAGACTGAGAGAGGTACCGAAAGTCCCATAGGCCATGAGCTGAGTGGCTGGGAGACTCTAGTTCTGAACAATTTGACTTTATAACTCATGTTTTAACTGAGCTAAGTGTCTGTTCTTATCCAATAAATAATACCATCAAAGAACCTACTACATATATGTTTTTACCAAAATGCAATTTTCCTAAAAGAAAGAATGATAGCATCTTTTGGTCAGAGGAGACTTTTTGAAAGTATAAAAATTTACATGGATCATTTATCTTTTTTAAAAAATATTCTTCTGATAGGAAATTTACCATCATTCTTTCCGAAAGTGGGAAAGTACAATAGAACACTTCAGTGGAGGATTAAAGATTTAGTTTGGAACATTGCATTTATTTAGATTATAGTTCAACAAAAATTGGTGGATTATTTATCTAAGAAGATTAGTTGGATTTCAGACAACTTTTATAATAATAAGTATCACATAATGGTATTTGTTATGTGGCCCTGTGCTGACTAAGGGCTTTACATTTATCTCAGTCTTTCCAGATAGACTGGGGTCTGGAGTTCTACTTCCTTGAGAGGTGAAGAAAAGGAGCGAACGGAGAGGTAAAGGTCAGCCCAGGAACAGATGCCTGAACTGCTAGGTAATGCTCTGCTGCTTCTCTTCCTGACTCAGGATATCAACAGAGGAATGATGATGAAAAAAATGTATATTAGGCAACATTTCTAAGGATTGGGTCCACTCTGACGAAGGTCTGGTCTTTCTAACTTCTGTCATTGCTTAAGTTTATCCCAAAATGTACATCCCCATGTTTAGGTGAATAAGTATGACACCAGTAACCAATACAAGAACATTCTGTTTTCTTGCCAGGACTCTGAATGGGGTTTGCGTCATTGTAAAAAAGGAAATGAGTTCTCTGATGAGATTTAAGGAACAATCTGCTCAGAATATCAGGAGGTTTTGTTTTGTTTTGTTTCCAAAGTTTGAAGAACACCTTGTCACAATTCACAATAGTGACTTTCTAACTTGAATGAATACCACAACACACATGAGAAATTACTCAAAATGTAGACACCTCCCAATCCACTGCCCTCTTTTGGACACAGCAGACAGAGGGTGGGCTCGAGTTCCTGCTTGTTTTAAACAATCACCCCCTGCCAAATTTGATGAAGTGGTCTATGGACCACACTTAGAAACTATCAAGAGTTTTTGAACTCCACTTGTGATCGGTTCGTTGGGCAACTGGCCTCATTTAGTATGGAATGACAGAGCAGACTTGTAAGAAATGGAAGTGCCAGGAGCCCCAGGAGAAAGGAATGCAAGTCTGCATATATTAGCTACTTTTTTGTACTAAATTTTTTAATTTCCACCTGGTAATTTAATTTCATTTATCTGTGGTAAAAATGAATTCTTCCAATTATTCAGCATTAATTTTGCACTAAGTTCTATCTGAAGGCTTTAGGATATTAACTTAATTCTTTCCTAACCAAATTCTTTACCATATATATTTTTTAAAGATCTTATTTATTTATTTATTCATGAGACACAGAGAGAGAGGCAAAGACACAGGCAGAGGGAGAAGCAGGCTCCATGCAGGGAGCCTGAATCAGGACTCGATCCCGGGTCTTCAGGATCATACCCTGGGCTGAAGGCGGCACTAAACCACTGAACCACCTGGGATGCCCTGCCATATGTTTTAGACTGAGAAAGAAGATGTAGAAAGAATGAAATGTGCCACAGGTCCATAAAACAATAATCTGTGGTAATGTTTGGTGGTTTGAGTGTTCAACCCAGTGTTAATTGACTGTAGACATGTGTTCTTCAGTACTATCCTGTAAGTTTTAAGCAGCCTCTCCATTTTGGCACTGAGACAAATTTCCAGTCACATTGTTATAAGTGGAGATCACGGTCAATAATAATAATGATAGATTTCTTTTTAAAATATTTAATTAATTAATTTACTTGAGAGAGAGAGAGAGCAAGAGTGCAAGAATAGGAGGAAGAAGGGTGCGGGGTGGGGGGAGGAGAAAGAATCTCAGGTAGACTCCACACTGAGCATCTGGCTGGATCACAGGACCCTGAGATCATGAACCTGAGCCAAAACCAAGGGTCAGACTCATAACCAACTGAGCCACCCAGGTGCCCCATAATAAGAATACTTTCAGAGCACCTTTGTTAACACACTGAATCTTCCTTACAACAACACTGTTGGACAAGTAGTCTTTTTATTTCAATTTTATGGAGTAGCTACTGAATGCAGAGAGGTTAAATAACTCATTCAAGATCACAAACTGATAGTAGAGCTGGGATTCAAATTTGAATCTCCAAAAGCCATATATTCTTAACCATAATTCTATTCTATTCTTCTGGATTATTAATTTAATTAAAATGAACTAAATATGTGTGCAATTTTCTGTATAATTCAAAAATACATACATGCATATCAAGCTTTTATCAGTTTTCCAGGTTTTCCATTGATGACTTTGTTCTTTTTCATCTGAGATCTTAAAAAGAATGGAAATAGAATGTCCCATATGGTCATAGTCATACAAAGAGGAAGGTTTTCCAAGCACTGCTGAAAATTATAACTCAATAAACTCTATAATTCATAGACCTTTTCTTCCTAGAATTTAATTTCCATATTAAATTTAATTTGTCCATCATTGCCTTAAAGCATGGAGAAATAGGGTATGTGACACATAAAGCCTTGAGCTTGATGCGAGAGTGCAAGGGAAGGACCACTTCACCTGGCTCTGTGAGAAAGGAGCTCTGATCTGTCTTTTCCTTTTCCCAGCACAGGAATCCTGACATTTCCAAGAGGGAAACCAAGTTCCTAGTTATCAGAACTGTTGGTCTGCTGATGAAAATGATCATTTTTCATTTTGTACAAGTTATGTTTGAGGTTCCTATCACTTCCCAAAGGAGATAATCAAATAGACAGTTAGATACTCAAGTCTGGAGCTACTTGATGCCAAGTAGAACAAATAAATAAATAAATATCAAAGCCTGATAGCTCAGGATCAGAAACTATTAAGAGTCAAACAAACAAAAAAAGAGTCAAACAGAACTGGTTTGAATTAAATAAAAACAATATTCGTACAACATAGCATAATACCTATCACAATGCCTGGCAAAGACTTTAGCTAATGCTTTATTCAATTAAAAAAGAATCTACTTGGGACTTCCCAAAGTAAAATTTAATCCCATTCATAATTTCATGAAGATATTTTATCTGCTAATAGAAAGCATGGCTTTATATCTCCAAAGACAGTGAAACTTAAAATGAGAGGTATTTCATAAAATCTTAAGTAAGACAAATTCTTTTACCTATAAAATTTATACTTTAATAAATTATAACAGTGAAGAATCAGATTTGATTTATAGAATTTTGCTTCCTAAATGACTTTTTAAGGATAATTCATTTTATGCATTAAGGGACAGCTAAAAGGAGGGAGAGATGAAAGGAAAATGGAATAAAATAAGACAATCTCCATGATTACTCTGTGTGATACTCTACTTGGTGCTTTATAAGTACATCTTCCTCAACACATTAATCCTGTAGATTGAAAATGGTTCTTCCCAAACAGTGGAAATAGAGTGCCTGCATGTATCTGCTGTGGTGATACCTGCCATGATAGGTATAGGCTGAGGCCTGCCATCTAAGTGTTTTCTCCAAATGCTAAGAAACATTTATCCTAAGGGAGAAGCTGTATTATTTACACTAAAAAGTGAAATGACCAAAGGATGGAGATGGGCATTTGTGCCAAGTGGTGTCTTTAACTCATCAAAGTTTTGGAATGATGCGGCTAAGTAAATGCAGAATCAGAATTTTCTCTTTTTTCTGACCCAAATTCGTTACTTCTTAGTTGAAGATAAAGAAAGCCAAATGACTTTCTCCCAATCACATTACCAGATGACAGGAAACATTTTGGGAGGCACAGCCAAGAGTACCAGATCTCAGCTTTGGGCTTATGATGCCTGCTCACAACGCCTGTGAGCAGGCGATCCCAGACTATCATGGAGTATACTTGCTATGTGTCATCTTCAGAGAGATCTAAAACATGTCTGTGGTTGCCAAATTTGTAACCCTCACCAACTAGTTTACAGTTAGTACACAATAAACATTTGCTGTATGAATGAGGTCTGCTTGATTTCACAGGCCTGCCACCTCTCAATTCTATCATAGGTTGAAGAGATGCCCACATAGACTGCTTTTAATATCACCAATTTAGACCAGGGGATAGAGAGATGTGAATAATTGCTCAGGAAAATGTAGAACTACATACTTAGAAATTCAGAATCTTCAACTAGCAGGGAAGGGAACTGTTGAGCCCCCCGGACTGTATACTCTGTGAGAGTAGGAACTGTGTTTATCTCATTCACTGTTTGATCCCAAGAGACTTCCTAGTATGTGGCCTATATTATCACTATTAATAATTAGTTTTTACACAATCAGTTTATCAAAAAAGATATTTGATGAATAGCAATGATGAAAATGGACTAAACCAATGTCAAGTGCTAAAGTAAAGGTACTCATGAAGGTCTTGTGATGAGTTCCACTGGATGAATTTCTCATCATCTTTTTTGTGTAATGAATAACTTCTTAGGGCTAAGCACCCAAGAAATATTATGTTAAGATAGATTTTACTCAAAGAAAACAAGAGATGTCAAAAAAAGAAAGCTCTTCAATTAATAGAAAACTGGCTAAGTCAATGGGACAGTTAATGTAAAAAAATTGTGTTCAGAATCTGATTATCTAATATATTTTTATTTATTGTTATCTTTTTAAAAATATTTTACTTATTTATTTATTTGAGAGAGTGGGTGAGCAGGGGAGGGGCAGAGGAACAGGGAGAGAGAAACCTCAGGCAGCCTCCCTGCTGAGCACAGAGCCCAATTGATCATCACCTCATCCAGATCATCACCTCATCCAGAAGAACCAAATGAGCCACCCAGGTGCCCCTTAATGTTATCTTGAATCTGTATGCGAAATGTTTTGAAAACAGTCTTGTGAAACTCTAGCTACTTCAATAACATCTTGAAATACTCAAATACTCAAATCTTTGTTGAATTAAATGTTCTAAACAGTGGATAAGCAAAAGCTAAACTGTTTAGATCTTTATATGAAATTAGTATCCCTCAATGTTGAAGAAGCAATACTATCAGTAATGGTTTTCATCCCCAGGGACTGTATATGGTTATACTTTGTTATACCAGTGGTTTTCTTAGAACTGTGATATCAGTTAGGGGAAATAGTCCAATAAAAACAGAAACATATGATATACTTCTTATTCCTTCTCCATTCATGAATTAGGCTATATCTGCTATTCAGTTGTGTAAAAATCAAACAAATTAGATTTTTAATCTCATAAGAGCAGAGATTTTTTTTTAAGATTTCATTTATTTATTTAAGAGAGGGAGAGAGAGAGCGCAAGAGAGTGGCAGAGGGAGAGGAAGAGGGAGAAGCAGGTTCCCCTCTTTACAGGGAATATGATATGGGGTTCTATCCCAGGACTCTGGGATCATGACCTGAGCAGAAGGCAAATGCTTAACCAACTGAGCCATCCAGGTGCCCCAGAGCAAAGATTCTTAATTTATCTGGAAGTAAAGAAAGGTCAGTAAAGATCCTCTACTTGGTCCAAAATACCAAACTGAGCTACACTTCAGGTTGGATTCATATAGTTAAAGGAAGCATGTTCTTCATTCTGAGTAAATTTACTTTTGGAAACTTACCAACTTACAACATGAAGAGGATTAAAGGGAGATGACCATGCAAAATAATGGTTCAAATAGGCACTTGGAAATACTATTTCCCACTCCTCTCTCTTTCTCCTGCTTCACCTGGAGAGCCCTGAATCTTGACTTCAGCTACATTATGCGTAAGTGTCCTGACTCCTTGGCTCTCTGAAAGGAATGCTTTCAGATTTGACCCTAAGTATCCCCTTCTTACTCTTTTCCCCCATATCTCCTCTTTTTTTTTTACTACAAATTAGGACACTCAAGTAGTTGAGATTAGTTTCAATGTGATAATACCGAGGCCACTAGGCACAAAAGAGATGATAAGGGACAGTTAAAAAGGAAGAAAAAAAGAAAGGTGAGGGGTGAGGGAGACAGGGAGAGAGAGAGGGAGGAAACAAGAAAGGGAGAGAGGAAGGAAGATAGGGAGGGAGGGAGAGAAAAAAGAAGGAAGGAAGAAAAACCCTATGATGTTATGGGCCATTGCTAACTTGTGATATTAGACCTAAGATATCAGAGAAGATGACTTTTTCTTTTTGCACTTTCCAGAACCCAGACTGGGCTAAGAGGATCTTGTTCTCTGATCGGTGGACTTGTTCTAGGAATGTGAGCAAGTAAGATGTTTTGCTCCTCCAAAGCGATTCTTGGACAGAAAGTCTTCATAAGCCACCATCCCTAAAAGTGGTTGTGGTCAGGTCCCGATTAGAAGCCTCAAGGTGACTTCGGACCAGATGATGCCAAGGTAACTTAAGTTCTAGAAAACTCTTTCAATAAAAGACTCTGTGTCAAATTTTCCATATTATCTTCAGTTTTCATTTTGCTTTAGTCATTTTTCTGGGTTTTGTTTTGGTTATCTATCAGTCTTTAGTTGTGACTCCAGGTTTTGGTTTTGATTTTAGATTTGTTTATCCTCTGGGTCCTAAATCTGACCCTTATTGTATTTCTGAACTTAGTGTTGTTAGATCTTGGTTCCAATTATTTATCTGCTTGCTTTAGTTCCTGATTTCAGTTCTCACCTTTGATTTTGGGAAGGAAATATTTGTCTTTCAAATTTTCTTCAATATTCAAAATTTAATTTATTTGCATTCCTTTCCAAGAAACCTTTCCCAATCCTCTCAATTAGAATAAACTTCTTTCCTCTTAGCTCCAGTGTTTTCTATATCTCAGGCATTTCTCCACTTTTGTCTTAAATGTGAAATTGTATGAGAGTAAGGATCTCCTTGCAAGCCTATGCCTGTGTAATGCCCTAGACAAAATAGCATCCTTAATTTACTGAATTTAGGTGCTGGCCATTCAATCATTGTGATGCCTTATAGAGGTCACAGTTCAAGTGCTCACTGTGGATGTCATCCAAACTAATCTATAAGACATAAAGCATACAAGAACAGACTTGTTGAACATCAGGCTTTCTGTGGTCAGACTTCAAACTTGAATTTTATTCCAAGGAAATGAAAAACTACTCTATCAGGTCAGACAAGGAACAAGACTCAAGTCTGGAATGAATTTCTTTTTTTAAAAAAATATATTTTATTTATTTATTCATGAGAGACACAGAGAGAGACAGAGAGGCAGAGACACAGGCAGAGGGAGAAGCAGGCTCCATGCAGGGAGCCCGACGTGGGACTCGATCCCGGGACTCCAGGATCACGCCCTGGGCTGAAGGCAGGCGTTCAACCGCTGAGCCACCCAGGCATCCCATGGAATGAATTTCTGAGAAGACTTGAGATCAAGGTGCGTACAATCATGCATTACATGGACAGAATGTCCATGGATTTTTCTAATTCCCATAAAACAAAAGTAAAGGGGATAATAGCTGAAGTTGATAAGGGCTACTGTAGGGAAATCTAAAGGAACTACTACTTTTTACAGTGAGTAATGGACTTAAGTCATTCTCCTAACTTACCACTTCATAATAGATTCATATAAGTTCATAACTGCCCCTCCAGGATCCTTCAGTAAACCAGCTGTGGTATGGTAGAAAAAGAACCTGACTTGGAATCAGGCAGTTTGATTTGGGATCTGGCTTTCCATTATCAGATATGTGAGCATAGTAAAGTCATGTAAATGCTCTGATTCTCATTTTCCCCCTGCAAAATGGGATTATAGTAGATCCTGCTGGTCCCCATCCCTATCCCCTTTCTCCCAGGCCATGCACCTATCCCTCAGCTGCTAGAAGTGCTGGCTGATAACAACTCATAGCTGCCCCATTGCCAGAAAAAATGCCTTTGTCTGCAGTGTTTATACAGAACACTTCCTTCCTCTGATAGCTGACAGCCAGTAAGTAGCTGACAATGCTGATGGGGAGTAATAATGCCAATCTTACAGTTGTTAGGATTAAATAAGATAGCACACATGAAAATGATAAGCTAAGTGTTGAAATTACAAAAAAAAGAAAAAGAAAAAAGAACAGAACTAAGAAAACTATAGTCTTGTATTACTAATATATAAAGTTAGACTCATGACATGAAAGAGTAGTCATAACTTCTTACATTTTCTGGGTCAGAACCCTGGTGGAATGGTTGGCATATCTAAATGACAGCATTTATGTTCTCATACATGATACAGCTTCCTAAATCATTAGAAGAAATGCTGTCTTATGGCAGTGCCAATAACATGTGAGATAGGATGTTGTCCTCCATGTCAGGTTGTCTTCCTTATCAACTTCCCTACAAACTACAAATATTCATACTTTCAAATAATTAGAATGTTTGACATAGCTCATTGCTACTCTTGACCCATTGGAAGCTAATTTAGGTCTTCACAATAAACAACTCTGAGTAATTCTTTCAGCAAATGGTAGTGATAACAATTGTACTATTTATTGAATGTCTATTGTGTGTTGATTATTCTTCATACACTCATTATATTGGTTAATTCTTCAAGGTAGTTATAATTAGCCCGAATTTGCACAGGAGGAACTAGAAACTCCTTTATTTAACAACTTGCTGAAGGTTATACCTTCAGACTTAGGGATGGAAGCCAGATTTATCTGACCACAGTTTATCTGAATTAGGGCTGCATGAAGGTAAAGTAAGTCCATGTTCACGTTTTTATTTTATAAGTTAAACCTAGGCCTAAACACTAGAATGTGGAAGGTGGGTAAGTATCATAGTATAAACTTTTCTTAGCTTAAATATTTTAGAAGAACCACCCAGGGAGTTACTAAGGAAGGGCCATTATTCATTGGGGAATCATAAGTGAGAAATTGAGTGGTACAATTATTTCATATGAGAATGGGGCTAATGTAAGAGATTGTCTTTGACACATATTTCACGGCTTGGGAAATGATATCCTCCCAATCCTGTGTGCAGGATTGCTCAAAGTTTCAGTGTCACTGAGAGTACATGGTTCAAAAGTAGGAAGAAGATGTGGGTAGTTGATGGGTTTGGCAGACTTGGTAGCTGCAAAGATAAACATATGCTATCAATAGTGGGATCAGGCTAACCCAAGTTGAGGAAGCTAGGTAAGAATGTTATTGCTAAACAGAAATACTTCAAGTCTCCCATGAAATATTTTTGGCACTATCTCTTTTTTCAGTTTCCCCAAATGTTTCCCCAAATTGGTTTCTGTTTAGAGAATGTTGATCATTTTTTCCTTCAAGGACGGTGCTCAAACAAGATGGGGCCTGCTAATGTGAATCTATTCTGAAAATACATTTCAGAAGCACCAATGAAGGACTTATGAAAAGTCTTCCCAAGTGAAAACTAGATCTAATTTGTAATGTAGAATTTGGGCTAGATAACTTCCAAGGACACTTACAGCTCTCCAATTCTAGGTATGACCTTGAGTATCCTGGCAGTTGCCAACCTGCATGTGCACTGGGATTACGTGCAACAAACTCATCCATTCCACCAACATCAACAAAGAAGGGGAAAAAAATTTTAACATCAATGATTATATATTAGTGGCCTTTGTATTCCTCCACGATCCACATACTATACAACTTTGAAATAGCCTGAAAACAAAGAGGTTCAGATAACTCTTTCTCAAATCATTACTATAGACTGAGAAAGTTGGACAAACAAGGCACATATGATCATGGTAATTTCTTCATTATGCAGGTGTTTCATATCGTGAAGATTCTTTGTTATGACCCTTTATAAGCTTTTGCTGTGACATTAGACAGGTAGCAAGGGTGAATGGAAAAGATTCACAGGCAGCCCGGGTGGCTAAGTGTTTTAGCGCTGCCTTCAGCCCAGGGTGTGATCCTGGAGAAGGGGGATCGAGTCCCACATCGGGCTCCCTGCATGGAGCCTGTTTCTCCCTCTGCCTGTGTCTCTGCCTCTCTCTCTCTCTCTCTCTCTCTCTGTGTCTCATGAATAAATAAATAAAATCTTTAAAAAAAAAAAAGAGTCACAGATTCTTAGTTCTAGAAGAGCTTTGTAGTTAATGGGAGGTGGCAAGAATGTAGGCTCTGGAATTTGATATCAGAGTTTGAATCTTGCTCTGCCATTAGTCCAGGTGGGACCTTGGATAAGCTGTATAACCTCTTCTGCCTCAGTGTCCTCATCTGTAAACTGAGGATAATAACAGTACCAACTTCTGGGGCTCCTGGGTGGCTCAGTTGGCTAAGCCTCCAACTCTTGGTTTCAGCTCAGGCCATGAACTCAGAGACATGAGTTGTGGTCTCCAGCCCTGAGTCAGGCTCCGGGCTCAGCAAGGAGACTGTCCTCTCTCCCTCTCTCTCTCTGCCCCTCCCCGTGCTCACTCTCTCTCAAACAAATAAATAAAACTTAAAAACTTAAAACTTTAAAACTTAAAAAAAAAAAAAAAGAGAATACTATTGGACCCCTGGGTGGCTCAGTGGTTGAGCTGCCTTGGCTAAGGATATGATCCCAGTCTGGGGATCGAGTCCTGCATTGGGCTTCCAGCAAGGAGACTGCTTCTCCCTCTGTCCATGTCTCTGCCTCTCTCTTTGTTTTTCATGAATAAATAAATAAAATCTTAAAAAAATAATAGTACTGATGAATTACTGAAAACTACATCTGAAACTCATGATGTATGGTATGTTGGCAAATTCAATTTAAATAAAAAAAATAATAGTAGCTACTTTTTAGGGTTGATGCAAGAATTAAATGACTTTACTTCATGGAAAGCACTAAGGAAAGTTCCTGGCACCCAGAGAATACACTGTTAAATAATCTCTGTTATAACTGCCTAAGATACTCATTTAATAGACAAGGAAAATGAGACTCATCAGGATAAAGAGGCTTTCTTTAAATATCAGAGAATGGAACTTTATCTGCCATAAGGCTTACATTGATGTAATTAATCCCAAAGGTTTCTACAGTGCTATCTGTTACAGACTGCTTATTTTGGACTTTGAAAATCTTTTTCTCTCTCTTTTTTTTTTTCCATGAAAAAGTAAGTTCAGTCTGACTCATGTGATCCAGCAAAGGATTACTTCAAGTCTGGCCGTATAAGTCATTGGAATATGTAATTGTCTCTGAGTTAAGAGAACTGGGAATGCTCCATGACAAAAATAATTTCTCTCCAATGAATGACTGATGCCTGCCATTTTCTTTGGTCTAAAAATTTGTTCCCTCTTCAAATATGTATTTTTCTCTTGGGGGAAACACTCCAGGTTTTATTAATCATTTATGTGATGTCATAAAAGACAAATCAGAAGAGGAGTTTTGGAAAGGGGAAGGGAGAAAAGACAATGAGGGTCTTGGGCCCTGGAAGCAGAGTGCGGAAGTGGGTGGTTTGAGAACTTCGTATTCTCTGGGTGTTTTCTCTGTATTCTCTCTGGGTGAGAGAACTTTGACAGCAACTCCTCCACAATTTTCTTGTCATCAGTTCTGTACTGGAATATTCCCAAAGTAACATCTGCCCCGGAGTTAATGGGTCTTACTCTGTTTGTAGTGCAGTAAGCCATGTGTTGAGCACAGTGGAAGGGGTAGATTTAAACGACACTGTGTGTGTCTTCACAGAGTGCCTCCTCTAGCAGGAGACAAAATATAAACACACACTTATCAGCAACATATTGTTAGACACAGCAGAGCTGACAGGAGTGAGTAGAAGTCAGCAGAAATCATGGTACACCGACACTTCTCACTCTTGCAACCAGAGTACCTCTAATGGCATAGGAGAGCATTTGGGGCCTAGGGACGGGGGACCACCAGTAGAAGCCCGATGGCCCATACAAGGGTACAATTCTTTTGAAAGCATTTGTTTTAATGTAAAGATTTAAACAGCACTTCCTACCGAATAGTTTTTTCTTGATTATTTTAGTGCACCATAAAACTAATATTTCAACATACCGTTAAACTAACACCCCAGGGAGATGCCCAGCTTTGTCTAAGGGCTTCTTGTAGAATCTGGTATAAACATGTGTAATCCCGAGGTCTAGCATGCTCCGGTCCGGTGCTTGGAGGTATGAAAGCATGCAACTTAACAACCACAATCTCTCCTGTGTTTATGCCTCCATTTGTCAACCTTAGTTACCGTTAAAAGCTATGACTTGTTCATAGGTAAAAATGACTTGAAATACAGTCAACACTTGAAAGGTAGTGTTGTTCACTATATTTTTTTTCTGACTAAGTATCTGTAAGTTAACTGTTGATCATTCATGAGGTATGAACTGGAATCATCATTTTGAACTTAGCTCCTTGCACATGTGTTCATGTACTAAGTATTAAGTAATTGGTGACCTGGTAATTATGATATTAATAAAGAAATAAAAGAAATTGAATTGGGTGACCCCATAAGGACTGGGCAACATTTGCAAAAAAAATAAAAATAAAATATGTAATGAGGGAGCTGGATCACTCCTATTGCCTTGCTTCATCTTTTTTAGTACTAGACAGAAAAGCTGACTTCTAACCTCGCTTGAGGAAACTGAAATTTCTTTTACAGAGGTCTTGGAAAATACAGAGCCAGGATGAGTTTAATCAGCTACCACTGTAGAAATTATTAGCAATTTCTTAATAGAAATTATCGGCACAGTTTAAAAGACTATCTTAACTCCTACAAGTTTCATATGTGAAAATGAAACCAGAACACTTTTGGGAAGCAGCACTTTGGTTCCCAGCTTCAAGTGTTTAACGGAAGTTGAACAAGCCATTTTTTCCCCCGAATTTGGTAGATTTAGATTTTAAATTGTCATGTCATCTGTATGAAAGCAGATATGGATAGTAGAGTAGTAGGTGGAAGAGAATTAGTCCCATGAAAAACTACCATTAGGTCACATTCAAAGGGGCTTTTCTTTCCATAATGCTATATTTTCCTTGACATAGAATTCTGCCTTTCTTGCTCCCTATCCTTTACCAGAAATATAAATAATTTATATATGGAAAATATTTTACCAAAATTTTAAGATAAACCTTGTGTAGCTTCCCCTCTCTTTTTGTGGCTCCTAATAGCAAAGTCAATGACAGACATTTACACAATTGGTGATTTATCCACAGGAAAACAGTGTTTTATTGTTCTTATCTTTGAGGCACATGTGATGGAAAATTCACTGAAGCAAGGGGATTTGAAGGGAGATTTCCAAAATCCTTGGGAAATCCCACACGTGGTCAATGGACTCATACCATGACTCCTGCAGCATGTCAGTTAGAGGGATTGGACAGAAATATATATTGAGTCATGCTTCAGAAATCTCTCATAATGGAGCCTACAGAGGAAGTGGACTGTGGATGGTCATGGTTACTGTGTGACTGCTGAGCCTGGAAGGGCTCCTGTATCAGGAAATGTTTTTATGCCTTCACTATGTACTATAGTCTTGGGACTCTGCTTACACCCTGTTATACAGAAGTCACTGTCCAGAAGGGAGAAACAAACAAAATTACTTAGATACAGTATATTAGACTACGGCAGTAGGCCTTAAATTCTGTTCCCTAGAAAAACAGCATCAACCTCATCTAGGAACCCGTAGAAATGCAAATTCTTGGGCCTCCTAAGTCTTCTGAAATAGATAGTCTGAAAGTAGAGTCTTGTGATTTGTGTATCAACAAACTTTCCAGGTGATTCTAATGTGCAGGTAGGCCCGCAGATTTAGGGGAGGGTAGATCAGGAGACTGGAACCCAGACGGGGGCAGACTGAATGCAAGGGAAAGAGAATGCTTCTGCCCAGACCTTGCAAAGGATCAATAAGTTTGTTGAGCAAAAAAAAAAAAAAAAAAAGGGGGGGGGGGACGGGGTTGGTGGAGAAAGGATGTCCCAAATAGAGCTTGCACTAGGCTCAAGAGCCAAGAATGGAAAGACTGAACCTGAGGGTGGGAGAGGACACAGACAGAGCCAGAGAGGAGTTTGAAGAGTTCGGGTCCACTGGAGCAGGACTTTTACCTCAGTGAGGCATGCATACTGTGTCTTGGAAACCAAGGCACAGTCTTTGAGTCTGACTTTTTGGATGGAGGTTGCCCTGCCAAAGCTGTGCTAGGAACTGGCTGCCCAGACCTTGGCCCCGCCCCACTGTTTCAGAGCATTTGCTGCTCTAGTTGTTGAGATAATTTGATAATTTGAATGTGTTGGAACAGAGTTGTGCTAACAACTGTTCTTTGATTGCTTTGGCAGCTACTTTTTTTCTTTTTCTTTCCCCCCTCTGGGCCCATTTCCCTGCTATAGGAAATGACCCACAGTTCTAAAATAATAATAATAATAATAATAATAATAATAATAATAATGATGTAAAAAATCTGTGGAGCAACAGGGAATGTTTGCCAAAGATCTAGGAGTGAGGGACAAGATGTCAGTAGACGATTGTAGAAAGCTTTGGGATCATCTCATTCACAGAGAAGTAACAAGTGGCTAGAATTCCAGGAAGTCATAATAATAACAGTAAGAATATCATTTAGGGGCACCTGGCTGGTTCAGCCGGTTGAGTGTCGACTTAATTTCAGCTCAGGTCATGATCTCAGGGTTGTGAGACTGAGCCCTGCATCGGGCTCCTCACTGGATGTGGGGCCTGCTTAAGATTCTCTCTCTCCCTTTACCCCTCCACCCCCTCACACAGGTATTTGTGAGCACTCTCTCTCTCAAAAACAAAAACAAAAGGATACTATCATCTATCACTATAGTAAACTTTTACAAACATTAATTATTTAATCCTCACAACAATCCTGTAAGTTTGCTTAAAAAAAATTTATAGGTGAGACAGACAGAAGCCTCAGACAAAAGTGATTCCATTAAGTGTCAGAGTCTCAATTTAAGGTAAGGTCATTTATCCTCAAAAGTCAGTGCTAACAGTCCAGAAGAGGGGCAATATTGATGGCAGCCCCACAATGAGAATGTACTTCTTGACATCACTGAACTGTACCCTTAAAAATAGTTAAGATGGGGCAGCCCGGGGGGCTCAGCAGTTTGGTGTGTCTCTCATGAATAAATAAATAAAATCTTTAAAAAAAAAAAAAGTTAAGATGGCGAATTGTATGTTATGTGTATTTCATTGCAGTGTTTTTTTTTGTTTTTGTTTTTTGTTTTTTTTTTTAAAGTACTGTTATAGGGTGGCCCCGGTGGCGCAGCGGTTTGGCACCGCCTGCAGCCCAGGGCATGATCCTGGAGACATGGAATCGAGTCCCACGTCGGGCTCCTGCATGGAGCCTGCTTCTCCCCCTGCCTGTGTCTCTGCCTCTCTCTCTCCGTGTGTGTGTCTCTCATGAATAAATAAATAAATAAATAAATAAATAAATAAATAAATGTACTGTTATACATTACATTGGTACATATTCCAAAGATATTTTGATGTGACCGTTTTAACAGTCCTTGGTGTGAAGGAAATGTTGCTTTTTGGAGAGAAGAACATGTATCCTAACACCCCTGCTCATTTCTTTCTTTCTCACTCCTTTCTCCTCCTCTCACTCCTTCCTCTCTCTAAACAGATGGATGGACAGACTGCCCCTTCCCCAACTCCCACCTACACACACAGTCCACAGCCACACACACTGACCAGCCACTGTTGTGGAGGCTACACCTTGGTCCTCATCGTGTTTCAGAATGGAGGTGACTCAGAACAAACTTCACACCAACACTGTCAATGGAAAAAGAGACATCTGAAAGGCCAAATTTCCAAGAAGTGTGGAAATCTGATGAAGATGAAACTGGAAGAAAGTAGCTAGAACAGATGCCAAGCCCAGATGTGTACATGAACAGTGCATGCACGCACACACGCACATAGGAAATGAACAGGTGAACCAATATAGTTCCAGAGAAATGAGAAATATGAAGAATAGAAGGCTACGTGCTTGCCTACAATCCTGGCTGCATTTCCTGAAACTTTCCCAAGCCCCACCTTTTGGCAAATTTTTTGTAGACAGGAGTGTGGTATTGCTGCTTTCTGACCCAGGGTGGGGCTTGTATTGGAACATACTGAACATTAAAGATTGTTTGTGTTAGCCTTTTCCATTTAGAACACTTTTTATGTTGTCACGTAGATATGATTGAGGGCAACCTGCAGTAGCTTACTACACATTCCCTTACTGGGTTGCGGGATTCCAAAAGCACCCAGAATGGAATTAGTGCACAGCTTAAACCCTGCATCTGGAACACTTATTTATCATAGGAAAGATAAAATATCTTATTTTCTCAGAATTCTTTTTCCCTTGCCATGGTATATTTGTGGAGGTAGATAAGGCTTTGCTGTGCTACAGGATTCCCTCACAAAGCCCCAGAGAAGTCAAAATAAGCCCAAGACACTAAATCTGGAATTCAGTATATTAAATGCAGTGTATTAAAGATAGTAAGGGGGAGAAGAGGAAGAAGAAAAAAAAGTGTTATAACAAGATTATAAGACTTCTTAAAATAAACTCATCGCCTATGTTTAATAAATTACACTTTTAAGACTGCATAAATATATTGCAATATATTTATGTTAAGATTGCAATATATTGGTGTTATTTTAAAAAAAGCACTTCTTGAAATATATGAAGGGGATTAAGGGTACACTTACTATGATGAACACTGAGTAACACATAGAATTGCTGAAGCACTATACTGTACATCTGAAACTGATAGAATATTAGTTTTATTATAATGCAGTTACATATACTGGAATTTAAAAATAAATAAATAAATAAAGAGAATAAGGAGAATAAAAAATAAAAATAGAGGTGACTGAGTGGCTCAGTTAGTTAAGTGTCTGCCTTTGGCTCAGGTCATGATCTCTGGATCCTGGGATTGAGTGCCTCATTTCATGGGGCTTCCTGCTCATCAGGGAGTCAGCTTCTTGCTCTCTCTCTCTCCCTCTGCCCATCCTCACTGCTTGTTTTCTCTCTCAAATAAATAAATAAATTCTTTAAAAAAAACTTTTTTAAATAAAAAATAAAAATGAAATAATTGAATCCCAAAGTAGTGCTGTGGTCTTTCTACAAAAGGAAAGAGGAACTAAATCTAAAAATATGTACATATGTCCTACTGTGTAGTGCATTCAGACTGTGTCCATGATGGGATAAACAGTTCAAAGTTGAATATTAAATATTCTATCAATATATCTCTGTGACTGAGGGTATAACTTAATTAAATGATAATATCAAAGACAAGCTTTAACACTTTTTGTGAATGCAAGATCCTGGGCAACTATACTCCTGCCCCTCTTCCCCACCCCTTTGACAAACTGTTTACAAACTACAGATGTTACTGAACAGGTTTAATGGAGGCGGTGGTGATGGGACACACATTGCTCTTGTAAGCAACTTTCCATCTACCAGAAGCTTTTCCTTTCATTTCTAAGCTTAAAATGATCTTTTGAAATACAGTTTTAGGACTTAGGAGACCATGATATAAACTCTCTATATCCAGCCTGAACCTCATTCTATCGAGAGGAAAGAGCCCAGGCTTCAGGGTTCAGAACTGAATTCAGATTTGAATCCAGGTGTTTGCTAGCGATATGTGCACCATTTTTACTCTTTAAGTCTCAGTTTTCTCATTGGTAAATGGAGATAACAGCACCAAACACTTAAATTTGTGGTGAAAACAAATGAGTTAACTTATGTAAAGAACCTACTACACTCAAAGCTATAGACAGATCCAACACAAACCCTATCAAAATTCCAATGGCATTTCTTGTAGAAATAGAAAATTACAATTCTAAAATTCTTATGGAGCCATCAAAGAATCCAAATAGCCAGAACAGCCTTGAGATCAAACAACAGAGTTGGGAATATCACACTTCTTTATTTCAAATTATATTAGAAAGCCATAGTAACCAAAATTGTACAGTAACAGCATAAAAATAGACACATAGAACAATGGAACAGAATAGAGAGCTCAGAAATAAAACCGAGTGTACATGACCAACTAATTTTCAACAAGGGTGCCAAAAATACACAATGGAGAAACCATAATCTTTTCAATAAATGCTGCTGAGAAAACTGGATATCCACATACAAAATAATGAAACTGGACCCATATATTATACCATATAAAAAATTAACTGAAAATGAATTAAAGACTTAAATGTAAGACCTAAAACTACAACACTTCTGGAAGAAGTTATCGGGAAAAAGCTCTTGACATTGGCCTCGGTCATGAATTTTAGGAGATGACACCAAAAGTGGAGGCAACAAAAGCAAAAATAAACAAGTGGGATTACAATAAAGCAAAATGCCTCTGCACAGCAAAAGAAACAATTAATAAAATGAAAAGGCAACCTACAAATTGGAAGAAGATATTTTCAGACGAGTAAGTGATAAGGAGTTAATGTGCAAAATACATAAGGAACTCATACAACTCAATAGCACAAAATAAAACAAAAGAGAAAACCCGACCTGATTTTAAAATGGGCAAAAGACTTGGGGCGCCTGGGTGTCTCAGTTGGTTAAGCATATGCCTAGGGCTCCAGTCATGATCCCAGGGTTCTGGGATTGAGCCCCGTGTCAGGCTCCCAACTCAGTGAGGAGTCTGCTTCTCCCTCTCCTCCCCATTGGTGCTCTCTCTTGCTATCTTTGACTCTTTCTCATTTTTTTTTTTAAATAAAACTGGGCAAAAGACTTGAATTAACATTTTTCCAAAGAAGACATATACTTGGCCAACAGGTATATGAAAAGATGTTCAACATCACTAATTATCATAAAAATAGAAATCAAAACCATAGTGAAATATCATCTCACACCTGTTAGTATGACTATTATAAATAAAAAAAAAAACTAAAATATAACAAATGTTGGCCAGGGTGTGGAGAAAAGGAAATCTTTGTACAGTACTGGTGATATTAATTGATGTAGCCACTATGGAAAACAGTACGAAGGTTCCTCAAAAAACTGAAAATAGAACTACCAGCTGATTCAGCAATCCCATTTCTGGGCATATACCACCCAAAAAATGAAATAAGTGCCTTGAAGAGATATCTGCATTCCCATGTTCACTGCAGGATTATTCACAATAGCCAAAATATGGGGAAAAAAATCAAGTGTCCATTCATGGTTGAATGGGGCAATCAACACATTGTATACCTTAAACTTATACAATGTTATATGCCAATTATATCTCAATAAAATTGGAAGAAAAAAAGAAATTGTGATATGGAATATAAAAAAGAAGGGTATCAAAAAAAAAAAAAAAAAGAAGGGTATCTTGGGGTACCTGGATGGCTCAGGTCATGATCCTGAGGTCCTGGGATGGAGCCCTGTGTTGGGCTTCCTGCTCAGCCAGGAGTCGGCTTCTTCCTCTCCCTCTGTCCCTCCCCCGACCCCATGTTCATGCTCTCTCTCTCAGGCTTGCTCTCTCTCTCTCTCAAAGAAATAAATAAAATCTTTAAAAAAAAAAAAAAAAGAAGGATATCTTGCCATTTGCAACAACATGGATAAACGTGGAGGATATTATTCTAAATGAAATAAGCCAGACACAGAAAGAAGAACAACTGCATAATCTCTCTTATATGTGGAATCTTAAAAAGCTGAATGCACAGAAGCAGAGTAGAACGGTGGTGAAGAGGTGGTAGGAAGGTAGGAGGTATTAGTCAAATGGTACAAAGTTGCAGATATATAGGGTGTATGGGTCTAGAGATATAATGTACACCATGGTGACTATAGTTAATAATACCGTATTGAATATTGGAAATTTGCTAAGATAGTAGAATTTGGGTAATTTCATCACACACCAAAAAAAAAAAAAAAATGGTAGGAGATAATTAGCTTGGCTATAGTAATCATTTCACTATCTATGTGTATATCAAATCATCAGGTTTTACAGCTTACACAGATACAATTTTTATATATAAAAAACCTAGCACAGTGACTGGAACACAGATATCAATCTACCGCTCACTTCCTTATCTCCCTTCCTCTCTTGGTCTTCTTGCACCACCAGCCATTAGCCACCACTTCATGCAACTATAGAATGTAATTAAGGAGCTCTATTCAGGATATAGTTGAAAGAGCTCTATTAAACAACAATTGACTCATTTCCCAATAATTCTGCAACGTTAGTTTAAACACTTTCTCAAGTGTCTAAGTTCATAGAGAAGCCATCCTTCCAATTGCATACACTTAAATTTTTCATGACCAATCAGTTTTTTTCTCACATTTCCTACCCAGTCCTTCAGGATTTTGTGCTATCTTTAAAATAGCCAGAAACAAAAATAAATAAGTAAATAAATAAATAAATAAATAAATAAATAAATAAATAAAATAGCCAGAAACTGACCACTAGTTACCACTTCTGCTGTTACCATCATGGTCTGGCATAAACATTATCATCTCTCTCTTGTATTCCACAATAACCCGTAAGTGGTCATCTCGATTTGCCTTTGTCTCCACTATGAATTCTTTTTCCCCCTAGCAGCTGGAGTGTCATCATGTCACTGATTTGCTTTAGACCTTGAAATGACTCTCCACTCAAAGTAAAAGCCGAAATCCCTATAATGACCTACAAAGCCTATTTGATCTGGCCCCTAACTCTCTGTCCTCTTGTCCTACTCATTCCCTCTCTGCTCCAACCACACCAGCCTTCTCATTGCCCCTCACACGCACAGCCATTCTCACAACTCTGTTATCGCTGGTTGTCTTTTTGCTTAAATACTTACCCAGGGGCAGCCCGGGTGGCTCAGCGGTTTAGCACCACCTTCAGCCCAGGGTGTGATCCTGGAGACCTGGGATCGAGTCCCACATTGGGCTCCCTGCGTGGAACGTGCTTCTCCCTCTACCTATGTCTCTGCCTCTCTCTCTCTCTCTCTATGTCTCTCATGAATCAAAAAATAAAATCTTTAAAAAAAATAAAAAAGAATACTTACCCAGGTAGCCACTTAGTCAGTTCCTATAGCCTTCAATTCTTAGTTCAACTTCAACCTCTCTAGGAGGCTTTCCCAACTCCCCAGTGCTATAATTTTCTCACACTCCTATCCATCTGACCCCTTGATCCCCTTACCATGCTTTGATGTTTTTTTTCTGTAACATTTATCCACCTAAGATACTCCTCAAGGGTAGCCATTTTGATTTCTCAATCACTAACATTTCCCAAGCAACTACAAAAGTGCTTGAAATACAGAAAGTGCTCTGTAAATATTTGTTGAATACATGAAAATGGAAAAGTGAAGCCTCTTGACCTGTATTTTTCAAATGATATTCCTAAAGTTTGATGGTTTTGCTTTCCAGCAAACCATGTAGGCTTGATTTCTCTGAACAATTTTTCCAACCCCAACCACATTAGTTGTTTCACAATAAAGAGCCAACAGTTGCAACTTATCTAAGTCATAAGGAAACCAAGTTAGAGGAAATGGTTGTCAGGAAAAGAAGTTCACATACAGGAAGCATCTCCTCTCATTCTGGGTGGGAATGGGTGGTGGACAAGCATTGGATGGTAACTCACATCATCCTCCTGACTTCTGATTCTGGGTTCTTTCTTCATTAAATCCATTCACATTAAAGTTCTTTTCTTCTCAGATGATGAGAGCCTTGAAAATGATACTTATTAGTTAGCTACATTTAAGGGCAGTACTAATTAAAGTTTTGCTGAATCTGAGGTTTGGGCAAGTATCCTCTCCTGACATAAGTGGTCAAATTTCCCAGAGTAAGTTCTCCATCTATTCTATATATTCTGTGCTTCTTAGAATAATACATCAGACAGAAAGGACAGTATAGGCAAATTCCCTCATTGTACAAATGAAAAACCTGAGGCCTCGACAGGAAGAGGAACTAGTCCTATCAAATTATGTTGTCCTCTCCCTACACTGAATCAAGACTGAGACCATCTTTTCCAACCTTCTAAATGTTCTCAGGCAGCAGATGATGGGAGAAAGAACCGAAGTGTGCTCCAAACCAAGTCTTGAGACTCAAAGACATGTGAGAGAAACTTCCTGAGGCAAAACAGAGTCTCTGTTTAGGTTCAAACCCCAACCCTATCTGCTACTTGCCAGGTGACCATCCGTAAATTCCTTAATCTCTCTGAGTCTGTTACCTCATTGGTTAAATGAGAATAAATGAGATCAAAATGTAAGTTATTATGAATGTTATAACAAATAAAACCTCTGACTCACCTAGCAAGATCCTGTTAGTGCAATTACTTCTTGTGTTAAGACTCTGCACTCATTGCTGAGGTGTAAGTACATTAAGTCCAGAGAAGAAATGTGCCATTTTAATTTTTCTCATTAAACTTGGCTTTCCAATACCTGCTTCATTTCTCTTTGGGTTTCTTCCATGTCTTGCTATCTCTGGCTGGGTGTGTTATTTCTCCTCTTTCCTGTCCATTTTGCTTTTATCTCCAGCTTTGTAGGAGATGGTGCTAGTGGTGTTTTCCAGGTGCATTTCCACCACTGTGGAAAGAGAAGTGCACAGAAAGTTCATCCAACAGATTTGGAGTGGACAGCTTTTCCTAAGTTCCAAAAACTCAACTAGATTTTGTGGGTGGTGATTTCTTCTTTTCTGTTTTGGGGACCACATGGAAGGATTTATTTTTCTTGAGTCATGTGATACAGTCAGGAAAAAGAACACTCTAGATGTGGCAAATAGGAAATTTTGCTACATAGGAAAATATACTACCTAGAAACAAAAGGGGCTTACATCTAGAAATCAGACAACATAGGGCACCAGATTAAGTAGAGTTGATAAAAGAAGTTTTATATCTTTCTTTTGCATCATTTTGGAGAATTCTGAGAGATGTGGCCACATCTCTGAGCCCATACACAATCTGAATTATTTCCCAACTTTGTTTTCTTTTTATGTTAAACCATCACAATCTTTTTTTTTTTCTTGAATTACATATCTCTTGGGCAAGTTGAAGGAAATCGTGAAAGGATTAAAATTTTACCCCCCACCTCAGACACGTTTTGCCACTGACATTGTCTTTTAGCAGATTATCTAAGGAGGTTGCATCATTTGAAAGTACTGCTCAGTTTTCATCTTTTTTTGATGGATTTGGAGTTTACTCCCATGGACAGTAAAAAAACCAAAGGTCATTCATACCTTGAATTCATATAATATGAAGATTTTCTTCCTCCTGCTCATTCTTGTATTGTTTGTTTGTTCTAAAGATTTTATTTATTTATTCATGAGAGACACACAGAAAGAGGCAGAAACATAGGCAGAGGGGGCAGCAGGCTCCTCGCAGGGAGCCTGATGTGGGACTCGATTCCCGGACCTGGAATCAGGTCCTGAGCCAAAGGCAGACATTCAACCGGTGAGCCACTCAGGTGTCCCCCTCCTCATTCTTGTTTTAATCCATCTCCACCTTCTCTTTTGAACTTCAGGAATTTTTGTTCTTAAATCTCTGTCCGGGAGATATCTAGAGACAGCAAGCAGCATTCAGAAAATACTGTTTATCTTTCAGTTGACATGATCTAGAAATAGTAAACTTGAGATTCATCAACTATCGTCCAAGTGTTATACCTTCAATTTACTCTTCATTGATCTTACTCCTTAGGAGTTTTCGATGGTCAGTAAACTTCCTGAAACTTAACGTACAACTTTGTACCTTTGGGTTTAGGTAAGCAAAGGGCATATAGCTTTCATTATATGTTCAAAGGATTAACTGGTTAAAATTAAAAAGTAAAAGTTAGGAACCACTGAGGTAATACCTAAAAAGAAAGCTAATCTGTTTAGTCTTAGCACATTTAAAGTTAATTAGACTAAACCTGTGAGACACCATTCATGTTCACTTGCTGACCTCTGGAAAGATTGTGTGTAGTCTTCTGGACTCTCCAGTCCGCAGAAGACAGGCAATGGGCAGAAGGAAGCAGTGGAGCTCTCCTCCCTCAATGCGGAAAGTCCACGAGGTCACTGGAATTCCCTGCGCGCTGCTCTCCATTTCTTACCCTGCCTGTTGTATTTTGCCTCTCGCCCCAGTCCGGAAGCATACTAAAAGAGTTTAGAAGGCTAATTCACCCAGGGAGGAAATCGCTGCCTGGTTGAGCTGGTTATTGTTTTATCTGCCACTAAAAGACAGCATGGACTAAAACTGTAGTTTCCATGTTAGATTCTTCTGGGTTCATGTGAATAAAACAATAGACAAAGATAAACATTTTTTCTTCCTTTTGTTGATATTGCTCCTGTTGGGGAAGGTTCTGGGAATTGTACTTTCACCCAAGAAATGTTTCCAGGGCACCTGTTAATTGCAAGTACTGAGCCAGGTGCTGGCACACAGTATAAATAAGATAGATGTGGCCTCTGACCTCGTGGAATTTCCAGTCAAGTGAGTGAGATATAAAAACAAACAATTACACAAATGGGTTGAGTGTTCTTCATTTTAACAAAATCTACCAACATGGTATACAAATGGTGACAAATGGTGTCTTAAATATTTCAGCAATCCCCAATGCCAAGGTTGGGAAAAGAACTAGTTAAGGTGAAGCTCATGTTATGAAAGGCAACACTTTAAGACAATCAAAACTTTAAGGAGAGTTGTGAGAAACAAAATAAAGGAATTACAACATAAGACTTGTTTTCTGCTTAAGCTACTTTCTTAAACCACTTGCTGAGTTTCATTCTCAACACAGCTTTTTAAAGTATCACGTCTGGAACAAGCAAACGATAAAAATAATAAAAGAACTTTTGAGAAAAGAAGAAAACTATCCTTAAGAAATCATATCACCTTGCTTCAACATTTTCATAACTTTTTTTCTTCTGTTACTTGACTCAGTTGTTTCTGTGACTCTTGTTTACCTCCAGACATAAACACATGCATAAGTCCAGTCATTTCTAACATAGCAACTTCCTTTTCTGCCAAGTGATTTCATTTCCTATGGGCTTTACTTCACACGAAAGAAACTCTAGTGACAAATAATATATAATTGTTGTTATTTTGAAGATATATTTTATTGCGAACATTGAAGTAAATAATCTCTAAGTGGTTTTAGTATAAATCTAGTATGGTTTATATAAATCTATTTTATAAATTATATAAATTTAGCACAAATCTATATAAATTTAGTATAAATCTATTTTCTAAAGAGAATATGTGTACAAACTTTTGTTTTATAGGTTTAACAAAGAAACGACTACAAGTAGATATTTTCATTTGATTTTTTCCCATATTTAAGACAGATATCCCAAGTTCATTATAAATGCCTATTTCTACAACCAGCCTCTCCCTCCAATCCCATTCTTTAAACATCCTCTCAAAATCTCCATGGATTTGGGAGATAGAACTGAAACTGTACTCAGTTTTTGTGTGTGTCAACAGTACTTTTTTAAAACACACAAACAAATAAATTTAATCATTAGGTATAAACAAAGTTCTACAAGTGGAAGGGAAAAAAAGCAGCCAGATAGAAGCTTGAAGAGATTTGTTGTGTTGATGTATCTTTACTTTTTGATTAGTGAACTTTTATTTTTAAAATATTTATTTATTTATTTATTTATTTATTTATTTATTTATTTATTATTTATTTGAGAGAGAGAAAGAGAACAAGCAAGGGGAGTGGTAGAGGGAGAGGGAAAAGCAGGCAACCTGTTGAGCAAGGAGCCAGGTTAGGACTTGATGCAGGCTTGATGTGGGGTCATCACATCACCTGGACATGACCTGAGCCAAAGGCAGATGCTTAACCAATGGAGCCACCCAGGTGCCCCTGATTGGCAAACTTTTACAAAGCAGTGTGGTTCTCCCACTCCAGGCAAAGTGTGGTTCATGTGACAGATTAGAGGGGAAGAAAACTGACATTTACTGAGTATCTCCTATGTGCCCGGCACCACTTTTGGCATAATTTAGTTATTTCCTCATTTAACTCTCTGGAAGTGGTATTAGGATCATTTTAGAGATGAACAAACTGACACTCAGGTTAAAAAACTCCTCATGGTTGTTAAGCTGCTAAGTGGGGAACTAGGCCTGAAGGTAGGTTTGTCTTAATCCAACACCTATGCTGCATACATTTAAAATTTAGTTATTCTGACTTGCCATTGCCCAAAACCAATGCGTTTAGCTGTTTGATTCTCCAACTTGTCAAGACTGGAAAATGCCTTTTATCTCAAGGTAGAGAACACTTTTAGCAGCATGAGCCAACTTAGCATTTTTACAAATTGTAAACTGGAGATATTTGAACTTGGAAATGGAGCTGAAATGTCCTTGAGGCATTAGAGCAGATAAGTTATGCTATTAACAAGGTAAATATACGTGTTTATGATCTGTCAAAAGTAAGAACGTGTTTTACATCTTTCGGCTGAGTTTCACTGATTAAAATTTCAGGGGGTAGGGCAGCTTGAGTGGCTCAGCGGTTTAGCGCCTGCCTTCAGCCCAGGGCCTAATCCTGGAGATCCGGGATCGAGTCTGCGTTGGGCTCCCTGCATGGAGCCTGCTTCTCCCTCTGCCTGTGTCTCTGCCTCTCTCTCTCTCTCTCTCTCTCTCTCATGAATAAATAAATAAAATCTTTCAAAAAAAATTCAGGGGCTAGATATTTTATATTTATGATTTAGCATTAATAACATTGTAAGTCAATTCCATGATATATGTTTAGCATCTGTCGAAGGTTCTCTTAATCTTGAGGACTGCTAAGCTTAAACTAATTTTCTCAAATGGAGAAAAAATTCCAGGTGCCAGTTAAGACTTTGCTATCAGGATTGGGAAAGTAGCTCAAATACTAGCAGCAGCAACACCAGCGTAGCGTCAGCTGGCTCAAGGTCTCTTCCTTAATAACTGTGGGACAAGATTCAAGCCCAGATTCATATCACTTCAAAGCCCATGTTTCCCCACCACATTCTGCTTTATTATGTAAATACAACTTTGGGGAATAGTTAAAAATAGCCCCTACCCTAAAATACCTATTTGCTGTGGGGGCAGAAGGACTTAGATGATTTAATATACCAAAAAGATACTCACCTTTCCCATGGGGAGTTTGATGAAAGAAGTTATGTATCAATGCAGAAAATTAAATACCCATCTTTATATTGGCTGCTTTTTTTTTTTTTAAAGATTTTATTTATTCATGAGAGACAGAGAGAAAGAGAAAGGCAGAGACACAGGCAGAGGGAGAAGCAGGCTCCATGCAGAGAGCCCGATGTGGGACTTGATCCCAGGATTCCAGGATTCCAGGATTCCAGGATTCCAGGATTCCAGGATCACACCCTGGGCCGAAGGCAGACGCTTAACCGCTGAGCCACCCAGGGATCCCCATATTGGTGCTTTTTTGAACTTTACTCTTTCTTGAATGATAGACTTGGTCCCATGGCTATGGTGAAGGTCTCTGGATGCTCTTCTCTCTTTGTTAAGTACTTCTTATGTCTCAGGAACTGGTTGAAACTTAAATGAACAGCTCAATGGTTGATAGATCCAAGAACTCTGCATTCATCCCTAGAGGGTAACAAAACATTTGTAATTGTGTGCAGCTTTGTTATTCAGCTAAAATTTTCTCTCTGCTCTATTTCAAACTGGCATTTCCTCAAACATGCTAATTATCCCATTTCCCCCTACTTAACCTCACTTAGTCCTAGTTATTATGAAATGCCTCACAAGGATTCCTTCACAGAGATGAAACAAGGCCCCAATTATTCCGCCTCTAGTCACTTTGTCTTTGTCCATCTTTTTGATGGAGAGAGGAATCCAAGGACATAATGCATCAAGGTTACATTGTGAGAGATGAACAACATGTGCAAAGAGGTCATTTCACCTTATAAATAAATCCTCCATTTAAAAAAAAGTGAGTATCTAGGTTAAAGAGAACTTGTTAGCTCAACATCTAAGGATGATGTTCTTAGACAATGAAGGAATGAGGGTAAGGAGATGTGGAATGAGATAATCTAAGGAATGAGATAAGGACATGGAACGGAGGGAAATGAGGTCCTTCTATAAGAAAGATTCAGCAGAAGTACGAAGGCAACCATGAGGGAAAAGTAGAAGAGTATCTGCAAATCCTTGGAACTCTGATCATCTTGGCGGTGTCACTAGTGTGATCGGGTCCTAATCATAATGAACTGGTTCAGTCATGTCAGAATCTGGCCTTGTGAGAATATGTCTTCACTGGACAAACCATCATGACTGAAGCAGAGACTGGGAATTTTCTTTAAGATGTAGATCTGAGCCACGCCCAGGGGGAGGGTGGCTCAGTGGTTTAGCACCTGCCTTCGGCCCCGGGCATGGTCCTGGAGTCCCGGGATCGAGTCCCATATCGGGCTCCCTGCATGGAGCCTGCTTTTCTCTCTGCCTATGTCTCTCTCTCTCTCTCTCTCTGTGTCTCTCATGGATAAATAAATAAAATCTTTTTAAAAAATAATATGTAGGTCTTGCTAACATGTCTGGCCCCAACTTTTTCCACTCCTCACTTCAGATTCTGTTTTTCATACTGTGCTCTATAATATCTGAAACCCAGTGGCCACATTCTTTTACATCCCATTACCTTGTACTTGCTATTCCCTCCACTGGCAATTTAGTCATTCCTTTTCCCCACCCCACTCGTCTTCTCAACACCAACATTAGGTCAGTTTTGAGGTCATTTCTTCAGAAAATCTCTATTCATCAAAACTGCATCAGAGGTCCTGCTTACTTGCTCCCCATTACTGTATTGTACTTGTTTGTATGACTATCCATAATCTGCACTAGACTGGAAACTCCTTTAAGTCAGAGACTGTATCTTATTTACATAGTATTTACATCTCCCACTACAGTATCTAGCATTAGCAAATAACCAATGTATATTAAATGAATAGATGAACAATCACGTTCCTGAAATTAAGTAGAGTTAAAAACAATAAGAACTGTATTATATATAAACATTTACTTTCCTACAAAAGGCAATGTAGCTCCTGTACTACTTATTCCTCAAGTCTTAGGTTATTTGAAGGAAGAAAAAGAAACACAATTACAGGAATACCTCAAAGATATTTTGAGTTTGGTTCCAGATCACCGCAATAATGCAAGTCAAATAAATGTTTTGGTTTTCCAGTGCCTATAAAAGCTATGTTTACACTACATGTCAGTCTATTCAATGTGCTGTAACATTATGGCTAAAGAAAAATATACATACCTTAATTACAAATACTTTATTGCTAAAAAATGCTAATCATCATCTGAACTTTCAGTGAGTTATAATCTTTTTACTGATGGAGGGTCCTGCCTCCAAGTTGCTCTGTTGAGCAGTCAGGGTGGTGTTTGCTGAAGACTGAGGTGGCTGTCACAGTCTCTTAAAATAAGACAACAATGAAGTTTGCCACATTGGTTGATTCTTTTATGAACAATTTCTCTGTAGCATGAAGTACTGTTTGATAGCATTTTACCCACAGTAGAACTTCTTTCAGAGCTGGAAACATTCTTCTCAAACCCTGATGCTGCTATCAACTAAGTTTATGTAGTATTCCAAATCATTTTATCATTCACTATAGCATCTTTGCCAGATGTGGATTCCATCTCAAGAAACCACTTTCTTTGTTCATCCATAAGAACTAACTCCTTATCCATTCAAGTTTTATCAATGAAATTGCAGCGATTCAATCATATCTTCAGACTCCACTTCTAATTCTCATTCTCTTGCTATTTCCACTACACCTGCAGTTACTGCCTCCACTAAAGTCTTAACTCCTCAAAGTCATCCATGAGGGTTGGATTCAACTTCTTTGAATTCTTGTGAAAATATTAATATTTTGAACTCTTCCCATTAATCACAATTGTCCCTAATGGCATCTAAAATGATGATGAATCCTTTCCAGAAGGTTTTCAATTTACTTTGCTCAGATCCATCAGAGGAATCATTATCTATGGCAGCTATAGCCTTATGAAATGTATTTCTTGAATAATATGCCTTGAAAGTTGAAATTAATCCTTGATCTATGGGCTACAGAATGGATGCTGTGTTATGTTAAGCAGGCATGCAAACAACATTAATCTCATTGTACATCTCCATCAGAGCTTTTGGGGGACCAGTTTCTTTGTCAATTAGCAGTAATATTTTGAAAGGAATCTTTTTTTTTCTGAGCATTAGATAGTGGCCTTGAAAAATTCAGTAAGCCATGTTGTAAATAAATGTGCTGTCATCCAGGCTTCCCTGTTCCTTTTAGACACCACAGACAGAGTATATTTGGCATAATTCTTAAAAACCCTAGGCTTTTTGAGATGGCAAATAAGCATTGTCTTCAACTTAAGGTCATCAGCTCTGTTAGCACCTAACAAGCAAATCAGCCTGTCTTTTGAAGCTTTGAAGCCAGGCATTGACTTTTCCTCTTCCACTATGAAAGCCCTAGATGGCATCTCTTCCAATGGAAGGCTATTTTGTCTACACTGAAAATCTGTTACTTAGTGTAGTCACCTTCATGAATAATCTTAGCTAGATCTTCTGGATCACTTCCTGCAATTTCTTCATCAGCACTTCCTGCTTCAACTTGCCCTTTGATGTTGTGGAGATTCCTTCTTTCCTCAAATCTCATGAATCAACTACTGCTAGCTCCAAACTTTTCTTTCTGCAGCTTACGTACCTCTCTCAGCCATCATGGAATTGAAGAGAGTTAAAGCCTTGCTCTGGATTACCCTTTGGCTTAAGTGAATGTTGTGACTGGTTTGATAGGTCATCCAGATCCCTTGAACTCTCTCCATATCAGTAATAAGGCTGTTTTCCTTCTTATCATTCCTGTGTTCACTGGAGTAGCATTTCTAAATATCTTCAAGAGCTTTTACTTTACATTTACAACTTGGCTGTTTAGCCTAAGAAGCCTAGTTTTAGGCCTGTCTTGGCTTTTGACATGTCTTCTTTACTAATCTTAATCATTTCTTGTTTTTGATAAAATAAAATGAGAGATGTGCAACCTTCTTTTCACGTGAATATTTAAAGGTCATTGTAGTATTATTAATTAGCCTAATTTAAATATTGTTGTGTCTCAGAGAATAGAGAGTCCCGAGAAGAGAGAGAAACATGGGAAACAGCTGGTGGGTGCAGCAGTCAGAATACATACCTTTATTGATTAAGTTTGTCATCTTCTATGAGTGTAGTTTGTGGCATTCCAAAACAATTACAATAGTGACATCAAAGATGAGTGATCACAGATCACCATAGTAAATATGATACTAATGAAAACATCTGAAATATTGTCAGAATTACCAAAATGTGACACAAAGATGCAAAGTGAGTAAATGTTGTTAGACAATAGCTATAGACTTGCTCATCAAAGGGTTGCCACAAATCTGTTTATAAAAAACGCAATACCTGCAAAGTGCAATAAAACAAAGCACAGTAAAATGATGTATGCCTCTACTAAGAAACTGTATAACCTCTTTGTAAAAGACTCAAACATGACATTTGTCTCCCCATACACTAGTGTGGACAAGCTACTGCTTTATTGAGCTTCCTAGGAAATAAGATGTGAATCAACCGAATTATTTATAAATTGTGTAATTGCCCAGAGGTGAACAGAGTCTTAGTCCTTCTCTCAGTGTTTTCTATCTGAAAAAAAAAAAAAAAAAAAAAAAACCTCAAACTAATCTCTGAGGATCCAAGGAGAGAATAAGAAACTTCACAATCTTCACTGAGTCATAAAAAGATGTCTTTGTATCATAGTATCCTCATGAGAAGTTCTTTCTAGTCCCCTTTGTGAATGCTTTTAGAGTAGGGTTAATAAAAGTAAGTTTTTGAACCATCACCATTGTTACTTAGATATACGAACTTGGAGACATTGTTATGTTTCCTCATCTGTAAATGTTCATAAATGAACATGATCACCTAAGGCATTGCTGTGAGGATAATTACTACACCCATGCACATAGTCCCTGACATCAAGAAAATTTAAGTGATATATAAAAAGTTAAGCTGTGGCCACCACACAAATCTTTCAGCAAAGAAACTTTTCTCCCCAAACCACAAATGCTCAGATTCTGAAAATTGTTACTCCTGCCCTAATTTTCAATCATTTTTTGTCAAAGAATTTAATTTAAATCTTATATCAATGTTTAAATGAGTTACTTCCTCAAGTGTTCTGGAATTCTACAGATTTTGAAACTCTCCATATTCTAGATTTTCATTTGAAAGGGCAACTTGAACCAGTTACCCACTTCGGTGATAGAAAATGCAAAAGGGAAAAACATATACAACCAGTTACCTGAAAGGGCAACTTGCATGCTAATGCAGTCACATTTTTATTTGGAACTTTAATTTTAGAATACTATAACTATAACTGATGATGTTTCTATTTCATTATATTGTTACATTGCAGGATGTAAGCTGGCTTAACTGGTATTTCAGAAACTGATCTTTTATCAAGAATGCCTCTACAGCAAATGAGATTTTCAGGAAATAATTAGTGATTGACTATCCTTGCAGTATGGAAATCAATATCTGATAAAAATGAGAAATATAAGTTATAGCATTTGGAATAGGTGAGAATTTACCAGTTTAAAAATTAAGCCAGGAAGTTTACAGATATTAACCTTAAGAGATGGGGGGTATTATTAAACTCATTTTGTAGATACAGAAGCTTTAACTCAGGAAGTTTAAAAGTCATACAAAAATTAGGTGGCTGAACCAGAGTTTGAACCTAGATGCTTTTATCTACTACACATACACTGCTTACTTTCCCATTAAATACCACTTCATCCCACCCCAACCAAGTAGTCCTAGGGAACCACTTCCTGGAGCATAGACATATCTTCATTCACCTGTCCTTGAGCAATGTCTTTATGTAGAATGTGCTGTTTTTCTCCATTTTCTCATTCTTCAACATTTTGCTCACACTGCTTATGGAATATTCTGTCCTTATGCCCTTGTTGAAATTAATCTATTAGAGCCACTTATCTGTCTTCAATAAAAGTGGTTGACAAGATTGCCTTCTCTATCATTGCAACACATGTAATTTACCTAAAGAAATGACCTTGCCCTAAAAAAGTAATCATAAATGACCTTACTCTAACAACCGTCAGATAGTACAACAATAAATTTATTTATACATGGAAAAGTACAACTGATAATGTATCAAAGAAGCTTGAATATTTAACAAATATTTTTAAACATGTTTTAAAAGACATATGTTTTAAATAAAATGAATTAAATCATGTTAAAGATCAAATAGAACTTCGAACATGCCAAAATTCTGATGAGACAAATTTGATGATGACTCACTTCTGCCCTCAAAGGGCAGGAGGTTGGTTGCATATTGTGGAATTTCCTCTGACATAATTGAAGAATGAGGCTGCATATTCTCTGCTGCTCTGAATAATATAAAATGCCACAGAAGCTCTCCATCCAACAGAAGTCCTTTGGGACAGCAGAGCTCACAAGCGTCTGGGACAAGAGCCAGAAAGAAACCAGAACGAAGGCACCTTGTGTAAACATGACTTCCAAGCTGGCTGTTGCTCTCTTGGCAGCTTTTGTCCTTTCTGCAGCTCTCTGTGAAGGTAAGCAGACTTTTCTGGTTTACAGAGTTTTCCTGTGTCTGAATGTGATCCTCAGATAGCAAGATTACCCTTAATGCTTTAATAACAAATATCCTTTTTATTCAAGTAAAGGAAATAATATTTGCAGTCACTTAACATTAAATTGAAGCTTTGTTTAGATTTTATCTCTACAACACTTAGAAAAGTATAAAGTTTAATTAATATAGACATCTTGTTCCTATTTTCCGTGCTCTATAGGATGTATACATATAAATGCATTAATATAAATCTATAGAGTGTATCTTTTTAAAAAGATATATTTATTTATTTTTAGAGAGTGAGAGAAAGGTGGGGGGGTAGAGACGGGGAGAGAGAGAGAGAGAGAGAGAGAATTTCAAGCAGACTCCCAGCTGAGTGTGGAGCCCAATGTGGGGCCCAATCTAACCACCCTGAGATCATGACCTGAGCCTAAATCAGGTGTGAGATGCTTAACCAACTGAGCGCCCTAGAGTATATCTTATTAGGGCCACAATTACCCATATTATTTATTAATATTGAGCAGATAACTCAGGTAATTTTACTACATGTACTGTTTTATTGACGAACTTCAGACAACTATCATTTCCTGTTTGGTTTAAAGACAACACCCTAACAAATTGTAAATCTTCTTGGAATCCCTCCCATGAAAGAAATACAGTTAGAAATGTTTATAGCATAGAGTTCTTACATTTTTCTTTTTTCTGCTAAGCATTAAAGATTTTGCTAAGATCTGAGACATCTTTGTGCAATTTCTATTGCTATTAATTCTTTCCAAAGGCAATTTTTCTGTTACTGAATTTTAGGTTATATCCTATAAATAGCATTGTGGTATCATAGAAGATTACACAATATCAAGTAGAAAAAAAAGTACCATAAGGATGTCAACATTTCACAAAGTCAACTCCAAGTCTTATGCAGGAAGTCAATCAATGTTGTCATTAATGACAGCATTTTTTTTTTTAACTGAATTTAGGGGCTAGGAGAATATCCAGCCTTCTCCTTCAAGAATTAGTTTACTAAAGATGTGATGTTTACCAAACATACAGTTACCAAATTATCAACTTGGAATTAAGGAGAGAAAGTAAGTGACCAGCAGAGTCATGTTTGTGATGAAATTAATCCTAGCTTTTATTATTTTTTCACAGCTGCAGTTCTGTCAAGAGTCAGTTCAGAACTTCGATGCCAGTGTATAAAAACACACTCCACACCTTTCCATCCCAAATATATTAAAGAACTGAGAGTGATTGACAGTGGCCCACATTGTGAAAACTCAGAAATCATGTAAGTACTTTCAAAAGATATTTTACTTCGGCAAATCCATAATTGAGGAAGGTGGAAATATCCAACAAAATTCTAGGTGTAGGAATACAATAGTGGGCAGAACAGAAAGGAAAGATTCTTTGTCTCTATGACATTTAAATATGGTACCTTCCATTCACCATAGTTAAAAATGTCTTGGACCCACATTTTATGGTTATACTACAGGAACTACAACTCGAAGGGCAAAGGGATGTCTGAAACCTGCTAAATACTGATTTAGTCATATCTCTTTTATTTCAGTGTAAAGCTTTTCAATGGAAATGAGGTGTGCCTGGACCCCAAGGAAAAATGGGTACAAAAGGTTGTGCAGATATTTTTAAAGAAGTAAGTTTTTTTTTTTTTTAACTTTAGATTCTTCATTTACCCTGAGACATATAGTCTAAATGTTAGCCTATAAATTTCCTCTTGCTGCTGGAAGTCTACTCTTTTGGAAATTTGCCTCTTTAATTAAAAAACAAAAAAATAGTAGCAATAGTGAGTTTGTTGTACTCATAACTGGGAAGACCATACATGTCAGTTTGTCCAGTGAAGTCTGGGCTTATGCCTGTGCCCTGTATCAGTGATATGGTTCCCTTTCATTCTCAGAAGTGTTCTGGTTTAGATGATAATTTATCTTTCTACTCATAATTGAAAATTAGAGTATTTCTAACACATGAATATCTGAGATTATTTATTTCCATAGTATATATATTTTCAAGAATGATACTTTCCTCCTTATTAGACATTTAATTAAAATTTGTTTTATTTTATTTATTTTCAGGGCTGAGAAACAAGATCCGTGAAACAACAAACACATTCTCTGTGGTTTCCAAGAATTCCTCAGGAAAGATGCCAATGAGACTTCAAAAAAATCTATTTCAGTACTTCATGTCCCGTGTAGACCTGGTGTAGGATTGCCAGATAAAAATACAGTATGCCCAGTTAGATTTGAATATTAAGTAAAACAATGAATAGTTTTTTTCTAAAGTCTCATATATGTTGCCCTATTCAATGTCTAGGCACACTTACATTAAACATATTATTCATTGTTTGCTGTAAATTCAAATGTAGCTGGAAATCCTGGATATATTTTGTTGTTGTTACATCTTTCCACCTCACCTACAGGCCAGGATGCATGAGTCCCTTTTCAACCTTGCCTTGGTCTCTTCTTTATTCCTCAACTGGAGAAAAGGTATCAGCAAGCATCCTACCTCACAGAAATATGAGGACATATGGAAGCACTTTAACTTTTTCTCATGTTGTCTAAATTATGTTCAAGTGAAACTTGTTTGCCTATTTATTATTTATGTATTTATTTAAGAAACAAATATGGGAATATCTGTGCATAAATTTGGAAAAATAGGAAAGGAAGCATTGTTGATAAGTTAGTATAATGATGGTAGTGAATTTATATTTATTTTGGTATTTAGTGATGTTATATTAAAGAACTATTTTGTTTTGTTTTTTTTTTTTTAAAGAACTATTTTGAACAAGGTTGCTAGATTTAGCAAAATTAAAAATGAGATACTCATTTAATTTTGATTTCAAACAATAATTTTTTATTATATTATTATTTATCTGAAATTTCAATTGAACCGCAATCCTACTTTTGATACTCCTAGTCTTGTCTATTCACTGACAGCCTTGTTCAATGCTGGGTTGAATGATCAGAACCCTGAGTTAGAATTGTTTCTCCAAAGAGCAAAAACTCGACAAGCAATATTAATGAAGTAATTTCTTGCCAGTTAAAATTTGTATATTTATAATATACAAATAGATTCTTATAATTTTACTTATTGTGTTCTTAAACACTGACTTTTTTGACTTTAAGATGCTTTTATATGTTTCCCAAGAGATTTTTTTTTCCTCCTATTTTTGATGCTATGGAAATAAAAATGTAAAATATTTAAAATAAAACTTATTGTCAAAGTCATCAGGTGTTTGTCTTTCTTTGGTAGTTATTGATTTATTTTTTTACATTAAAAATAATATTTTGAGTTGAAAAGCATAGATGCTTGGGGTTCCTGGGTGGCTTAGTCAGTTAAGTGTCTGACTCTTGGTTTCAGCTCAGGCCACGATCTCAGAATCCTGAGACCCAGCCCTGCATAGATTTCCACACTTGGCATGGAGGCTGCTTGGGATTCTCACTCTCCCTTGGTCTCTATCCCCTCTCCTGTTCTCTCTCTGTCTCTCTCAAATAAGTAAATAAAGTCTAATAAACAAACAAAAATGCTTCTCTCAGTGTTTTTTATATTATGTGGAAAATTATAAACCTTTGTAAAAAAACAAATTTTTTTCAGAGATGGGTTACAAACAGTAGTCCTTTCCATAGAGTGATGGAAATTTTCTCAACTCCCCAATTGTATTCCATTTTGCTAATAACAGTGACTTACGATTTTTAATTAACCAACCCAGGTATTTGTACAGCTTAGTACATCTGAGCACTCTGTGAAAGAGGGAAGCTGATACTCATTATAAGGCACTTCTCAACTAATTGGGGAGTAAAACTGACACCTATGAGATAAGGAATTTTAAATATGATTAAAGACCAAGTATATTTATAAATAAGTCAAACAAAACTCTTAAAAGTAAAAATGCAATAATTTGACTAAAATACTCAGTGGAGAAGTTTTATAACAGAGTAGACACTGCTGAAAAAAAAAAAAATCAGAGATCCAGGAACTAAAACCAAAGAACTTTATCTGGAGTTCACATCAGAGAGATATAGATGTAATGAATAGAGAAAAACAATGAGAAGACATGGGAGATTTAGGGATAAGGTCTTACTATATCTAGTTGGATTTTTCCAGGCAGAGGAGAGAGGAAAGGGTTAGGAACATTTGAAGTGACAATGGCTAAAAACGTACCACGTGAAGAAGAATAACAACTCATAGTTTCAAGAAATCCAACTTATCAATGCCTAACTTTACATTTCTGGTCAAGAAAGATGGATCTTAGAACTCTGATTCACTTTAATCCACCTCCCAGCTCATTTACTAATGCTTTTAGTTATTTTAAGTCCACTTTCTTTTAAAGCTCTACAAAGTTGAGAGGAAGAGAGTCCTCTCCTATTTTTCTCACTCATTGGTTCATATTGCAACCTGCTTTTCCAATGTCATGTAGCTCCTTATAACTACTCAGGTACCTGTAGGTGCCATTTCCTCTATGGGTCTACATTATCTGTGGTGCGGAACACAAAGCTAATTCTTTCTCTCCTCTAATTCCCAATATGCTTTAGCACAAAAATGTGCAGCCCAATAACATTAATGAAAGATTTATGAATAAAGCACAAGCAGGAACCAACTGGAAATTCAACCCTGGTACTCACTGTTCCTAAAATCATTGTTTCCCTCTCAAGGTGAGTTCTTCCTGCCTATATTTCTTCTCAGACCCTGTTATATAGGGTGTCTTCTTCCTCAGAGTTCTGCCTAAGTTTCATTTCCACATTCTCCTCTTCAGATTCAAGTTCCCTTGTCTTACTACTCTTTGCAGTCTCCCATCTTGTGGATCTTATACATAATGAACAAAACAGAGAGCAAACAAGTAATTTTAACAAAATGTTCATAGGAAAGATACAGGATTGTTCATAAGCAGGTAGCAAAGAGTTATCTTACCTAACTAGACTCGGCTTCACTGAGAAAATGTAAACGAGAGTCTGAAGGATGAGTAGGAGTTAGCCCACAAAGGGAAGAAGGATGTGTGAGAAAGGGTGGTCTAGACATCAGGGGAGAAGTAATTTGCAGGCAAGCGCATGACACAAATCGAGAAGTGAAATAATTTCAGTGTGGCTAGAGTTTGGCATGAAGGAGAACAAATATTAATAGATCAAGCTATGTTAAATGGACTATGGACTCACTAATGGGCTTAGATTTGGGATTGAAAACTTCTGGTAGATTCCAGTTACCCTCATTTTAAATTGTGAAGCTAATAGGCTATTCTTCTTGGGTCTCCTCCCGAAAGGAAGTGAGAAGCCATAAAAAAGAACAGTCTGATCTTGGGGGATTTTTATTGCCATTTGTATTATTATTTTTATTAGAGACAATAACAGTGTTCACCTTAAAATTGCATTAATTATAAAATACACACATAGTACATTCAACAAGCAAAACTGACTAGTTTTCGTAATTGCTATGTTAAGATACGGGATTTTTGTTGTTGTTGTTGTTTGTTTTTGCTAAAAATGCATCAAGAAATAGATTCATAGGTTAAAGTTACCTAAGCAGAATCTTTTATTCTCAAGATTTTGATAAATAAGTAGATAATTTGAAACATCAAAGAACTCCCAACTTTATACAAAACCTTTTCCTGTGATAATTACACATTGTTAATATGATCAGTGTCTAACATTGGAAGCCAGGTGAAAACAACTGCACCAATCTGGTAAATCTTAACAATGACTATTTCCTTAAAAATCTACTTATTTTCATCCTTAGCGCCTTTAAAATGTGCTAACAGATTTTCCCCCACTTTCTCGTTTATGTTGTCAGTGCTATAGGACAGCAAAGTATTCTATCAAAAAGGCAATTCATAGATCAAACTAGAGATTAGGCATCATGTAAACAAGCCAAAAAGGAACAATGTAAAAGAATAAGAGAATCATGAGAGAGCAAGAGCGAGAGAAAAGGAAAAGCCAGTCAATTTGCTGAACTGAAAATTTTTGTTTTATTTTGCAGAAGTGATATTAGTAAAATTATGTGTGTAGTCATGGGTTTTGTTTTGCTTTTTTGTTTTTTTTTAAACAATTTTTAAAAAGATTTTATTTATTCATGAGAGACATAAAGAGAGAGAGAGGCAGGGACACAGGCAGAGGGAGAAGCAGGCTCCATGCAGGGAGCCCGACGTGGTGCTGGACCTCGGGACTCCAGGATCACGCGGTGGTCAGAAGGCAGGTGCTAAACCGCTGAGCCGCCCAGGGATCCCTAGACATGGGTTTTATTTATATAGACACAGACTTTGACACAAACTTGAACTTGCAATCTATTACTCTATAACTTTAATCCATTCATATGGAATACAATTTAAAAATCCAATTTTACCAAGTAGAAACATAAATGTAAAAATACAAATACACATGCGCAAAATAAAAAGGGATAGAGAGATAATAATAAAGTGCTCACCTTAAAACTGCATTAAATGTAAAATACTATAATGCATAATACATCATATGTACAACATACAAATAATTTTCATAACTGCTATTTATTTGTTTGCTAGAAATGGACCAAGACATAGATTCATAGGTTAAGGTTACCTAAGCAAAATCTTTTATTATCAAGATTTTGGCAAATCAGCAGAAAATAATTTCTTACTATAATACATTTGTTTTGCCATCCAGGCTAGGTTTGAAAACTTCAGAAAAAAAGATGGAAAACCATTTTGCTTTTGGCTTGTGGTAGTAATACAGCAAACAAAAATTGCTTAAGACTGCATTAACCCTGCATAACGAAAAAAAGCTTAAAAAGCAATAATTTCTCCATTACTCACTTAAAAAAAAAAAAAAAAAAACAGAAGCCAGCAATTGCCCGACATTTAGTAACCATCAGCTGAATTTGCAGACATCACAGACAACAGATAGGGAAATTTTTGATGTAACACAGTAAATACCAGGCTGTTTGTTCCCACAAGATTTACACATGGAGCAATCAGGAATTCTCCAAAAGATTACTTAAGGGTCAAAGAACCCAACTCCCAGTGAGTTAAGAAAGAGGACTTTCTACACTTTTTGCATTCCCATAAATAAAAATCAAGTTAGATAAATATTATTGTTACAAGACTTTCCAACATCATTTAGTAAGCTGATAGACTTAAGAGTATATTGGAAAACCACGACGGGGAAAATATTTGCAGATATTTCCACGTAAAGTCTGCTTCAGACCTATCTAGAGGAATGTTCCAACAGCTTTGTAAAAAATCATGGTGCTGGGGCTGAAGGCCTATCTTAATGTATCTAGCAATTCGATTTCATAGGGCACAATTTTGCTCATGTTTTTATCATGATATGATGCGGTTCTTTTCACTGTCTGCTTCTTAAATTAATCTGCCATTTATCCCCTGCTGTTCAAAATACCTTCACATCTATATTTTTAGTGTTTCCCTAAATTAAATGCTTATGGGAAAGCAAGCTAAGAGATACCTCTGCCAGGATTTACTTTTTCCTTATGCTTCCAAAGGTTTTCACTATGCCCCTTGTAGGAATCCCATATAGAGACATGTTTTATTAAAGCGACAACCTGTTTCTGCTCAGGTCTCTACTGGTCTTCAGCAGCCTGAGTATGACTTATGTGAGTTAGCCTGCTACTGACTTTCTACACTAGTTTTATTCTTTTCTGACTATACACCAGTCACATTTAGTAAACAGCTCATTTGAAACTTGTCTTAAAGTTTGTTATTACTGATTCTATTTAAAATATATTTGGATGTTTAAAAAAAATCTCTTATTTATGGAATCCTCCTGCAAAGCTTGAATGAGGCCTCTACTCTGATGTGAAATGGACGCTGACTTCTATTTATAAGTCCTTTTCTATTACTAAATTTTTTCCTGAAGGTTTCTTTTCACTCTCCCAGGTTACTATCATTTTCTTTAATCTCAAAAGAGAAGTACAAGTAATATTGCATAGATTTTATGTAAGCTATGTGTTTTATGTTTCAATCCATACCTTCCCCAATCACTTAAAATTTTGATCAGATTTTATAGTGAACAAAAATAGATGAACTCTGATTTAAATATGGTATGCTCTGTGTAGCATTTATTAGGATTAGAATGAATGCCATTTTTATACTTGCCTTAAATATAATACATTAGTTCTTACAGATTTAAGTTTTGAAATTTTGACTCTTGAAAAAAATCTGTGGTATAAGAGAATATGGATTGACAATTTGATGCTGCTACATATATAACTGAAAAATGTAATTGAACAGCTAAATAAATGAATGCATGTTGAAAGCCAGTCCTCACTGTTGGAGTAGCTGCTCTCAGATAAGCAAGAGGAAGAGATTAAAATTGTCTATGTAGTGATGGATTAGAATTAGAGATATCAATATGAATTCATAGTTAGCTTAGTATAGATATAGATGGATGCATAAATAAAGACTTATAAAGACGTGCACCTGGGTGGCACAGTGGTTGAGCATCTGCCTTTGGCTCAGGGCATGATCCCAGAGTCCTGGGATCAAGTCCCACAGCAGGCTCCCTGCAGGGAGCCTGCTTCTCCCTCTGCCTATGTCTCTGCCTCTCTCTGTGTGTCTCTCATGAACAAATAAAGAAAAAATTTTAAAAAGGAAATACTTATAAAGAGGTTAGTAAATACAGATATATTTCCTTCTTTCATCTACTGATAGGACCTAGATGTGACGACACTCCAGTAGCAACAAGCACACCATTTTCCAATAAAATGAAGCAAGGATTTTTTTGAGAAATGTTTGGTCAGGGGACTGGGTCAAGACTATACAAGAAGTCTTAAGCATCCAGCTCTAGGAAGTAAGGAAGTGCCTCCCTCCAAAAAAACCCATGAGGGCATGTCAAAGAAGAACAGGAGCCAACTGAAAGCTGGAACTATGCCCAAAGTTTGAACAAATTGAGAACAAAATAAATATTGTAAACCCCAAACATAACAAAAATAGTCATGAGTCCATACTGATGTAAATAAATGGTTGAGTGAATAAATAAATGGAGAAGAGACAAATCTCCCATGCAGAAGAATTCCAAATAATTTACACAGATACTCCTTTCTCAAAGAGATGAAATGTAACTATGTACTCCTGGGTGTGGGCTGGGCATAATGACTTCACCCCCAAAAGAGTACCTTATGGAAGGGGAGGAAGAGTGACTTTACAGCAGAGAAACCTGAAAAATGTTATGTCAAACATCAACAGTGACAAATTATATTGATAGAATGCAATGAGGTAATGAAAATGGCACCTCACCCCCCTGGTCTTCCTCCTGAAAACCCATGATCTCATTCTAATCATAAGGAAAGCATGAGATAAATTCCAGTAGAGAGACAGTCTATAGTATTTCTGACCGGTGCTCCTCAAAACTGTCAAGGTTATCTTAAACAAGGAAGTTCTGAGAAACTGCTATATCTAAAATGAGTCTAAAAGACAACTAAGTGTAATGTATCCTGGATTAATTTTGGAACAGAAAAAGAAAGTTAGGTAAAACCCATGAAAATCTGAATAAAGTATGGGCTTCAGTTAATATTGTCTTAGTCAATTTAGGCTGCTATAAAAAAAGTACCATAGACTGGGTGGCTTGTAAACAACAGACTTTATTTCTCGCAGTTCTGGAGGTTGGAAATTCATGTCAGCCAGCCTGGGTTCTATTAAGGATTCTTTCCCCACTCGAAGTCTTCTGAGTCCTGCTTTGTCATCCCACATCACTCTCATGTCTTCTCATGAGAGCACTAATCCCTTTCAAGAGGCTTCTACTCTCATGGCCTAATTTCATCCTAAAGGACTTGCCTCTAAATACCATTACTTTGGGGGTTAGAATTTCAACATATAAATTTGGTGGTGGGGGACAGAACGTTCAGTCCATAACAATAATGTCACAGTATTGGTACCCCACTAATGTAAGATGTTAATAATTGGAGAAACTGGGTATAGGACATATGGAAACTCTCTATAGTATTATCTCAATTTTTCTATAAATCAAAAACTGTTTTTTAAAAAATAAGTCTATTTTAAAAAATAAGTAGGGAGATGGGAACAAAGTAAATAAATAACCTACATCATGTAGTAACTTGTAGTTTTCTGCCAATAACAATAAACTTGGTACATGGACTATGAAACTGGTCTGTAGGGAGTATGTCCCTTAGGCAGAGATAGAGCTAAGCTTATCATTAATCACATCTGTACAGCTTTGTCTTTCCTTTCTTGAGGTTTGCTACTAAAATTATGCTGGGCTTTGAAAACTTGCCAAATCACTAAATATATTTCTCAAAATATATCAAGGTTCTTCTTTAAAAATAATAATCATATTCTGTGACCAAACAGGTTAGAAAAACGTAAATAACAGCTAAGTATCATCAGCAGGAGGTCATAGATATTGTGGTGAACTGGGAAACACATGGTCTGCCTGGAAACATAATAATTTAAATTCTCTTAAAACACAGAACTTGCTAAGCCAAACTCTTCTGGCTGCTAGTTTGTATAAGAACTGACTGATTAAAAAACTAAAATCTCAAATAAATTTTTTACCTAATAGTAAAATCTGGCACTACAGATACTCCTCTATTATGAATTCCAGAGTTTCATTTATGTCTACTTGCCTTAGATTAGATCTATGCTAGGACCACATATATTAGAACACAGTAATTTTAGGGTTGTAGTTTCATTTTGTTTTGCTTTGGAACAGCAGAGTTGAGATATATGAAAAAAAAAATGCCACTCAATAAACATGACTTAAAAGTCTAATTATTCTTCTTCACTTTATCCAATTAAAAAGAAACGCAGCAACAAAAGAGAAATAAGGGAGGAAAGAAATCAAGTGTTAATGACGGTCTCCTTTTCACCCTGGCTCAACAGATTGGCTAAGCCTGAACTGCATGCAGTTTTCCCTGGTTCTTAAGTTTACACTGACAGGATGAATAAACGTAGAAGCACTATTCTCAGGAGCAGGTTTCAGCAAACCAATCAATAGGCCATTAGCTCCCACAATCTTCTATCTAACCATGTTCCCAATAATTTGTCCTAATTAGTCTTTGAATTAATATCTCCTTGTATCTGTGTTCTGTACTGGCCTTGGTCAAAAAACAGGACTTCTTTACTTGTGTATGCATTACTGTGAGTTTTCTCTGTAGCTACTCTACCATTTACCTCTGTCCTCTCCTCTTGCTTTAATCTCAGACATGAAACATTGCCTGGTCTAGTTCCAAGCAATTCCACCCTTCGAGTCTAGAGACAATTCTTCATCTTCCTGTCCCCATCCCCCTAATAGAAATCTTACTACATCTGGACATCTTCTCAGTCCCAGAACAAACTGAGCCATCACTTGGAATTTCCTGCCCACTTCATTGGACCTTCTGATACTACTGACTGTCTGAGATCCTACTGTTCTTTGGACACAGGATAAACCATAGAAGTGCCTTGACTGAGATTTGTTGCTGCAGTTATTTAGTTGTCTCCAGTCCTGTCTGAGCTCAAGTGCACTTCTCAGCCACCATCTGTTCTCCACGCAATTTTAACTTCCTACTCTTCTTCCTTGTCCAATGTTGATAAGATCCTAGTATAATCTGAATTGATGAAAGAAATGAAACCAGAAGATAGAAAGAGAGACATATGGAGATGGAAAAAAAATGCAGTAAATATGAGATCTGGACATAGAGAATAAAATATGAAAACAAAGTTCCTCTTAGTAAGGCTTTCTTTGGACTGATCTACAACTTAGTAAGACTTGGCTAGCATTCTGTAAAAGTAAAGCTAATGGCTTTTTCTTGAACCATGTAATATTTTATTGCTTTGCACTCTGTTTTGGCAACCCCAGATTCTGATCATTTCTTTTTCCTCCTAACTATCCCCCCAACTTGGTCTTTAGATGTAATAACTGAGATTAGATTTCCAGTACTGACCTTTGGCTCCCCTCCTTGACTGTTATCTGTACCTGCCCCTTGCACTGTGTTTGCCTCTGACTATTCAGAATGTCCTCCAGCTTAATTCTAATATAACCTTGGGATCCTTTTATTTAGCTCTAAAAACAAGGAACTTGGCAGCCTAAGACAGAGATATTCTAGAAGTCTTATATGTTGAATAGAGATAGGTTAAGAATAATGAATGAAATTTGGACAAGCTATACTGGATTCCCAACTTAAGCATCTAAGTCTGAAGTCAAGCCTGCTCTATCTGTATTTCTTTACCACTTTTACTCAAGTTAAAAATTCTTTAAATAATTCTCAAAAGTTTCCATCCATTATCTATTTGTTCTATTATCTATCATCTATCTATCTATCTAGCTAGCTAGCTAGCTAGCTATCCCATCTATCTATCATCTATCATTCATCTATAAGGATCACTGGCATTTCCTATTGTGTTATGATTCTTTACTGTGATAAAATATCACAACAAAGTATGCCATTTTAGCAATTCTTAGGTTCACAGTTTAGTGGCATATTAGTGGTATATTCACATCATTGTACAACTATCACACTATACATCTCCAGAACTTTTTCATATTCCCAAACTGTAAATCTGTACCCATTAGACAATAACTCTTATTCCCATACCCCCTTTCCTCCAGTTCCTGTCAACTACCATTCTGTTTTTCTGTAGCTATGAACCTGATCACTCTAGGTACCTACCATAAGTGGAACTACATAATTTTTGTCCTTCTGTCATTGTCTTATTTCACTTAGCATAATGTCTTCAAAGTTTATCCATGTTGTATCATGTGTCAGAATTTCTTACATTTTTATTTTCATTTTTTTAAATATTTTATTCATTTAATCATGAGAGACACAGAGAGAGGCAGAAACAGGCAGAGGGAGAAGCAGGCACCCCCCAGGGAGCCTGGTGCAGGACTCAATCCCAGGACTGGGATCACGCCTTGAGCCAAAGGCAGATGCCCAACTGCTGAGCCACCCAGGCATCCCAGAATTTCTTACATTTTTGAAGTTGAATAGTATTCCCTTATGCATATAGATCACATTTTGTTTAACCATTTAACCATCAATGGACATTTGGGTTGTTTTTACCTTTTGGCAGTTGCGAATAATGCTATGAATGTGAATTGTGAAAAATATGAACATTAGCGTACAAGTATCTGTTCAAGCCCCTGCTTTCAATTCTTTGAAGTATATACCCTGAAGTGAAATTTCTGGATCATATGGCGATTCTATTTTTTGAGCAAACACCATGCTGTTTTCCATAGCAGCTGCACCATTTTACATTCCCTCCAAGAATGCACAAGATTTCTGATTTTTCCATATTCTTGTCAGTACTTGTTAGTTTCTCTTCCTTTTTAAAGATATTACCCATCCCAATGGATATGAAATGGTATCTCAAAATAATTTGATTTCAATATTCTTATTCCTATTATTATACTATTCCTATTTGAATTTCCATTACTAACAATTAGTAGTGTTGGACATTTTTACATGTGGTTATTAGCACTGTATATCTTCTTTGAAGAAATGTCTATCTGAATCCTTTTTAAACTGAGTCATTTGGGTTTTTTAATTGTTGAGTTGTAGGAGTTCTTTATTTAACGTAGATATTAATCCCTTGTCAGGTATTGATTTGCAAATATTCTCTCCTATTCTATGGGTTACCTTTCACTCTGTTGATAGTGTCTGCTCGATGTGCAAAAATGTTTAATTTTTATGAAGTTAAATTTATCTAGCTTTTTTCTTCTGTTGCCTGTGCTTTTTGTATCATATGTGTTAAAACTTTTGTAGCATTAGGGATCCCTGGGTGGCGCAGCGGTTTGGCACATGCCTTTGACCCAGGGCGTGATCCCGGAGACCCGGGATCGAATCCCACATCGGGCTCCCAGTGCATGGAGCCTGCTTCTCCCTCTGCCTGTGTCTCTGCCTCTCTCTCTCTCTCTGTGACTATCATAAATAAAATAAAAATGAAAAAAATAAAATAATTAAAAAAAAAACTTTTGTAGCATTAGATATTTCCACAATTTGATCTGTATGACTTGTATTATCTGATGTTCTAAACTCTAAAAAAGGCATATCTTTACAAGAAAGCAAGATCTTGAGAGCCAAAATACAATTAGTTCTTGGATCCATCTGAGGCTTGTTGTCTCGCTTGTGGGTGCTTGTTTTATGTTACAGGGACCAAGAACTCATAAGAAAAACAATTACTGAATGAGCTCTCTGAGGAGGCTCAATTTTTTTTTTCCCTCTCTCTCTCTCTGGAAATTCCCCTGCCAGCAATCACTGGGATGGGTTGTTATGGTATGGAGGAGAGTATGAAAGAATACTGCCATGGAAAAATGGATTTTATTCTACATAAAGATTTGAAAAAACTTAAAGTTTTGAGTTGGGCTTGGTATGTACCATTTCCTAACTCCATGGTGCAACAGTCATCATGAGGCCTTTCAAACTTCCCAAAATTCTGCAATGCTGACTAGTTTGTCTCCTTGCTATATTAAGCTTCCTCTAGAAGCTTATGGAGGTCACAGTCACCAAGGGGTTATAACGCTAATAGCAACAGTAAAATTATTTCTAAACTCCGAATTTTTGTGAAAATAGTGAGTAAATAATGACAGATATTTTATAAAAGCACTATATTACAACAAATAGTGACAAGACATTTTTAATAAAATGTTTCCTTACTTTTAATGTAAAGACCTATTTTCTCTTCTGAAAGATAACAATAGTCATATTTCATTTTATATAGAAAAAGAACTAAATGTATTTATAGTTATTTTGACATTCAGAGATAGAGCATTGTCACTAGAATTTACACATAGATATACTAAAAACTATAATTAAAATCTCACAAAAATGCTTAATGGAAACTCTTTTCACAGGGGCCCATGGCCATACAATATTAAGCAAAAAATTGTTCTAAATTTTAGAAAAATAATCCTTACTCTACCAAATTTTAATGTAAAAGGCCTATAATCTTTGAAGACCTGGCAATAAAATATATTTTTTACACACACACATGTTGCATTAATACGCCTATTATTTAATTGGTACTTTTATATTCTTTCATTTTAGTACAAGACTTTGAGAAAGGTAATATAATCTCATTTTGCAATTAGTAAGACTAAAATTCAGAACATTTAAGGAACTTGCTTAAGGCTACCTTGAGCCATGATTTGGATTTAGGTCTTCCAGTCCCAAAATCAATCTTCTTTTTCCATTATATCACAAGATTTTTGTCAGGCTCTCTTAAATTAATTTCATAAGAATACATTATCAAACGTGTTCATTTCTGTGATGGAAACTTTGGGTAATAGATATGAGTGAGTAAACCACACTTATTTTCCTTAAGTATTGGGTAGAAAATGTAGTAATCATTGCTATTATCATCTGACAGAGGTACAGTCAAATGTGCTATATCCTACAGGAATTGGCAAATTCTCTGCAACTCTGAATCCTCATAGATAAGTTCCATCTCTACGTATTAGTACTTTTGTCACTACTTTATAACACAGATGTCAGCTGGAGCCCTCCTTCCCTTGGGGATTTGATTGAACTTGACCTGAGCACCATGTCCAAGGCTTTGTAAGAATCCAGAATCCTGCTGTACAAATCCTGTGAGATTCCAGAATTTACTCATTCTTCTATGATCAACAGGTGCAAATCCCAAATCTTCATTAGATTACATCTCCAAACGAGACTAATTCTAGACAGTCTATGCATTTAGAAATCTATCATAATACTAGTTGAGGAGGAGGAGCATCTGGGTGGCTTGGTAGGTTAAGCACCGGACTCACAATTTCAGCTTAGGTCATGATCTCAGTGTCCCGAGATTGAGGGCCCGTCAGACTCAGCATGGAGCCTGCTTATCCCTCTCTCTTCCACTATGCCCTTCTGCATGCTTTCTCTCTCAAAGAAATAAATCAATTAAGCAAAACCTTTAAAAGAAATACTAGTTGGGGAGGAAAGAGGCCCATTGAAAATCCTATGGTCTTTTGTATCTTACTAATTATTCTTCACTCTCTTTCTCTTTCTACTCTCAAGTCCTTCTGTTTTCTCACATTTCAGATCACATTCATCACCCTTTAGGAAATCTGCCTTTCTCCTTACTTGCCATTACAGTATTTTTTCAAAAATTACAATTTTATTTTTATGAGGAATTCTGGCAAATAAAATACTTTGCTTTCATTATGTTTTCCTCTCTTTCTCCTTGATCTCCATTATCTGAGGACATTGCATTAAGATCAACTGAAAGGATTAGTATTTAACTTAACTGCAGCATAATCATACTGAATAAACTATAGCTATTAACTGTGGAAAAGAACTTGAATTGACTATGATGAATTATCAGTAGGAATTGGTATGATTACTAGAAATGCTAATGTGTTAGATAGGTCAAGATCATATTTTACAGTAGTAGTGGGGTGATGGTGGTGATGATTATTATCTATTACAACTCCCATCACTTTAAAAGTTTGTTTCCTTTTACTAGAGCTTTAAACGTTTTTTTTTTTTTTTAATAGGTGTATGCCCAATGTGGAGCCCAACATAGGGCTCCAACCCACGACCCTGAGATCAAGAACTAAGCTGAGATCAAGAGACGTTCAACTGACTAAGCTGCCAAGGTTCCCCTAAATGTTATTTTTAAAGACAATTTTTAGTCTCTCATTCTTCAATTGTTAGGCATTAATAATTTTTTTCTCAAAAACAAAAACTAAAATAAATATATTAAGAGCCCATCACATGGCCAAATGTTTTAAGGACTATAAAATATATGAAATAAACAAGATATATGTTTGCATTCTTTTGAAATTTTGCCAAGCACTGAATCATGAAAATGCAGAGCTGGAAGGGCTGTTAATAATCATCAAGTCACTTATTCCAGGGAAAACAATCTGAAGAAATGAAACTCTGAAAGTTGCAAATTCATCGGTCCTTGCTTGAAAAGAGTGACATGTGTCAGCCTGCTAAAATAATTCCTCCAGTATGGTTGCAAAAATCTTCTCCAAGCAAGTAGTTTGCATTTACTCCAGTAATAAAGATGACTGTGGTTAAAAATATATCTGGATGGGAGAAGAATGTAATCTGTAGTAATGTATTAGTATACGTATTGCCTTAAGCCTTGAAAACAAGTTATACAATCACTTCCTAAGGAAGTGTAGGTGTTTCTGATGATTGTATAACATGTTTATTGTATAACTTGTTTTTGTTTTCAAGGCTCAGTTATATATATGATTATTATATAATTATATTATTATATAATTTATATATATTTAATTATATATAATATTCTATAATATATATAATTATTATTTTGCTAGCTCTGGCCAGAATGCAGAATTTGCATTCATCAGTTTAAAAATCAAGGCATAGGGATCCCTAGGTGGCTCAGCGGTTTGGCACCTGCCTTCGGTTCAGGCATGATCCTGGAGTCCCGGGATCGAGTCCCACATCAGGCTCCCTGCATGGAGCCTGCTTCTCCCTCTGCCTCTCTCTGTGTGTGTCTATCATGAATAAATAAATAAAATCTTTAAAAAACAACAACAAAAATAAAAAATAAAAATCAAGGCATATAGAATTAGAGATCAGTTGGATACTAAGTAAAAGCAGAACTGGCATGCTTAAGAGATTTCAGAAACCTATTTCTGAGAGTCTTTCAATTCTGAAGATAAAATTACTGCCAGGGATGATAATATCCATGCTTCCAAATAAAAGTACTATTGATATCTGATTTGTTTGAAAAAATAAATTTGTATCCCTTTGGAAACAAAGTTAGGTACTTTTACTGTATAAATGACTAAATTCTACATTCTAGGATAGCAAAAATCTTATGGGGTCTGGTTAGAAAGGAAAGAGAGACCACTTGCCCTTGCAAAGCCAACAGAATTGGGAAACACTTGGACAGGCCTTTTATCTTGATAAGCCTCGGGGCAGAACAGTAGGAGAAATCCAGCATTTCTGCCACCCCTGTGTGTAGTAGCAATTTGATAAGTATAAGGACCTGTCTTAGTAGAGCTTTTCCAAGGAACACATTCAGGTACCAATTGTAGTTCCTAAAATTTGCATCACCAATCCATAAATAAAGTGCTACATATTTATCAATGACTAAGAAAAGCTTGGGGAGAAATGGAAGACAAATATTATTCTATTCATATCAGAAAGATACAAGATTAGCAAACATTTCTGATTCAAAGAACAAGTAGATGTAATAAAGAAGTAAAATAAAAATCAATAGTAATAATTCTTTGTGATGTAATGGTTCAGAAACAAAACAATTAGAGATCCATCTAAGTACTAACACAACTGCAGATGAACGATGAAGCACCCATCAGAAAGGCTAAAATAAAAAGACAATATTTAAGAGTAGATCAGGATGTGGAACGATAAGAATTCTTAATCTCTTCTGATAGGAGTATAAATGCTATAGTTTGGAAAACTGGCAGCATCTATTTAAGCTGACATACACATTGCTTATAACCCAGTAAATCTTTTCTTAGGCAAACTCAATGTAAATATAAACTCAATATAAGTGTACATGTGTACATATTCCTTAAAAGACATGTAATAGAGGGTACATAGCTGAGTAATATTTCATCAATAAGTATACCACTTCTTTATCCACTCATTAGTCTATGGACACTTGGGCTGTTTCCATAATTTAGTTATTATAGATAATGCTGCTATAAACATCAGGGTGCATATATCTCTTTGAATTAGTATTTTTGTGCTCTTTGGGTAAATACCTAGTAGTGCAATTGCCGGATTATAGGGAGTTATCATTTTATCTTTTTAAGGAAACTCCATACTGTTTTCCAGTGTGGTTGCACCAGTTTGTGTTCCCTCTAACAGTGCAAGAAGGTTCTCTTTTCTCAACATCCTCACCAATGCCTGTTATTCCTTTGATGTTGAATTTAGAAGATGTAGTCTATGTTAGATTTTTTCCAAAATGAACGGTGGAGAAAAAAAAAACAAAAAAACAAACAAAAAAAAAAACAGTAGAGCCAGGCAATAGGTTCGAGAGTGCTTTTAATGGGGAGTGCTCCTGGGCGAGGTTCCATGACTGGGAGAGGTGGCCCGAGTCAGGGAAGTCGCACTGGGGTTGGGGAGTGTGGGGTTTTTAAGCCTTATTGGTTCAGGGTCTGGATCCAGGTGGGTCCCTTGCCAAATTAGACAAGGGAACACCGTGTCCCTAGGTGATTGGCTGGGGGTGGGGATAGTACAGACGATGGGGGGTGGTCCCTGGCTGGAAAGTTTCAGTTTCCCGTCTAGGCTTTGATTTACTGGAGATGATGTGGTGGTCATGGCTGCTTTGGCAGGAAGATCAGCCATTTTGACCCAATCTGAGATGTCCACCATTTGGGGGGCCCATGTCTCTCAGCCAGCCCAACATTATATTTCATATATATACATTTTATATATATATATATATATATATATATATATATATATATATAATGGAAGATATGAGATATATAATGAAATATTCCTCAGTCATAAAAAAGAATGAAATCTTGCCATTTACAATGACATGGATGGAGGAGCACCTGTGTGGCTCAGTGGGTGAAGTGTCTGCCTTTGGCTTAGGTTGTGATCCCAGGGTCCTAGGATCCAGTTCTGCATCAGGCTTCCCAGAGGGAGATGCTTCTCCCTCTGCCTGTGTCTCTGCCTCTCTATCTCTGTGTCTCCCATGAAGAAATAAATAAAATCTTTTTTAAAAAACCAATAACATGGATGGAGCTAGAATGTATTATGCTAAGTGAAACAAGTCAGTCAGAGAGAGACAAATGACTTCATTCATATGTGGAATCTAAGAAACAAAACAAATGAGTAAAGGGCAGAGAGGGGGCGGGAGGGCTAACCAAGAAACAGACTCTTAACTATTGACAAATTGATGGTCACCAGAGGGGCAGTAGGTTGGGGGATGGGTTAAACAGATTATGAGGCTTAAGGAGTGCACTTGCTGTGATAAGCATAGAGTGTTGAATGGAAGTGCTGAATCAATATATTGCACACTTGAAACTAACATTATACTGTAGGTCAACTAACTGGAATTTAAATAAAAACTTACAAAAAAGAGAATGTACATAGCAGTACTGTTTTGTTGTGGTGTTAAATTGAAAATTACAGAAAAGTCTATCAGCAATAGCATGTATAAATCAATTATGATATATTTACATAGTAGAATATTCTACAGCATTCAACATTGAGAATACTCTCTAGTTATACACAATTATATATGGACGGATCTCACAAGTGTATTGTTGAGTTTAAAAAGCCTGACACAAAAACTTACATATTATGTGATGAAGAAAAAAAAGGTAAAAAAGCAAAGTACGCTTTCAGAATTCAGAATCATGGTAATCCCTGGGACACAGGATGTGATTAGAAAGGAACATGAAAGAAGATTCTGGGGTACTGGTAATATTCGGCTTCTTTATCTGGAAGCTAGTTCAGTTTGTTAAAATTCAGTGAGTCTAAAACGTGCACTTTCTAGTATGTGTGTTATACTTCAATAGAAATCTGTTTAAAAAATGAGTAAATATTCTGTGTAGGGTAGAAAAGTAGAATTTGAATGAACTGGAAGACTTCATCATGGAATATGGACCTAGAGGATAGGATTGCATGTGGAAAAATAGACTGGTGATAATGAAATATGGATTCATCTGTTCATATCTCATCAGTTCATATTTCATCTATTAATATCTCTGAATTAGCAATGAATAATTGCTAGGGTGCAGCTCAAGATGCATTTGTGTAGGTGCGAGTTAGTCCAAATCTTCTAAAGAGCAGATGTCAGGTTTGGACATGCAAGAGATTTACTAGAGTAGATGCCTGTGAGTGACAATGGGGAGGGAGCCGGAGACGACTGTGAGAGGCATCAGACCGTGGTGCAGGTCTGAGCTAGGGTCATGGTAGGGGTGAAAAGTTGGATGGTGGCATTTTGGACTGCAGTGCAGTTCAAAGGGAAGTTTGGTAAGGTCATCCGGGAATTGTAAAGGCAAAGTTGTTGTGCCCAAGATTATGTATCTGAGAAACCCCCAAGGAGCCGACACCGATGCAAGCACATGAGGGTTGATTTACAAGCTCGAGTTGGGTGCAAGTGCACCCGACACAGCGGAGCAGGGACTTGGACCCAGGTGGGTTTCAGCTTAGTTTTAAGGGCTGGTCTCGGGGACCTCCAGAAGGGGGGGAGCAATTCCTCAAGTTCTGTTCACATTCTGATATGGGGCCTTCAAGGGCATTGAGCTCTGTTCCCATTCTGATATGGGACTTTCTACCACGGGTGTTGAGCTCTGTTCTCATTCTAATATGGGGCTTTCTAGCGTTAAGCTGTAAGCTGTTTTCTTCCTGTAACTGAAGTAATGTGAAGTTCAGCTCTTACTCACAGGGGCCTGGGATGGCTGTACTTGTGCTAACGCTGAACTTAAGGTGGAATGGCCTTAATTTTCTCGGCCTCCACAAAAGTGACCTGTCAGAGGGAATCTACATCTTCTAGGAAGGGGATCTACCTTAGCATCCTGGCCCCCTGATTTATTGTCAGTATTAAGAATGCTGGCATTAAGACAAAAGCAATGGTAGGTTTTTAGGGCCGGAGTCCATTAGGCTCCTTGCAGTTGGAGATCTGAGAGGCACACTTCCACGACCACCACCAGAGGAAGACAAAAACTGTGACAGTAGTGTGCTGGCAAAAGCTCTTCACAATAAGAGCCCTATTTTGTAGCATTTGCCAATTTCTAAGGTGTAAATACTTTCATCGTAGCTCTTTTCAAGCTACCAATGTTTTCACAACTGGCTGGTAAAATTTCTGATTAACTGAAAATCTGCTCTTAAGAGCCAGGATCAGCTAGCACACCATTGCCTATAAAGTTTGTTTCTACAAAGGCAAAGTCATAGCTACAAGAGAAAAAAACTCAAACAACTTTCAAAATAAAATCTCGTGTTTTCTTTTTTTCTAACGTACGATAATTGGCTAAAATCAAAAAGGGAATGCTCCCTGAGTAGGCTAACAATTATTAGGGAAGGCAGTTTTACTTCTTGTGGTCTTTCTGAGAAACCTTGTGATTTGTGGCATATACATGAGCTGAGGATCTCTGCGTCCTTATGTTTGCATCTCCAGCTGAGTTAGGCCATGTCTGCACTGTTTTCCTCATTATGATTTCTTTCTCCCCGCTTTTGACAGTTTGCTCACTTGGATATTGGCTAAAGATAATGGCTTTTAAATACTTTTACTTTTTGGGGATGCCTGGATGGCTCAGTGATTGAGCGTCTCCCTTTGGCTCAGGATGTAATCCTGGGTTTGTCCTGGGATCGAGTCCCACTTTGGGCTCCCGGTGCATGGAGCCTGCTTCTCCCTCTGCCTATGTCTCTGCCTCTCTCTCTCTCTCTCTGTGTGTGACTATCATAAATAAATAAAAAATTTAAAAAATAAAAAAATAAAATCTTTAAAAAATAAAATAACACATGAAATTTAGTAAAGACAAATGTGAATAAATATAAATATGGAAAACAAATCAGGATTGTTAGAATGAATTCTATTTTAAACTAATAATCCTAGTTTTAGGTATAACTTCTTTTCTTATCTATAAGAAAAGGTGTTATACTGAAAGAAGCATTCTAATGAGAAAAAGGTAGAAAAAGATCTGACTTAGAAACAGTAGCTTGTTTAATGTAAGCTTAATCAGAGACAATAAACAGATATATTAAAACTGATATCATGTCAAAAATAGTACTCATTAAAAGGCTAAAAGTTTTACATATTAAAACCAGAAAGAGGGATACATGGGTGACTCCGTTAAGTATCTGACTTCAGCCCAGGTCATGATCTCAGCCCTGTCCCCAACCCAATCCCACTAGGGCTCTATGCTCAGTGATGAGTCTGCTCCTCTTCTCCTTCTACACTTGCCCCAAAGCCCAACCCCAACTCATGCTTTCTCTCTCTCAAATAAATAAAATAAAATAAAATAAAAAACAGAAAGATTTTTCTTTCGCTTGAAGCCCTTGCTAGCTAGAAATAAGGGAGCCTGAAAGAAGCCCGTTCCAATTGCCACACTTTTAAGAAAAATTAATCTTAAGATTACAAACTGAAAATCCTTTCCATTTGAGAATCTTTTATTACTAGAAATTTTAAACCAAAAAAAATAAAGTGTAGTTGATTTTTCTCCACTAATTTTAATTAAGACAACATATTTAGCTGATTCAATTATTTTACAGGTTTAGGTTTAAAATATTTGAATATATGTTCTTATTCCTATGATGATAGTGAATTACAACTATTCAAAATCTGGTTACAAATATGAAACTTTAATTAGTGAAAAATTCTGAATTTTGCACAAAGACCAAAATGGTAAAAATTTTCTAAATTTCTTTTATTTCCTTATGTAATTCATCATTACCCAAATTGACATTGAAAGTATATGAATATAAGCATAGGTTTGTAACTAAATTATTTGTCAATGATTAAAGTCTTTTAAAATTGATTTCTATGGGGGTGCTTGAGTGGCTTAGCCAGTTAAACATCTGCCTTTGGCTTAAGTCATGATCCTGGGATCCTGTGATCCAGCCCTGCATCGGGGTTGCTGCTCAGCACGGAGTCTGCTTTTCCCCTGCTCCTCCCTCTGCTCAAGCTCTCTCTCTCAAATAAATAAAATCTTTTAAAAATAAATAAATAGATGATAGATAGATAGATAGATGATAGATAGATGATAGATAGATAGATAGATAGATAGATAGATAAAATTGGTTTCTATGAATCTCAGATAAGATTGCAAATTATATGGCCCTATAAAAATTATTCCACTTAAATTTTCTAGGTAGATTTTTAAAATTCTGTTAAATATCCTGGTATCCATGTAATTTTTACTTTGCTGTTAAATTAACTCAGATTTTCTGGATTCTTTAATTGATTTTTGTTAGTTTGGACTAATACAACTCCAAAGTAATAGATTATATGTATTTATGTAAACATCTTTGAAGAAATTAAAAGTTCTAGTATCCTAACAGCCAGGAATGAAAGAAAATTAAACTAATACTTAAGTTAATTTTAATGTGTATGGGGCATTTGGGGGCATAGATAATATTTAAACAGAATGTAGAAAAAAATCCACTTCTGTCTGTCCGTACACTCTCTCATCACCTAGAATTAAATCTAACTAAATGTTAATTATCCTCCAAAGGATACATCTTTCTAGACAATTCATATTGTGTTACAGATCATTGAAACATACACCCAGTAAATTTAATTATAAATATATTGGGCCCCCAAGCAAAGAAAATAAAGATATATAATCTCATTGTATAAGCTATCTATATATTTTTGTCTAATTATAAATGGTCTTGGTTCATCATAACTGTAGCAAAATTATATGGGTATTCATTTCTTAAACTTTTTACCTTAAAACAATTTTAGATTTGCAGAAGAGTTGCAAAGATCCTACAATCATCTCATACACCTCCACTTAGCTTCCTCTAATGTTAATATCTTTTATAACTGTGGTATATTATCAAGACTAAGAAATTAACATTAGTAAAACACTATGAACTAAACTACAATCTTTTTTTCCACTTTTTTTTCTGTTTCGGGATTCAAGCCAGGATACTATACTACATTTAGCTGTCATGTCTCCATGGAATCCTCCAATCTGTGATCATTTCCCAGTCTTTTATGACCTTGACACTTTGATGAGTATTGGTCAGATATTTTGTAGAATATCTCTCAGTTTGAATTTACCTAATGTTTGCTCATGAATAGACTGGACTTGTGAATTTTTGTGAAAACCATCACGTAAGTGCCCTTCTTATTGCTTAATATTGGGGCACATGCTATCTACATTATTTATTACTGATAATGTTAACTTTGATTACCTGTTTAAAGTGTTATTATCCAGGTTGCTCCACTGTAAAGTGTTTTCCTTAGCATCCTCTTTGTTAGAAAGGAGTCACTAAGTCCATCCCATATTTAAGGGGAAGGATATTAAGTTCCATCTCCTGGAACAGGACTATCAAAGAATTTGTGGTCATATGTCAAAAACAGCACAGTAATTAAATATTTAAATATCTAAAGGAAAGAGCTACTTTGAGGCTATAGGCATTTACTTTTGATTACTTTTTGATACTCTATTAAGTATAATTTATATCAAACTAAAGTTTTAAAAGTTGTCAATAACATTGTAATTTAAAAATATTTATAGAATGGTAATCATAGCTAACATAGAGTGTTACTCTGAGCCAGGCAGGTTGCTAAGTGTTCTATCTATATTATAACTCGATGAGGTAAGTACTATTATTTTCTACATTCAACAGATGAAAATACTGAGACACAAAGAAGTTATATGATGTACTCATTGTTAAATGGCTGGTAAGTACAGATCTGAGATTAAAATCTAGAAAGTGTCAATCTGACTCAGAGCCTGCTTTGTCCTCTTAAACATGATGCTGTATTGGTCTCCATGAGACAAATAGATATATAGAGAAACAGATCAAAGAATATTAAAGAATTTGTATACATAAGAGAATTTGCATACAGTATCAAGGAGTGAGGCTTTAGACTCAGGATAGGTGTAAAATAAATATAAAACTGTTCTACTGAGACCCAGTGAAATTGGAATTAAATTGGCACATATAAATGGCCTAACAGATTAATTTTAAACAATGAGAATCTCAGTCTTCTGCAATTGGTGTCCTGAATATATTATAAACTGCTGTATATTGAAAGACCCAGAAAAACAATCCAATAGAAGAATTAACAAGAACATGAGTAGGTGATTTTCAGAACTTAATAGATACTTAGTTTCATTAGTTTTCAAAGAAAATAAAATTTAAAATACAGTGAGATAGTATCTCATATCCAACAATTGGTAATCTGATGACACTGACGTTTGGTGTGTTTACAGGGGAAATGGGAACTTGGACATGGCTAGAGGAAATATAAAAATGCACATAAGTACCTGGGAAACAGCTTGGCAATACCTGGTTGCAGTTGAAGAAATGTACATGTTACTCTGCACTTTATCCCTTTTAAGTGTCTGTCGTAGAGAAATTCTCAGTCGTGTACATGAAAAGTCTTGTATAAAAAAAAAAAAAAAAAAAAAGAAAAGTCTTGTATAAAGATGCTCATGAAAAGCTCTTGCTGGGGGATCCCTGGGTGGCTCAGGGGTTTAGCACCTGCCTTTGGCCCAGGGCGCGATCCTGGGGTCCCGGGATCGAGTCCCAAGACGGGCCCCCGGTGCATGGAGCCTGCTTCTCCCTCCACCTGTGTCTCTGCCTCTCTCTCTCTCTCTCTCTCTCTATGTGTGTATCATGAATGAATGAATGAATAAATAAATAAGTAAATAAATCTTAAAAAAAAAAAAAAAAGAAAGAAAAGCTCTTGGTAATAGCAAGATGCAGAAATGCCTGTCCCTCAGTAGTTGAATTGATGAACAGTGCCATGATACAAAGTTAACATGAAACAACTCAGCCTACTTAGGTTAATATCAGTAAGACTTTAAAACATACTTTGGATTTTAAAAAATGGTACTTTCGGTATACTATTCACGTAAATGTTAAGCCACCAAATAATGGTATTGTACCTATTAGTTATAGAAATGTTGCATACTGGGGCACCTGGGTGACTCACTGTTTGAGCGTCTGCTTTTGGCTCAGGGCCTGATCCTGGGGTCTTGGCATCAAGTCCTGCATCAGGCTCCTTGCAGGGACCTGCTTCTCCCTCTGCTTGTGTCTCAGCCTCTTGCTCTGCTTCTCATTGATAAATAAATAAAATCTTTAAAAAAAGAAAAGAAAAGAAAGAAACTTTGCATGCAAAGCAAAGATTTAGAACATTAATGAGAATAACACTATCATTCTAGGATTTGGGCGTTGAAGGGGGAAAAGGAATGTTCAATAGGACTTTAGTATCTATATTATTTTTTCTTTAAAAATGTAAGTATATTGGGGCAGCCCCGGTGGCGCAGCGGTTTAGTGCCGTCTTCAGCCCAGGGCCGGATCCAGGAGACCCTGGATGGAGTCCCACGTCGGGCTCCCTGCATGGAGCCTGCTTCTCCCCCTGCCTGTGTCTCTGCCTCTCTTTCCCTCTCTGTGTGTCTGTCATGAATAAATAAATAAAATATTAAAAAAAAATAAAAAAAATAAAAATGTAAGTATAGGGGAACTGAGTGGCTCAGTGTTCAGCCTCTGCCTTTGGCTCAGGTCGTGATCTCCAGGTTTTGGGATCAAGTCCCACATCAGGCTCCCTGCATGGAGCCTGCTTCTCCCTCTGCCTGTGTCTCTGCCTCTCTCTGTGTGTCTCTCATGAATAAATAAATAAAATCTGTTAAAAAAAAAAAGCAAGTATAATAATACGTTATATTGCTTAGTCTTAGAAGTGGATAGATAGGTAAGTGCCATGTGCATATGCATTTTACTTTTTGTTTAAAAGGTTTTAAAATCCGGATTCTTAGGTGGTTGCCTAAGGTTTAGTGCCTGCCTTCTGCCCAGGGTGTGATCCTGGAGGCCCGGATTGAGTCCCACATCAGGCTCCCTGCAGGGAGCCTGCTTCTCCCTCTGTCTATGTCTCTGCCTCACTCTCTCTCTGTGTCACTCATGAGTAAATAAATAAAATCTTTAAAAAAAAAAAAGCTTTAAAATCAACTGTTAAAAGACAATATTTGTGGATTTTTTTTTCTTGTAATGGGAAAAAGAAGGGGATTTAAATATTTCTTTCATCAAAAATCCCTTAGAGGTTTTATCTGACAAACTTCCTTCTTCCTTGTTATGGGAATTCGTAATCTCAAATTATATTTACTTCTGTGGTTTCATTCTGAAAAAGAAAATTTGGCTGGTTTAGATAAAGCCTTCCATTGACCTAGATTCTAAGCTGGAGGTTCTAAAAGGAAATTATTTTCTTTGGCAGGGCTGTAGGAAAAAGTCAAAACATTTTGATGCTGACACAACTTCTGGTGAAATGTTATAAAGATCACCAAGTCATTGGAGTCTGCCATGTGGGCCTTAAAACTATGCCATCTCACCCCTCACTTGGTGCAAGGGTGTTCAGAGCAGAATGGAAAAATTCTGAAAACGTGCATGATACTCTTCTGGGATTAATACTTAATGCACTGTTTCTACTTACTTGCAAAAATCTCAGAATTGTTTTAAAACTTAGAGTGGCCACCTCAATGAAAATGTATGATTTTGCAAATATAAAAAATGATATCCAAGTTGTATTATTTGAAGTTCTTCTAATCCAAAGAAATGCTTCTGGCAATTATTTTCCAATTATTTCCAAATATATCAAGCATATATTTTACATATAGAAGCTGGATGTAGTTGATTTTGTCAACTACTCTGGTAAATCATTGTAAAACCACAACATTTGACAATGTTTTCAATCCCTAGAGGAACACTAAAAACATCACTTTTTGATTATAGGTAATTTTAAGTATATAATGCATTTGAGCCAAAACAAATAAAACCTTTTCTTCTGAAAAATATTTTAAGCTTAAGGAAAAAATGTCATAATGATGACATTTTTTCACTTTTCCATATTTTAATTTATAAAATTGCATTTTGAGAATATGTACAGTCACTAATACTTTTTAAAATTAGTCTTCATCTTCTGGGTTTTTCAGATTGTTTCCCACTCATAAATTGTGTTATTTAAAATATGACAAGTTAAGAGCCTTTTAAAATTATTTTATTTAGGGCAGCCCCAGTGGCACAGCGGTTTAGCACTGCCTGCAGCCCGGGGTGTGATCCTGGAGACCCAAGATCGAGTCCCACGTCAGGCTCCCTGCATGGAGCCTGCTTCTCCCTCTGCCTGTGTCTCTGCCTCTCTCTCTCTCTCTCAATAAATAAATCTTAAAAAAAAAAAAAAGCAGATTATGTTTTTCAGAAGAAAAGTCTCTGCGTTCATTGTCTTTGAAATTTTTCATACAATTTGCTGATACTTGCTGGAATAAAAATTTCAGATGGGTTTGGCGTCATCTGAGCCTCAGAAATAGCAGATGATGAAGCAGAGTGATAGAACGTGCCCCATATTTTACAAGCGACTGAATGAATCAACAGAGGAAGCCACAGCATCGCCCATAGGAGGGCTGTGTCCGAAAAGCTGCTGGAATTCCAATCAGGGCCCCAGATGGAGTCGGGACAATATTCCTGGCTTCAAAGGGTGTTGGCTTTCTTCTCCAGATCTAAGACCTACAATTTTGGCATGAAGATGACATCATGTTTCCCATTTGTGAAAAACTCCAGGAGCTGCCATTCTGGCATTCTGTTTCAATAAGGGTACAAAGAGTAGACATACCCAGGTTTATCTCGTGTACAATAAAAGCATCTTTTTATAGTGTAGTGTTTGATGAGTTTTGACAAAACTCTAACCATGAATGATCCCGAGCAGTTTCTCATATGCTTATTGGCCAATCAACACACTTTTTTTAAATAAAGTACCTGTTTAAAACTTTTCCCTACTTATTATTAACTGCTTTGTTTCTCTGTTTTTGAGCTGTATGAGTTGTTATATATTATGAATGATTGTTATATATTACGAATGAATCTTGTCAGATATATGTGTTGCAAATATCTTTTCCCTTTTTGTGACTTGACTTCACTTTCTTAACAGTGTTGTTTGAAAAGCAGCTGGTTTTCATTTTGGTGAAGTCAAATTCAACAATTTTTTTTCGTTTATGGTTAGTACTTTTACTATCTTGCAAGAAAACCCTTTGCAAGGTCACAAAATTTTCTCATGTGTTTTCTTCCAGAAATCTGATAGTTTTCTATGTTTAGATATATGATACATTTTAAGTTAATTTTTGTGTTTGATGTGAAACAAAGATCAAGATTCATTTTATTCCATGTGGATATTAACTTGTTCCAGAACCATTTATTAAAAAGACTATCTTTCCCCCAGGGAACTATCTTGGCAGCTTTGCGGAAAATCAACTGGCCATTGATTTTCCGCAAAGGTTCTTTGGTTGTTGTTTGAGAACTCAGCCCCTGGGAGTAGACTTTCTGAATTTAAATCCTGTCTCAATGCGTGTTTGGTAACCTTCAGCAAACTACTTAACCATGAAAAGCTCCAGGTCACTCATCTTATTCCAAGTAGAAATATGGGGAAGAGCTGAAGTCAGGAGGCCCTTGGTAACATGACTTGTCCAAGGTTACACATGCAAGTTAGAGGCAGAGATGATTTGAACCCAAATTATTTGACCTTCTCTTCATAACTTACTGGCCCTAGTACATTGAGTTTCTTATTTTTTTCCAATTTTATTGAGATATAATCAACATATAGTATAGTGTCAGTTTAAGGTGTAAATGCTGTTGATCTACTGATTATATTGCAAAATGATTACCATCATAGCATTAGCTAATAGTTTCATCGCATCATGTAATAACTATTTCTTTTTTGTACTGAGAAAATTTACTATAGCATTTACTCTATTAGATCTACTCTCTTAGCAATTTTCAAGAATATAACACAGTATTAATAACTATAATAAGAGTCCCTGAATGGCTCAGTCTATTAAGTATCTGACTTTGGCTCAGGTCATGATCTCAGGTTCCTGGGATCAAGCCCCAAGTCAGGGTTCCCATTCAGCAGAAGTCTGCTTGTTCTCTCCCTCTGTCCTTCCCTCTGCTTGTGCTCTCTCAAGTAAATAAATAAAATCTTAAAAATAAAAAAAACAAAACTATAATCACCATGCTCTATCACACCTCCAAAAATTATTCATCTTGTAACTAGAAGTTTGTACCTTTGACCAACATCCTCTCATTTGCCTCACGCCCAGCCCCTGATAACCACCATCGTATTCTCTGCTTTTTTGGATTCCACATACGAGTGATATCATACAGTATTTGTCTTTCCTTATCCGACTTATTACACTTAACACACTGCCCTCAAGTACCATACATGTTGTTGCAAATGGAAAGATTTCCTTCTTTCTTATGGCTGAATAATATTCCATATTATATGCATACACCATAGCATTTTTATTTATTCACCCATAGTCAGACACTTTAGCTGTTCCCATATTTTGGCTATTGTGAATAATCTTGTGATGAACATGAGAGTGTAATATCTAGATGAGATTCTGTTCTCATTTCCTTCAGATACATACCCAGAAGTGAGATTACTGGATCACAGGGTAGTTTTACTTTTAGTTTTGTGAGGAAGTTTTATATTGTTTTCCCCTGTGGATGCAACAATTTACATTCCTATAAACAAAGCAAAACAGTTCCCTTTTCTCCAGCCTTGGCAACATGTTATCTCCTTTTTTCTTTCTTTTCCAAGTTTTTATTTAAATTCTACTTTAACATATATGGTAAAATTGATCTCAGGTATAGAATTTAGTGATTCATCACTTACATACAACACCCAGTGCTCATCACAAGTGTCCTCCTTAATCCCCATCACCTATTTAACCCATCCCCCTTCCCACCTCCCCTCCAGCGACCTTCAGTTTCTTCTCTGTAGTTAAGAGTCTGTTTTTATGGTTTGCCTCTCTTTTTTTCCCCGCCTACGTTCTTCTGTTTCATTTCTTAAAGTCCACATGTAAGTGAAATCATATGGTGGCATTTGTCTTTTTGACTTATTCATTTCACAGAGCATAATACACTGGCTCGTCCACGTCATTTCAAACGGCAAGATTTCATTCTTTTTGATGGCTGAATGATATTCCACTGTATATATTTCACATCTTCTTTATCCATTCATCAGTCGATGGACATTTGGGCTCTCTCCTTAGTTTGGCTCTTGTAGATAATGATGCTGTAAACACGAAGGTGCACTTGGGCCTTTGAATCTAGTTTTGTATCCTTTGGGTGAATACCTAGTAGTGTAATTGCTGGGTCATAGGGCAGCTCTATTTTCAATTTTCTGAGGAACCTCCATACTGTTCTCCACAGTGGCTGCATCAGTTTGCATTCCCACCAACAGTGCAAGGTTTCCTGTTCTCCACATCCTCGCCAACATCTGTTGTTTCCTGTGTTGTTAATTTTACCCATTCTGACAGGTGTGAGGTATTATTATGGTTTTGATTTGTATTTCCTTGATGACGAGTGATGTTGAACATCTTTTCATGTGTCTGTTAGCCATCTGGATGTCTTTTTTGGAAAAACGTCTATTCATGTCTTATGCTCATTTCCTAACTGAATTATTTATTTTTGGGGTGTGGAGTTTGATAAGTTCTTTATAGATT